>NC_140957.1:46925231-47430231 GCF_014529385.1 Adiantum capillus-veneris | reverse complement strand
GATCGTACTTCAATGGATGAGAAAGAGCCGGATCACTATGGAAAGTTACTTTTACACATGTGTAATAGCACGGGTATGCTCATTGCCAATGGTGTATCTTTGTGGAGTGGAACCAATGGATTTACATGTAGAAGACATAATGGGGATAGTGTGATTGACTATATGCTACTCTCTGAAGCCATCATGTATCGCATAAAGAGTTTTATGTTTGGTCAATGGACCCCGGAATCCGACCATCGCACCTTATGTATTGACCTTTCATGTGGAGAAGCAACTAAGCATGATAATCTCAGCCAAAGGAAAGAGAAGTTATCACTATGTATGGATTTCAAACGGGCACCAATGTACATTGAAATGGTTGAGCAAAAATTATGGATGACAAAGCTTCAATGTGATGCACCATTGGAAACTAAATGGGAAGCTTTCAAAAAAGCTATTTGTTCTTGTGCGGAAGAATGCTTTGCCATAAAGCATCTCCATGGTATCAACAAAGATAGATCACGCAAAAGGTGGTTTGATAAAGAATGTCAAGATGCTCGAAAGTCCTTGATAAAGCTTGATGCAACTATGGACAAAGACAACTATCAAAGTCATTTGCATACATACAAGGCATTGATTCAAAAGAAGAGAAGAAGATGGGAAGTAAAGCAACAAGAATTTCAAGTCCAAGAAAAGGCACATGCATGTGGAAGATTTTGGAGAAACTTGAGAGGCAAGCGGATTGAGAATTTTGGTAACTTGAGTCTAGTGGATATGTACACACATTGTAGGCAATTATATGAGCAAGAAAATACTGAAAAAATCCCATTTTATGGTTCACTCCCATGTATGCCGTCTTTTTTTACTATTGAGGATGTATGCGGTGGGCTTGAAAAGTTGGCCACTCGCAAAGCGGGAGATCTTCAAGGTATCAAGCCGGAGATGATCAAATGGACGGGAGATTTTACCCATGAGTGGATGTGTGATATGTTCAACCTTGCACTTCAACATGGTATGCTTTATGATTGGAGTACTAATTGGGTTAAGCCTTTGCATAAAGGAGGGGATGTAAAGAATGTAAGCAACTACCGGACTATAATGATTGGGTCTCTTATGGCAAAGTTGTTTGGGTGCATAATGGAAATGAAATTGAGTGATTGGGCTGAAGAGAATGACAAGCGTGCAAAGGGACAAGCGGGTTTTCGTCGATGCCATAGTACCATTGATCATCTTGTCACTCTTCGTGTTCTCATGGAGGAAAGTCGGTTGAAAGGCAAGCGATTGTATTGTTGTTTTGTGGACTTTAAGAAAGCCTTTGATATGATTCCACGTAACAATTTGTGGAGAAGGATGGAAGAACTCCAAGTGCCAAGTGAGTTTATGCTTGCGGTTTCTCGAATCTATGAGAAGGTGATTTGTCAATTGCGCATGGGAAGAGAAATTTCAGAAATTTTTGTAAGCACTATTGGGGTTAAACAAGGATGTCCATTGTCACCAACTCTCTTTGGTCTATGCATCGATCAATTGGAACAAATGGTACTTGACTTTATGCAAGAAGAAGGCATTGAAGAGGTCACTATTTGCAATGCGGTAATCATGCTTTTGTTGTATGCGGATGATGTAGTGCTTCTAGCACACACTTTAGAAGATGCACAAAAGCTTATGGTTGTCCTTGAGAACTTTTGCTTGCATAGTGGGCTGATTGTAAATGAATCCAAAACAAAGGTTATGCTTGTGAAAACCAACCATAAGGAGAAGCCATGCATTGTGTACAACAACGAGACACTTGAAGTTGTTGAGAGCTTTAAGTACCTTGGCCTTGAGGTTCCATCCAATCACAAGTGGCATGAATGTGCTATGCGTCGTTTGGAAGCGGGAAAGAGAGCATATTATGCATTTGAGAACATGTGTAATGCAGGAAACATCAAGTGTTGGGTTCTCAAGAAGTATCTTTTTGATGCATTGGTGACACCGGTTCTTCTTTATGGAGTTGAAGTGTGGGGCGGGAGCATCTCAAAGTCTACTTGGAAAGAGTTTGAGAATGTCCAAAAGCGTTTTCTTACAAACTTTCTCCAAGTTAAGACACAAACACCATATATGCTCTTACTTCTTGAGTCGGGATCTCTTCCAATTGAGGTTATGGGCATGGAAAGGGTTGTGGAGTACATGATAAAGATGCGTCAAAACCCCTCACATCGACTTCCTACAATTGCATGGGAAGCAAGCAAAAAAGTTCAAAAGACGCATAAAAGCAAGATCTTGAGCACGGGATGGATGCAAGACATAAAGAAGTGGTTTGGGAGATGGGATGCATTACACTTGCTACATGATGCTTCAATTGACTCTCAAGTGAATGAAGCTTTTCTACAACGCCAATGTATTACGGCTTGGGAGAAATCCGGTGGGTCACGCTTCATACATTACAGCACCTATATTGCCCCCAACTACAAAACCATGTTCTTCGCTGAGAGAGGAAACCGTACTCACACTTACATGCTTGAGCCTATTCCCTTGTCCGCGATACGCACTATCGCAGCAATTCGGCTTAGCTCCCATTTCCTTCGATGCGAGATAGGGCGTTGGGGCAATGGAGAAGAGTCAAATCGATTGTGCACATTATGCTCACTGCAAGTTCGAGAGTCTGAGTACCACACACTACTAGAGTGATCAGCTTTTGATCACATCCGAACTTGCTTCTCTCACATTTTCAGCCATAACTTAGACCTACACACTTTCCTCTCCCAGCCAAAGTGTGGGCTCTCCATTGCGACTCTCATCACTACAATTTTGGAGCATCGAGAGTCACTCATCAGCCATACACATACTACATCACATGTAACTTTGGTCCCATAGGTCATATTTGACCTCCGAGGACGATAATAAAATCTATCTATCTAATAAAATCTATCTATCTCTCTCTCTCTCTCTCTCTCTCTCTCTCTCTCTCTCTCTTATGGTAAAGACCGGATCAATGTGAGCATGCTTGACCAGGGCTTCCATGCACTCCTCTCGGCTCATCTTCATCGATAGGCAGCGCTCCATCGAACGTTGCACCTGAGGGGGAGGAAAAATGAGCAGGCTCTCTCTCTCTCTCTCTCTCTCTCTCTCTCTCTCTCTCTCTCTCTCTCTCTCTCTCCGCGCGCGTGCACGCACACACACACACAACCATGGAGAAGAGGCAAAGAGCACGGTAGCTGCACTAAGAGCGGCGAGATGGGTTGGCAACCAGCTGCCTCCAACAAGTCTTGCTGCCCGAGTCTTGCTCTGAAGAAGAGGGTGTTATCCCTTGAAGTTACTGCCCAAGCATGATAGTACTCAGCACCTGCATTACCTGTGGTAGAGAGCACACGGGCCACGAGCAGAAATAGCACAACTCACACTGATCGCATAAGGATAAGGCTAAAGCGCCACTGAGGGCAGGCGAGGAAGTCGATGATGTGGCTGGATGCAAGAGGGTTAATGTGAGCGCGCTCGAAGGTGCTGCCATCGTGCTATTCTCTCTCTCTCTCTCTCTCTCTCTCTCTCTCTCTCTCCTACACACACAGGTTGTGCGCACGTAGTCGTACATGGCTCTCTCTCTCTCTCTCTCTCACACACACACACACACACACACACACACACACACACAAAGACAACCTGTCCTACGACTCTCTCTCTCTCTCTCTCTCTCACACACACACACACACAAACACATACATAAAGTCTGCCAGGTAGCCAAGAGTTGACGTGTATGTCACACACTCTCTCTCTCTCTCTCTCTCTCTCTCTCTCTCTCTCTCTCGTCTCAACACGAGACTGTCGCAATTCATTGGAGTAATAAAAGGAGGCAGGACAACATAGCAGTGATGAAGGCAGCCTCAAAGTTGGGGAAGGTGCAGTCCGTGCAGCGTCTAGAGAAATCGACTGTGAGGTGAAGGTCTTTACTTGAAAGGTTTAAAACCCTCCAATGCACGACAGGTGGAGTCTTTCTTCTTCAAAAAAAATTTAAGCCACATAATAGAAGTATAGAAGAGAACCTTTTTAAAAATTAATTTGAAATTCAAAAGTGAACCAAAAGTGAAAGGTAAGTACTAAGATGGTAGAAAATGAAAAGGCTTCTCACTCCTACCAATGTAAAGTCAAATGAGCTTCTATATCTTAAATATTTTAAACAAGATGAAGACTTCACTATGGCCTCAAGAAGGCATCATTTTTTCCTCTAATAAATGATTATTAGAACACAATAAATGATTATTAGAACACATTTGACATGTTAATGTACCTTGTGTTCATGAAAAATGTGTCTCAGCTTAATATTGTGCCGTTTTAATTTTCAAAAGTGTGAATTGAGAGCAAGGAAAAAAGGAAAAATTTTGCCCCAAAATAGAGAAAAATAATATAAAAACCCGAAAAATAAATCTAATTTTTTAAAAATTCCTCTTAGTAAATTCAAAAAAAGGAGTTTTATGTCTGAAAAAATGATATTTCTCGAACACTTTAATGGAGAGAGAGAGAGAGAGAGAGAGAGAGAGAGATGCACGTGTACAGACACACATGCTCATTTTCATAATGAAAATATTTAAATGAATATAGTAAGACATGAAATGACTTGAAATGTTACCTAGAAAAGTTAATGTGAGGGTGACCATTTGATGGTGAAAGAATTGTAAGGGGAAAGGAGAATTGTTGCCCCAAAATAGAGAAAAATAATATAAAAACCCAAAAAATAAATCTAATTTTTTAAAAATTTCTCTTAGTAAATTCAAGAAAAAGAGTTTTATATGTTTAAAAAAAATGATATTTCATGAACACTTTAATGGAGAGAGATGAGAGAGAGAGAGATGCACATGTACACACACATACCCATTTTCATAATGAAATATTCAAATGAATATAGTGAGGCATGAAATGACTTGAAATGTCACCTAGAAAAGTTAATATGAGGGTGACCATTTGATGGTGAAAGAATTGCACGTTTTTCTCTACCACTTCCTTATGGCCTTCTTGGCCAAGAAGGAAAAAGCCTCCATGTGTCACTCATTAGTTCACTTTAAATGTTTTTACAAATCTAAAGTGCAAAAGTGAAGGGATAAAACTGGCTGGAATGACCATTTGACAATCCTTTTGACAATGAAAAGTCAAAAGAATTATTTCTTTTCTTTTGCCAAAAGACTTTTCACTTACACAAGAGGGTAAATGTATCATGTTAAATATGCCTCATAGAAAAAAGGTGAATTGAAGGGGAATTTTACTGCTCAATGCAAATTTGAATTTTTAATTTAAAGTTATATTTGGAAAAAAAAATCAAAGGGAATTTTTCAAGATCAATATTGATATTATATTAAAAATTACCCTAAACAGGCACTCCTAAACTCTTTCTTAAAGTTCTTGAAAATTTGACACCTCCACGTGTCGGAAGCAAACATGCTACCCCGTGCCCTCTCCCACCAAGTTGTTGATTGTTACGTGAGTGTGTATAGCACGTGTATGTGTGTGTGTGTGTGTGTGTGTGTGTGTGTGTGTGTGTGTGTGAGAGAGAGAGAGAGAGAGAGAGAGAGAGAGAGTAAGAAAAATTTAAAGGACGAGTCTGTTTCTATGAATAGAGGGGGACTCGCTTGCTTATCGCAAAGTTAAACAAACCACATGACAAGTCCAAATGTAGTTTAAGTTTATCACAGGGGGGGCCGCGGGAGAGAGAGAGAGAGAGAGAGAGAGAGAGAGAGAGAGAGAGAGAGAGAGAGAGAGTTGGTAAAGAGAGAAGGTTTGTGGAAAGGCCATTGTCAGATTCGACAAGAGTGCACTTGCTTGTGTGAATTTGCTTATATATATATATATATATAAAGAGAGAGAGAGAGAGCGAGAGAGAGAGAGAGAGAGAGAGAGAGATGTCATTATCGTCCTCGGAGGTCAAATATGACCTACGGGACCAAAAAAACATACATGGTGCCTCTTACCAAGAGGATACATTGGAACATGACTAGATGCAGATACAGCAAAGTTGTGACCTACGTCACTTAGGGAGTGGGGGGAGGGTGGGTAGGTGGGTGGGGGAGGGTGGTATGGGAGTCCTTGGAACTCAAAATTCCTCAATATGGCCTTGAGAGAGAGAGAGAGGAAGTAGAAGAAGAAGAAGATTAGTTTTACCTCCAATAAATTTGGGGCTCTGAATTTGTTCCTTAGAAGGGAACTTGGATAACCAATTTACTACGTGTTGCAATAAAAATGAATTTTTAATTGCTCTCTCTCTCTCTCTCTCTCTCTCTCTCTCTCTCTCTCTCTCTCTCAAAAGAGGCTTATTTGTATTACTTGAAAAATCTCTCAGAATGCCCAGATAATGATGAATCTGAGAGAACTAAAGCAATAAATTGGAATTGTGAGAACCAAGTACAACTAGATACATGTGCAAATGAAAAAAACCAAAAACTACAAGATAAGCCTCTCCTAAAGATAGTAAAATTCCATGGTAAGCTAAACGGAGAGAGGATGACAACAACCTTGAAATTTAGGCCGCTCCACCCAAACCACACTATGCAAAAACTCTCTCTCTCTCTCTCTCTAAATATTTTTATATATATATGTTTTTTTTTACAAAAGACTTTCTACTCTACTAGAGTAAATAATAGAAAAAACATAAATTTGAGGGGGATTTTGCTTTTGAATGCAAATTTGGGTTTTGAAGATATATTTCGATTTTTCAAAATGGAAAATTTTCAAGAACAATACCGATATTGTTTTAACAAATTGTGTGATTTTATATTTTAAAATTTTAACAAATTATTCTAAAGAGGCACTCCTATACTCTTTCTTAAAGTTCTTGAAAAATTGACACCTCCACGAGTCACGAGCAATTGTGCTACCCCCCTTCCCCTCCCCTCCCCCACTAAATTATTGATTGTTGCGATGAGTGTGTGTACGCACACGTACATGAGACGTGCGTACATGGGAGAGAGACTAAGGAAAACTAGAAGGTTAAGTATGTTTCCACAAATAGAGAGGGACTCACTTGCTTATGGCAAAGTTAATCCGTTCACATACCAACTCCAAATGTAGTTCAAGTTTGTTATGGGGACGAAGGAGAGAGAGAGAGAGAGAGAGAGAGAGAGAGAGAGAGAGAGAGAGAGAGTTGGTAAAGACGGTAGGTATGTGAGAATCCCATTATCAGATTTGACAAGAGTGCATTTGATTGTGTGAAGCGTCTTCTAAGATCATGGCTAGGCCATTACCAATGCACATGCATGTGTGTGTGTGTGTGTGTGTTTACACACACACACACACATATATGTTGCCACCTTTAAAGAAGGTGAGGGAGGAGAGTGCCACAATTACTTCTTCACGACCACAAAAACGCACGGGTCACATACTACTGTATATATGTATATGTTGCCACCTTTGGGGGAAGGTGAGGGAGGAGAGTGCCACAATTGCTTCTTCTTAGCCGCAACAATGCGTGGGTCACATACTAGTAACTTCTATGTCTCAAAAGCCAAACAAATAGCAATAGGCAATGTATACCATTCTAAGCAACCATAAAACCATACAAGACGAGGAGCAATTCAGGTGACATACCAAAAGGTATTTTTTTGTCTTTCTAAAATGCTTGCGAGGGAAATCCCCTTTTGCTTGTTTCTATCTGCACGCATCCCTCCTATCCCCTATCCTTATCACCATCACTCGAACACTCTGTGCGCGCGCACACACACACAGAGACAAAGAGAGAGAGAATGAGGCTACACTTGAGCCATTCCCTGCATCACCTTTCACTTGCACGGAGCCACTGCGTTGTTACTGTTGCGATGATCTGCATATATAAACAAAAAATGGTTTCCTCACCCCTTGCCTCCGTGTGTCTAGCCTTGCAACTTCTCACCATCAACCACTCGGCCTTCTAGAAGGTCTTGATGCGGCCTGTACTTATCTCTGGCACCTATCATCACCTCGCCACCCGTAACCTCCCACTTGGGTTCCGTCCCTCAGTGGCCTACCTCGCACACGCGTTCCAACTTCCACCACAAACAAGAACATCCCCCTCAAATGTCAAAAATCCCCAAAGTACTCGCAATCTTTTCTCATAAATTCCCAAAAATATCCCTAGTTGTGAAAAACGGTAGTCTTTCACTAGAAGACTAATTATCATAGCTAATGGCTTCAATATCACTTTTCAATACATAGTATCTTCCCGAGATGCTTCAGCATCTTGAATTATCTTCAAAAGCACCCCTAATTCCTAGGATTTGACCTCAGCACGTACACACTAAAAAGACAAGCTTAACCACTAGGCTATTCGCCTTGGCTGCCCTTAGGGCTCCCTTAAACACTAAAAAAAAAAAATTACCCCCCCCCCCCCCCACCCTTCCCTTTTCCTTCCCCCCCCCCCCCCCCCCAACCCCCAACTAATTAATTAATGGTTTACAAAAAACTCGTTTTGGCTACTACTTGTCTATCAATACAAAATGATAAAACTAGAATTTGAGTTGGGTATATAGGCTTTGGAGACAATTGCTTCATTAATTTTAGACATAATTGCCTTTTTTTGCAAGGTAATTACATGCTAAGCACTCAAAAGCGGATCTCAATTGTCAAAAAAGAAATAAAGATTAGAAAGTCGTGAACAATCCGAACAAAATAGATAAAATGTATTTTGGAAATTTTCACAAATTAGAGGGGTATCTCTTTCTCTCTCTCTCCTTTCCTCTCTCTTCTTCACATGTTATCTCCCCTCCCCAAAATACTCAAAGAAACGACAACTTAAAACATTTGGCTTTTCTTTCTTTGTCTTAAATTAAAAGTCTTTAGTCTTTCAAGGCATCTTGTAAGATACCGCTTAATGTTCCTCTCTCTTCAACACATGTTATCTCCCCTCCCCAAAATACTCAAAGAAACGACAACTTAAAACATTTGGCTTTTCTTTCCTTGTCTTAAATTAGAAGTCTTTAGTCTTTCATAGCATCTTGCAAGATACAGCTTGATGAAGACATTGGTATTACGTGGTCGCTCAACTTTAAGTTATTGGATGGAATTTGTTCAGATTGCATCATGTATTAGCTGGAACCATGGAAAACGCTCATTTGTTTCTACTTGGTGAAGCAAACCATGCGAGTAAATGGAATGAGCTCAAGCAGGGGCGTGCGACCCTTTGTCCAATCATCTAAAAATACGGACAGGTTCGTGGCTTGCTAGGTTTCACGTGCAGATGCAAGTCGCAGCTTTAGTTGCTCGATCAACAAATTTTTGCCTGATTTTTTGCCATGGAAACGTGCATATTTTTGTTGATTGTATTTGACGCAATAAAAAGATACAAGCATGTATGTTTCAACAGCATAGCAGTGATTTTTTCTCAGCTAAAACGTTAAAGACTTTAGGCCAATAAATATGTCAAGATGTAATAGAAGAGTGAAAAGGATTAAATCCAGATTAAATCTATTTTTCTTCATCCAAAACTACAGGTAAGAGTATGTACAACAGGGGTATGTAATTTGAGAGATGGATCAAAAGCTCTCAACAAAATTTGTGTCTCTTAGCACACACGATAGAATTCACAAAACCAATCATTCACCGCTGCCTTGTTGAAGACTGTTCCTTTTTACAACATTTGATACTCTTGTTATAAGTGCATTTAGTTTATTTAATTGCATCTTTAAGCTCAAGACTTTGATTCACAAGGCACATATCTTCTCTTCAAGCCTTCAGAGCTGGACGTCAGCAAGGTTGACTTGATAGCTTTGCACTATCTCCTTCAGATTCCATATCTCTATTTTTGACTGAAGAGACACAGGATCATTGAGTTGGTTGCCGCATAGTTCATGCAATATTTGTGTTTTCATGTCTTCTTTGTTGTTGGATCGTGGATCTTCAATCTCATCCAAGAGCTTGTATAGTTGTGTCTCTCCCATCGTAAGTAGCAGCTGGTTCTGTTCCATTGTCGCACTACATATATACAATGAAATTGTTAGCATGCTTGTACCAATTTGAATAAACCAGCACAAAACAACCATATAGAAAATACATTCAATCATGCAACCGTTATGACCCCGACTTGGTGAACGAGTGGTATGTAGTCATCGCCTATCTGAGGCCCGCGTTCTTCACTATGTTCATCCCCATCTTTGGAAACTACACTTGGTGGACTGCATGCAATACCGTTGCAATCAACACTTATGCAGGGCAGATTATTTTTTGCATACATGTCAAAGCCTACCTCTCAACGTCTTGCCAATGCGAATGAAACCAGCTAGTGCGTGGATGAGAGGTTCCATACATCTCGCTATTCATGAAAATTCTAACAATGTCTTGATATGTTGTCGTTGATGGATGCCCCATACATATCCAAAGAGCCTTTGTCTTTCCCAACTCCATGCCACATCCTTGGTACAGTGTGACCCACGATGAAGAAGGATAGAATTTTTCGCTTTTAAGCATTTTGTGTAGCGTTGATAGCAAGTTGTTACCTAGTGGGTGCCCTAACTTAAACTTCTAGAATATGAAGGCTCTATCGAAGATATTCATTGGCATCGGACACACTTTGTTTTTCAACTCATCGGCACGATACAAGTTGTGCAATTCCACCCCTTTGTTGACATGATCTGCTTCAATATTGTGCATGATTATTTAAAAGTGAGGCTGGTCTTGGTGCTTTAGGCAATACCCAATCATGCCTTCAAATGTGTGCATGTTTCGTTGTTTTAACGCTTGACAAAGTACCATAGCTCCAGACTCTACCCCAGCCTAGGTATTGCTTAATTCTTTTGTTGAAAGATATCAATGAGGCTGTGCACAACCGGACCACCATTTGAAAATGTAGGTGAAAGACAGACCCTCCCCTTTCGATTGTGCATACTCCAGCCAACATCTCTTTTTGAAGAAATGATTGCATGCACGACAATAGCCCTACATCTATGTCGGTCCCTCCCATTGAAACAATGACACTAACTTCTATCACTTTAGAGAGTCTTTCCCTCTTCTTTGAGGAACTTCCCTCTGCATCTCCTTTGGATTGGGCTTTTTCCTTCAGGCATGCCATCTTCAATAATCCAACAACAGTGGAATAATGCACACAATTGCACAACATATCACATGCTCTTGCAATAAAACACTGCACATCACATGCTTTGGCAACAAAACACAAGCTTCCTCCCACAAGACTTACCTTTCTTGCTCGCTCCTTGTCACCAAACACCGTGCGTCTATAATTTGCAGTTATTGCAGTGCATATAAAAAGATACATCCACCAGATCTGTCACTGCCATCTAGCTTCTGCCATTGCCCACGTGCCTTTTAATGTTTGTTTGCCTTTACATAGTAGTGTTTATTGCATTCGGATCTTCTTGGATTCTCACTAAAACAAGCGTTGATACTACCTACTCTCTTAGTAAGGATTTAGCTGTTTAAATAGGTATTATAATCAAACCAATCTAGTCTCTTAGTAAGATCTTATTTATTGTAGCAAGAGTAACAACCTTGACCACATTCTTAGAGGTAACATTTTCAACTAGCTAATTAATAACTAAAGCCAAAAGTTAATCAGAGTGCACTCACTACAAAAGATCGCTTAAATTTCGATGTCAAATTACAGATGTGAATGTCGGGCGTCAGTATATGTGTAGGTAAATCTGAGGGAGATCAATTTTTTTTATAAAAAATAAAATAAAATTTTGGCGCTCATACCAGCACTTGTACGGGCAATCGCACATATTGGCCCCTGTAATGGCAAACCCTACAAAAAACAGAACCGCGGGTCTTTCCTGCACATTTTCCTCCTTTCTTCTCTTCCTGTCTTGCCCTCCTCCTCCTCACTTGCTACAAATCTGCTGCCGCACGACTATCGAAGGTGAGATTTTCACTCATAGGCTACTCCCCATCAACAAGGTGAGCTTCTCTTCAAGTTTCCTTGTAGATTTGGGCACTTTAGTGTATGTGTGTGTAACATAGTGTGTTTGTGTGTGTGTGTGTGTGTGTACGTTTTTGCAGGTTTGAGGACATTTTTTTCAACTCTTTCTTGCTCAAATAGGGCGCATGTGAGTGCTCTAACATTTGTTTTTTTTACATACACGCACACATTCACATAAACATGTATGCAAGTAAATAAAAATACACACTGAACAATATAAACACACTATATACGACGCACACAAATATTTTTCATTAAAAATAAATAAAATGTCATTCTATAAGTAATGTTAATTAAAAATCATCATTAACTAAGAAAGATAACTACATTTAATCATTAAAAGAAAGATTTATTTTGATTAATTTTCTTTTATTATTAGTTTTGTTCTTTTTGTGTAAATAAATTTAGAAATTAAAAAATATATTGTTATTTTTGTAATTGTGACTTATTGTAGGCTATTCGTTTAATTAAGTCTAGTCCTTCAACACTAATTGTTTAAGTAATACGTGGTTTCATCGCTTAGGACTGATCCACAATTAAATTGGTGAATGTTAGCTGCTTAGTTAAATCATGTAGTTGTTTATGTATTGAAGCATTTAGTCGAGCCTGCTTAATCTTACACGTGGCTCGGTTAGTTTTGTTATTTAGTTGTGTAGGTCTAATTCGTGTTCAAACGGTTTATTTATCTTCTTTTTATTTAACTAGGGGGTGTAGGTTCAATTGGTATTCAAACGGTTTATCTATCTTCTTTTTATTTAACTAATCTTTATCTATCTTCTCCCTCTATCTACCTCTCTCTCTCTCTCTCTCTCTCTCTCTCTCTCTCTCTATCATGCAAACACACACACACACACACACGTCTACTCTCCTTCTCATTGATCAATGGCCCTCTAATCTCTCTCTCTCTCTCTCTCTCTCTCTCTCTCTCTCTCTCACACACACACACACACACACACACACACACACACACACACACACACACACACACACACACACACACATGCGCACAGAGCCGTGTTGGCAATGGACTATTCACAATCTCTGATGGCAATTCACAGAAGCACGTGTGCTCCTGTCAAATCTGGTAGAGGATTGCTCACAAACCTCCTGTCTTTGCCAACTCTCTCTCTCTCTCTCTCTCTCTCTCTCTCTCTCTCTCAATGTCTAAAAGCATTTTCTTACAATCTTTCTCCAAGTTAAGACACAAACACCATGTATTCTCCTACTTCTTGAGTCCGAATCTCTTCCAATTGAGGTTATGGGCATGGAAAGGGTTGTGGATTACATGATAAAGATGTGTCAAAACACCTCACATCGACTTCCTACAACTGCATGGAAAGAAAGCAAAAAAGTTCAAAAGATGCATAAAAGCAAGCTCTTGAGCACAAGATGGATGCAAGACATAAAGAAGTGGTTTGGGAGATGGGATACATTACACTTGCTACATGATGCTTCAATTGACTCCCAAGTGAATGAAGCTTTTCTACAGCGCCAACGTATTACATCTTGAGAGAAATCCGGTGGGTCAAGCTTCATATATTACTCCACCCATATTTCCCCCAACTACAAAACCATGTTCTTCGCTGAAAAAGGAGATCGTACTCGAACTTACATGCTTGAGCCTATCCCCTTGTCAGTGATACGCACTATCGTAGCCATTCGGCTTAGCTCCCATTCTCTTTGATGAGAGAGAGGGCGTTGGGGCAATGGAGAAGAGTCAAATCAAAGGTGCACACTATGGTCACTGCAAGTTTAAGAGTCTGAGTACCACACACTACTAGGGTGCTCAGTTTTTTGTCATATTTGAACTTGCTTCTCTCACATTTTCAGCCATGACTTAGACCTACACACTTTCCTCTCCCAGCCACAGTGTGGGCTCTCCATTGCAACTCTCACAACCACAAGTTTGGAGCATCAAGAGTCACTCATTAGCCATACACATACTACAACGCGTGTAACTTTGGTCCCAGGGTCATATTTGACCTCCGAGGACGATAACAATATCTCTCTCTCTCTCTCTCTCTCTCTCTCTCTCTCTCTCTCTCTCTCTCGCGACATACTTGAGTTGCATCTAGAGTTGGCCTAGCTTTGTCATAAGCAGGCAAGCCCCCTCTCTTCGTAGAACCATACTCAATGTTCGAGTTTTTGTTGGTGTCATTGTAGCGTACGTGCACATATTTAAACACACTCACTGTAGTAATCAATGAATTAGGAGAGGAGGGGCAACAAAGGTGCCTAATGTTTAGAAAATTTTCAAGCACTTTATGAAAGAATAGAATTGTCTCTTCTAGTTATAATTCGTTTTTGAAATTATAAAATATAAATCTTTGTTTTTCAAAAAAAATCAATATTGCTCTCAAAAAATCCCTTGAAAAGACAAAGCCAAATATATTTTTAAAATTGAATTTCATTAAATAGCAAATTTTTCATCAAAATTGTCTTCTTTCTATGTGCACTTAAATCATCACATTTACCTTATGTAAAGTAGAAAGCCTTTTGACTTTTCCTTGTCAAAATTCTTTTCAGTTCGTGCAATCTTACCTGCATTTCAAATCTTCTTACCCTTCACTTTTTCGTTTTAGATTAAACGTTTTGAAAGGTTTTATTTGAATTCAGCGAATGTGTGACACGTGGATGCTCTCTCCTTCCTTGATTTTGTTTTTTGCAAAACTCACAATTGTGAGTGATAGTATTATATAGTCACAAACACATATACAAATGAGACCCAAGCTTAGTCCAAGCCTTAAGGTACATAGGGTTGCAGCTGAGCTTAGTTAGAAGTACCTAGTAGCTTACTATTGCGTAAGACTTGACTAGATGGCAAGGGTTGCCCTAAGACAATCTTTGGTGCTATGCCTTTTGCTATATGTTACTTCCTTGATTTCTTCTACAATCTCCAAGAAGCTAGCCCTAGAGAGGTCACTATTAAAGACACGCCAATTCTTGGCCTTCCATATATATTTTTAAAGAAACGGTATCTGACAACTTGAGTACAGATTAACAATACAGAACTTTGAAAGAGTTTGCCACCAAGGAACAAACTGCTCTTGAAAAACCCTATCTTACACATCCTTTATATCCATTTTCACAACTTTCATACAAGGCCTCTAATAGTCATGGTTGAGGTCTTCGCTAGCCAATGTGAACCTTGAACATCTATCGGGTCCGAAACCACGCGCTTGAATCTTGGCACTTGTCAAAAAGGCCCCCAAAGAACCTTTCATAGAAATATCTTCATAAATTGAGGCCATTGTGGATTCCAGATTTTCTTTGTAAACTCCACCCATCGAGCCTCCAACCATTGCTTCTTCCATTGCTTATTTAAAGGGGCAAACCGATTAGCCTTATGAATTGTAATTTGGTAAATGCCCTTGGCATGGGGTTTAGCAAATCGGCTACTCATGGGCCATTTCCAAGATTTCCACTCAAACATAAATTTGCAAATCCACATCAGAACACGGTTCAAGGGCTCTACAATCCTATTGACAAGTAGCTTCTCAGTGTCACTGAGTTGAAATTGGGCAACCACTTGGTCAGAGGATTTCAAGTATTTGCTACTCCTATCCCAAAAGTGGAACAACCATTGAAGACCTTTATTGTTCATCCTTCTTGCAATTTCTATCCAATAAGGGTTCATGGAAACCCCAACAGCTTTAGACAGCCAGAGGGACCATTGCAAGATGGAGTTCTGGAAGTATTTGGTTAATTCACCCCATTCCAGTTTACTTGCTTCTCTCATGCACCAGCTATCATAAAATCTAATATCTAACCAACCCAAATGATTTTCTCATATTAAATTGATCATTTAATGTGGGAGAAAAAATGGGAACAAGAGTTAGAATATAGACATGTGCTAGCTAATGGAGATAAAAGAACTTAAAGTTAACTTCATTAAAGACCTCCAAATGACCTTATGCAAGCTAGGGTTGTGCTTGAGGTGCAAACCCGGTCGAAGCTTGAGGTACTTTTTGTGCTTGCTGACTAAGGTGCTTGAGGTGCTTGTCGTGCTTGCTGACAAGGTTCTTGAGGTTCTTGTCATGCTTGTTGACTAAGGTGCTTGAGGTTATTAAATGACTAAGGTGCTCGAGGGGTTAAGTTGTTAAAAAAGTCAAAGCACAGCCCAAGGGGAGGCGAGCCCTCATTGCAGGAGCTAGATAGAGAACACACACACCCTCACACAAGGCAAGCTTGGTCTAAAGAAAACAACTAGGACACTTGTCAAGTTCCTCTTTGTAATGGAATTGGTAGCGGAAATTAATGAGAGTACTTTTGAGAGATGACTTTGTGAGCATAGCGGGTGAACATAATTGAAAATAGCAACATAATCATAGAAATTAGTTAACTTGGCATAAACAATACTTTTGCAAGAGAGAGAATTTAAAGAACATGACAACAGTTGAGGACCGGATTTATGTGGAGCCGGGCCCCCCTCCAATAGGCATTTGTATTATGATTTCTCCCATTAAGAGAGACTTTGTTACAATACAATCTTTGTGTTACTTGTGACCTAGGTGATCCAATGAAGATGGAAAGCTTCATGCATCACCAGCATAACATAAACTTGAAGAAACCTTTAACTATCCCAAGCCTCACTCCCAAGACCTCAAACACCTTCTAAGGTGGGGAGAGCTAGCAGGGAATGAGGGTAGGGAAGAGGAAGAAGAAACATTTCACTGGGAGAAAGAATAGTTCCTCACTTATCATAACTCTTCTTGCTAGCATACATAATAGCATAGTAATGAAGAAGAAGGAGATACCAAGATTAAGCATTGAAGCATGGCGCTTGGTTGGATTTGCACTCCATAGCCAAGAGTGTTGGTATAGGCTCTCAACCTCTACTTGCTTGGAGAAGGAAAGGGAGCTCTTGCACTATTCAAAGCACAAAATGAGAGTGTTTGTGAGTGTGTGTGGGTGAGTATATCCCCTAAGAAACCCCCTAGATTGCTTGGGTCAACCCCTCCTTGTAGCTCATGCTTGAAGCTCATTGGACCCCTCCAGGCCTAGCGAATCACAAGCAGGAGGCATTACAAGCTGCAAGGGTAGTCTTGGGACAAGTATCCCCCTTTCCCCTTTGAGAGAGAGGACTTGATAAATGTAAAATCAATTAATTAGATCTCCTAAATTATCATTGGACCCCTTGGGTGGCCAACCAATAGGCTTCAGACACACCATGAGGGAAACATGAGGAGGAACTTGACAAGTGTCCCTTCTACTTTCTTTGTACCATGCATGCCTAGTGTGAGTGTGTAGGTGTTCTCTCTCATCCCCCCTCATGTAGGGCTTTCCCCCGACTTGTAGGGATTGAATATTTGACTTTTTGACACCTCAAGACCCTCATGCATAGGCCCAGTTTCCACCACAAGCTTGGCCCTTAAGAACTTTAAGCTTGGGCTGGGCTCTCACCTCAAGTACAACCCTAACATCTCAAGCATCTCAATCATCAAGCACCTCAAGCATCTCAAGCACCTCAAGTACCTTAGTCATCAAGCATGACAAGCAAGACAAGCACCTCGAGCTGGGTCAGGTTCTCGCCTCAAGCTCAACCCTAGCTTACCTAAGGTCAAAGGACTTCTACATACATTATTGGAGGTCTTCAATGAAGCTAACCCTAAGGTCTTATGCTCCATTGGTTAGCCTTGCTCTTTGATAGACCATCTCTAATTTGGACCCTTTTTCTATTGGCCCCGTGTTGAGATAGATCTATAAGCACATCTCAATATCTTAGCCCTTGTTCCCGTGTATTCTCCCACATTAAGTGATTAGTTTAATATGAGAAAATCATTTGGGTTGGTTAGATATTAGTTTTTATGACACTCTTCATGTTGCCCTCATGGTGTGCCTAAAGCCTATTAATTGGTCTATCAGGGGTCCAACGATTATTTTAGTTAATTAAATTTATTGATTATGCATTTATCAAGTCCCCTCTCTCAAAAGGAACAGGGGGACACTTATCCCAATGCTAGCATGCTTGCTTGATATGCACTATGCATGTGATAGGCCAGTCTTGCAGGGGTCCAATGAGCTTCCATCTTGAGCTAGAAGAGGGGATCATTGACCAAAGCAAGGAGGGGGATATCTTGGGGGGTATACTCTCCAACTCTCTCCCTCTCTCTCTCTCTCTCTCTCTCTCTCTCTCATACACACACACACACACACACACACACACACACACACACACACACACACACACACACACACACACACACACACACACACATAGTGTGAAGTGCAAAGTGCAAGAGCTCCATCTCCTTCTCCAAGCTTGTCAATAAGTTGAGCGTCTACACCAACACTCTTAGTTATGGAATGAAAATCCCACCAAGATCCATGCTACAATGCTTCAGCTTGCCATCTTCTCCATGTTCATTACTATGCTATTATGTATGCTAAGCAAGAAGAGTGATGATAAGTGAGGAACTATTTCTTTCTCCTATGAATGTTTTCTCTTCCTCTTCCCTACCCTCATTCCCCGCTAGCTTTCTCGACCTTTGAAGGTGTTTGAGGCCTTGGGACTAAGGCCGGGGACGGTTAATGCTTTTATAGAGTTTATGTTATGCTCATTGTGATGCATGAATCTTTCCATATTCATTGCATCACCTAGGTCACAAGGAACACAAAGATTTTATTGTACCAAGTCTCTCTTGATGGAAGAATCTATAATACAAAAGCCTATTGGAGGTGGGACCGGCTCCACCTAAATCCGGTCCTCAACCGTTGTCAAGTTCTCTAAACTCTCTCTCTCTTGCAAAATTATTGTTCATGCCAAGTTAATCAAGTATTATGGTTATGTTGCTACTGCTAATTAAGTTCACCCTCTATGTTCTCAAAGTAGTCTCACAAAAATGCTCACTTTAATTCTCTTAATTTTTCTATTCTCAAAGTTCATAGGCCATCTCTATTACATTGGTATCAGAGCTATTGGTTTCTCTTTTATTACTTAAGAAGAGAGGTACTTAAGTTGTGCATGAAAGGTTGGGCATGTTCATTACAAAAGTGTAAATGAGATAGGGATCTATTATTTTGGTTGAGAAGGACTTAGTTTGAGGTACACCGTTGGGAGCTATAGTCTTATAATGGAGCCTCTCAGGGATTGCCTTTGGCTTAAAACCATTATTGAGCTACGAGCAAGCTCAACAAGAACCATAATAAACCAAGAAATGTTAGACCCTCTCCACTACTCTTTGCAATCAACAGTGTCTAAACCACGAGTGTGGCTGCTTGAGAACTAATTTTCAAAGGTAAAGAAGAGTAGCGACTAAGATTTTTGAGGGTACCAAAGCACAAATTAATCTATACATAAGTTTAATTATCATGCCTGACCATAACCAAGAGAGTAGAATGAACATTAATAACTTTGATTTTGCACATGAAGGTGCTAATGATGATGCCCCCATGTTTGTTGATTACCTTGTTAGTAGGTTCCAACAAGCTGTGGGCAACCCTACTTTACAAGCCAAAGTTAACCAACAACTTCATGCTTATGGGAGTTCTCTTCCTCTCCAAGAGGAGAGAGCTTAGGTGGCCTCTTGATGAGACTCCCAAAACAAGAATCTCTCCCATAAGAGAGGAGTAATCCAAAAAACAAGAAATAAGTGAATATCTAAGTTCCTTTGCAGATGTGGCTCCATGAAGACAGTGGTCTAGATGATGGCCAACTCGTCTTAAGAGGAAACGGTCAACCCACAATCCATCTCCTTGACATTCCAAAAGGGAAGAGAGGAAACAACGGAAGGAAAGGGCAAGAAAGAGGTCACCCTCTTCTCCTTCTTCTTCACCTTCCTCCTCTTGTGACAAAAGTAACAGCTATTCTTCTAGAGAATACAAGAGGACCTGCATGGCAAAGGTCTCAAAATCTCAAGAATTTCAAAGAGGGAGGAAAGAGTATCTCTTTTCTCACCTACGATGGCACCTTTGGTGCTACCACCAAAGTATTGGCCTTCATATAACAATTTGATCCAGCCTTTGGAGACAAGGGCTTCACGAAGTCCTCCAATCTATGCCATGTAGCTATGAGCTTCCACAAATTTTCTCGTCAATGATGGGCTAGCCTTCGTGGCAACGATGAATCCCCAACATGGAAAACTTTACGAGTTTCCATTATAAAGCAATTCTTTGCAAGTACCAAATGGATAAAGGATAAAGTGCTTACCAAATGGTGGAGTTTGAAGTTTCTCTCCCACGAGTCTAACCACAAATAGGTGGACAAGTTTTTGGATTTACATCTCAAGGCTACTATCTCTCAAAAGATAGACTTCACCAAGCCAAAGAAACAATTTTTTGTGAAGCCATTTTCGCCGAGGTGGCAGGAGACTCACTTATTTCTCGCTCCTTTGGTGGGGGCTCTTGAGTTCTCCTTTGGTAAGGAGATTCCTCATCAAGAAGAAAATTTTTGAGCCCTTCATATGGATCCTCTTCTTCTTCCTGAATCGGAGAGAGGCCTCTTTTTTGGGAGTCTCGCAAGGAGGCTTCCTAGATACTTTCTTGTCATGGTGGGGAGTTTGGAGAATCCCATGAGCACGAAGTTGCCATTGCACTTCACTTTTGAGGGATGGATTGCCCATGGCTTGTTGAAGCCTAGAAACAAGGTAATTAACAAGCATAGGTACATCATCAAGTAGCCTCCTCATTAGCAAAATCAAAGGTATCAACAATAATTTCACTCTTTTTACTATTGTCAGCCACTCTAACAACGTTTAGGTGTAAACTTTTTTAGGTGCACTTTGGCACTTCAAGCCCTAGTTGCTACTCCTCTTTACCCCTTTAGAAAAGAACTCAAGCTATTGTACCTTTGTCTCGAATATCATTAATTGGGAGTAGAAGAGAGGGTCTTTTAACACATAAACAACACCGGCTCTTGTCAAGCTTCTAATAGATCAATAGTGGTGAAGCCGTAGGAAAGCCTCGTAGGACTCCACTATTAAGACCATAGCTCTCGACGGTGATGCCTCGTTATCTGCACAAAGGCAGGCGCACTGCAAGGCTGAAAAATCCCTATTCTACTTACTCAATTGCAATTAATAATACCAACCATTTACAACTAGCTTGAGGACCTCCCTTCTTGAGCAAGAAAAGATAAACCTTGTGCTCCAATACCAATGCAACATTTAATGGCCTAGTAACTTGTGTGTAGCAGATAACATGAACATAATCAACACTTCATTAGAATAGATTCCTAATGAGCATAGCAAGAGTGTTTGGGTGGAGAGAGCAACAAAAAGCATAACACCTAGTTAGATAGATATGAACAACACTTCAAAATAGAGAGAAATTAAGCTATTGACAACAGTTGAGGACCGGATTTACATGGAGCCGGTCCCCCCTCCAAAAGAATTTGTATTAGAGGTTTCCCCCATCAAGAGAGAAATTTTACAATACAATTTCTTTGTGTTCCTTCAATAACTAGCTAGTGCAATGAAGATAGAAGCTTCAAGCACTAAGCAAACACTTATAAACACATCATCAATTCCCTCACGGTCTCAGACCCAAGACCTCACACACCTTCGAAGATGGTGAGAGCTAGCAGGGTATGAGAGTAGATCGAGAGGAAGGAGTAGTCTTACAAGAAAGAAGTATATCTCCTCACATAATCACTCATAAAAGCTTAGCATAGCTTAGTAATTAGCATGGTAGAGGAGATGAGCATGCATTGAAGCTTGGATCTTGGTTTGACTTGCATCAAAAAGCCAAGAGTTGTTGGTGTAGGCCTCCCTTCTCATAAGCTTGGAGTAGATGATGAACTTTCCATTAAAGCTTGAGAAGGAGAGAGAGAGTCTTCTTGCTTCACACATGAGTTAATGTGAGTGTGTGTGGAATAATGCCTTTGAAAAATCAGCCCCCTCTCTCTCTTGGTCGACCCCTCTTGTTGCTAAATCCTCTTGCTGGCTTCCCATTGGACCTCTCCAAGCTTAGCCAATGAAAATTGAGAAGCATAAGTGATAGCCTTGTGACATGTGTCCCCCTTTCCCCTCTTGTGAGAGCTTTAGGTAATTCAATCATGCAACTAAACTGTCATTGGACCCCTTTGTCTTCTGGCCAATAGGAATCAGGCAAGCCATTGGGCTGTTGAATGCTCAGTGGACCCCTTGGGAGACTGTCCAATAGTCTTCTAGAGAGATTCATTATTATTGGTTCTTTTATTAAGTGATTTTAAATGAATTAAACTAGATTTACTCTAGCCTAATTCTCATTGGTCCACCTCTATGGCCATCCAATAGGATTTGAGTGCACCTTGTGGGCACTTCGGCCTAAGGAGCTGACATGTGTCCATTATGCCCTTTGTGTAAAGGGAAGCCTGTGAGTGTGTGCGTGTGTGTGTTCTCACACAAGCTTATCTCTCTTCCCCCCCCTACCTTTAGGGCTCACTCCCTCCTCTTTAGGAGTCATGAAGACTTTTTGGCACACTCACTACGCATCCAATTTAGCTAAGCTTGACCATTGGACACAACCTTTGAATGTTTGGAACCTTAGCATTTTGGAAGTCTTAATGTGCTGAACCTTAGGGTCTTTAAAGCCCATTTTTGCACATTTCTCTTTTGCAGATGGCCCCCCCTTTGGATCCCTACTATGGCTGGTCTGCCAACTTAACCAATATTCTAGCTTTTTCTTCCCTGGTACTTTCCTATATCAAATGATCAGTTTAACATGAGAAAATCATTTAGGAGAATTAGATATTAGTTATTATGACATATCATAACCTAGGTCACAAGGAACACAAATATTGTATGGTACCAAGTCTCTCTTGATGGGAGAATCTATAATACAAACGCCTTTTTATCCGGTCCTCAACTATTGTCATGTTCTCGAATACTCTCTTGCAATAATATTGTTCATGCCAAGTTAATTAAGTACTATGTTTATGTTGCTACCATCAATTAAGTTCACCCTCTATGTTCTGAAAGTAGTCTCACAAAAATTCTCACTCTAATTATCTCAATTCTGATATTCTCAAAGTTCATTGGCCATTTCCATTACATTGGAAATGGTATCAGAGCATTCGGTTCCTCTTTTCTTTCTTAAGAAGAGAGGCCCTTAAGTATCCTATTAATGGTTGTTTTTGTTAATTATATTAGGGTAAGTGGGACTGGGATCTATTATCGGTTTTGTTGAGCCCACTAGTGGGATATGGTGCACACCTCGGGAGCTTTGGTCTTAATAATGGATTCTTTTTAGACTTGCCTATGGATTTACCATTATTGAGCCATAAGAACTCCAAAAAGAGCTATCCCTCTATTATTTTGCAATATTGGACCCACTCCACTACTCTCTATAATTAACCAATTTGAGCCGTGGGTGTAGATACTTAAGTGCTGCTTTTCAAAGGCTAAGAGGAGTAGAAACTACGGTTTAGAATTTCCAAATAATACACTAAGTAAACATGTAAGTATAGTTAGCATGGCTGACAATAACCAAGAGAGTAGAATGAACATTGATAACTTTGATTTTTCCCATGAAGGTGCTAATGATAATGCCCCCATGTTTGTTATTTATCTGGTTACTAGTAGGTTGCATCAAGCTATGGGCAACCCTACTTTGCAAGCCAGAGTTACTCAACAACTTCGTGTCTATGGGATTTTCCTTCCTCTCCAAGAGGAGAGAGATCTTGGGAGGCCTCTTGATGAGACCCCCAAAAGAAGACACTCTCCCATACGTGAGGAGAAGGAATCCAAATAACCAGAAATTGATGAATCCCTAAGTTCCTCTGAATATGTGGCTCCACGAAGACGGCGGTCTAGACGATCTCCAACTCCTCCCATGAGGAAACGGTAAACACACAGTCCTTCTCCTTGTCACTCCAAAAGGGAAGAGAGGAAACAAAGGAAGAAAAGGTCAAGAAAGAGGTCACCCTCTTCTCGTTCTTCTTCACCTTCCTCCTCTTCCAATGAAAGCTATGGCTAGAGTCTCCTAGAGAATACAAGAGGGGAGGTCACAAATCATACCCTGCATGGTGAAGATCACAAAAGCTCAAGAAGTTGAAAGAGGGACAAAAGACTATCTCTTTTCTCACCTATGATGGCACCTTTGGTGCCACCGACAAAGTATTGGCCTTCATCCAACAATTTGATGCGGCCTTTGGAGACGAGGGCTTCATGGAGTCCTCCAAGCTATGCCATGTAGCTATGCACTTCCAAAAATTGGCTTGTCAATGGTGGGCTAGCCTTTGTGGCAACGGTGAAGCCCCAAAGACATGGAAAACTCTACCAGTTTCCATCATGAACCAATTCCTTGCAAGCAATGCAAAGGACAAAGTACTTACCCAAAGGTGCAGTTTGAAGCTTCTCTCCCATGAGTCTATTCAAAAATATGTGGACAAGTTTTGAGACTTATATCTCAAGGCTACTATCTTCCAAAAGATAGACTTTGCCAAGAAAAAGCAACAATTTTATGTTGGATTACTTGAAGAAATGACCAAGTATGTCAACTCCCAATGGCTTGGTTCTATCACCAAAGTAATCCACCACACCATGGTTGCTTCTCGCATCAATTTACAACAAGGGGCTAGATGGAATTTCAAGCCCATGGAAAACAAAGACAAAAGTGATGCAAAGGGGAAAACCAATGCCCAAAATTTATTCTCAAGGCAATTCCAATAATCAATCCAAGGAGAAGGGATTTTACAAAGGTTAAAAAAAACTCTCTCTTGAAGAGTTTGAAGCTTTTGGCAAGGACCATAAGTGTTTTAAGTGCGAGGAGCAAGGACATGGCTATCGTTCTTGCTCCAAGAGAAATGCCACAATAAGACTCCTAGAGCTTTCACCATTGAAGCTCCAAAAGAGGAAACTCATTTTTGCAAAGGATCACCTCTCTTCTTTGCTTGGGGAAAGGTAAGGAACATGATGCCTTCATCTTGTTTGACCCTCACTCTACCCACAACTTTAGGGACACATGGTTCAAGCGCATGGCTGCCAACATGAAGTTCCATGAAAGGAGAATCTGCTTCACCTACAAGGAAAAGAGCACGTACATAGATGCTAATCAGTAGGGGAACATCGTATAAGTCAATGAAAAGCTCTATTTTTGCGTATATGATTTTTGTTAGAGAATCTATAAATGATTCTAATGTTTCCACAAGTAGCAATAAAGGGAATCAAGAGGAATTAGAGTTGTCTAATTTCCTAAATGGATTCCAAGATGTTTTCACAGATGCCATCCCTAGTGAGGTACCTCCAAACAAGGGGATGATGACCATGAAATAGAGCTTCTACTAGGATCCTAATCGCCTAATAAACCTGCTTATTGAGTTTCACAAGCTCAATTGGAGGAGAACATGAGGCAAGTGCATGCATTGGTGGAAAAAGGGATGGTAAGGCCTAGCTCCTCTCCATTCTATTTTCCACAGTACTTTTAGTGCTCATAGTGGGAGAAGTACTAACCCCTTGTAGAGTATACATACAATAAAAATGTCCATACTACTACGGGAAAAGCACCTTTTGAGATCATAGAGGGAAGACCTAAAAGTCCCTTGCTACTTAAAGTACATGGAAAGACGCTGCTGATGAGTATAGACATGATGTACAAGAATCTTTTCAAAAGGTTAAGGAGGCTATATCCATCTCTTAACAAAGTCAAAAAGCTATTGCTAACAAGCAATAGCTTGTTAGCAGAGAAGGGCCTTAATGTTCAAAGAAAATGATTGGGTCTTAATTATGTTTCCCAAGGCTCGATTGAGGAAACACCGGGCAAAAATCCTACGGGCCATCAAAAGTATTATTCTAAACTAGCAAAAAGATACTATGGTCCTCTTCAAATCTTGAATCCAATCAATGACATGGCTTATCAACTCAAGTTTCCCAACCATTGGCTCATACACAATGCTTTTCATGTGAGCCTACTTAATCCCTACAAAGGAGATCCACCAAGAGAACCTATTATTGAAGACCCTCCAAAAATCAAAGCCCAAGAAGAGGTGCTACAACCCAAAGCTATCCTTTGGCATGAAGACAAGGTACTACAACATGGTAAGATTATCCGACGGTATCTTAAAAAATTATCCTTTTGAGGATGCTATATGGATCCAAGGAATACAGGTTAAGGATAGTATGAACCTTGTCAATGCTTACAATGCTACACTAGAGTAAGCAAATGTAAATGCTTTCTAAATGAGCAATGTTTTTTTCTTATAAAACTAATCCTCTTTTGTGCACAAATTTAAATAGTATTCATGCTTAAAATCATGTTTGTGATGATGACGTCACTCAAACACCAAGTAGAATTTGTCACTCTGCTTTGGGAGTATGATATGGACTAAAGAGTTAACATGCTTGGAGTAGCTACATCTCCCAAGCACCAAATGGACTAGTCATCCATTTCGAAATGATGTCGTAGGGTGAAAAGGGATCCTCTACCCGCTAAGAAAAGTAGACTAATGACTAAGACTTTATCTCTTCTACCTCATAGTCGAGGACAACTATGATTTCAAGAGAGAGGTAATGTCATAAAATCTAATATCTGACCAACCCAAATAATTTTCTTATATTAAACTCATCATTTAATGTGGGAGAATAAACGAGAACAAGGGTTGGAATATAGATATGTTCTTATGAATCCATCTCAGCATGGGGCCAAGGCTAAAGGGATTCAATTGAGAGATGGTATGTTAAAAAGCAATGCCTTAGAGTTAGCTTCATTAAAGACCTCCAAAATTTAGTGTTAAAAAGTCCTTTGACCTTAGGCAAGCTAGGACGGAATCTTACCCAAGCATGAGGTGCTTGTTGTGCTTGCTAACTAAGGGGCTTAAGGTGTTTATGGGAACCTTGCCCAAGATTGAGGTGCTTCTCATGCTTAAATGACTAAGGTTCTTGAAGTGTTCAATTCAAACATGATCTCTCAAGAGGCATAAACAATTTTCATGCTTAAGTGACTAAGGTGCTTGAAGTGTTCAATTCAAACATAATATCTTAAGAATCATAAAAGACACATGTCAAGATCCTTCCCATTTGGCCCTAATAATGTGATTGAATCCTATTGGATAGGCTTTAAAGGGGTCCAATGATAATTTATATGCATAAAAATAAATAATTAAGTTATTTCTCTCAAAGAGAAAAGAGAGGACACATGTCCAAATATTATATTTAAATAATACAAAAGAGAGAGAGAGAGAGAGAGAGAGAGAGAGAGAGAGGTGGACCGAGCATGAGAGGGGGTATACTCTCCCACACCCACACCTACACACACACACACACACTCTCATTGTGTGAAGTGCTAAGTGCAAGAGCTTCATCTCCTTCTCCAATCTTGTTGAGAAGTTGAGAGCCTACACCAACACTCTTGGCTATATAATGAAAATCCAACCAAGAGCTATGGTTCAATGCTTAAGCTTGCCATCTTCTTTATCTTCATTACTGTCCTATTATGCCCCGGAGAGGTCACCTAATAAAAATGTAACCTATCACGTGAGTTCAACAGAAGGGTATTTAAAGTTCTTGTAACTTATAGAAATATATATACAGAAGGGCATTATTTTTTCAAATTTGAAACAAACTTACAGATTTTAAGAAAAAAGGGTATATTATATTCCTTAAAAAGTTCACAGATAAGGGGTTTTACAAACATGTCTTGAACGCACGTGATATGGTAGTTTTACACATAGTGAATCCCCCGGGTATTATGATATGCCAAGAAAGAAGAGTGATGATAAGTGAGGAACTATT
The DNA here is from genome assembly GCF_014529385.1 of Adiantum capillus-veneris. NCBI lineage: Eukaryota > Viridiplantae > Streptophyta > Polypodiopsida > Polypodiales > Pteridaceae > Adiantum > Adiantum capillus-veneris. The sequence goes on along the minus strand of NC_140957.1, from coordinate 47,402,742 downwards.
TCTTTCTTCTATGAATGATTCTTCTTCCTCTTCCCTACCCTCATTCCCCGCTAGCTCTCTTCACCTTTAAGGCCTTTGGACTGAGACTTGGGATAGTTAATGCTTTTTGAAAATTTTATGTTATGCTCGTGATGCATGAAGCTTTCCATCTTCATTGCATCACCTAGGTCACACGGAACACAAAGAGTGCATGTTACCAAGCTCTCTTGATGAAATAATCTATAATCCAAACACCTTTTGGAGGGAGGACCGCCGGCTCCAAGTAAATCCGTCTCTCAACTATTGTCATGTTCTCTAATTATCTCTCTTGTTGTTCATGGCAAGTTATTTAAGTACTATGTTTATGTTGCTACCATCAATTAAGTTCACCCTCTATGTTCTCTAAGTAATCTCACAAAAATGCTCACTCTAATTCTCTTAATTCCGCTATTTTCAAAGTTCATAGTCCATTTCCATTACACTATTGCCCGATAGCTATGCTATAGACGTCCGTTTTGCGGTGACCCGCTAACAATGAAATATTTCCAATGTAATTCTTATTACACACACTCAGAGTTGCAATTAAGTTGGAATAGAAAGGGCATGAGTTGTTAGAATGAATCGAGGACTTGGAATGCCTAGATGAAGAAACCTTAGCTGCCATTGCCTCATATATGCACAGTAACGGAAACAAAAGCAATTCTTTGACTCACAGTTGCTGACTAAAGTTTTTAACCTAGGGTATTTAGTCCTAGTATACTCTTTGAAACAACATATACCCAAGTTCAAGAAAAAAGGACATGGTCCTTTTTTCATTGAAGATGTTTCACCAAGTGGGGCTGTCAAGTTAGCCACAATATATTGAGAAATCATGGAAAATTGAATTAGTGTATATCGACTCTGCAAATACAACCTTACCTTGACTAATGAACTTTTTCAAAGAATGCATGCATCCAAGGAAAGAAAGCTTGAACGATAACAGGTTATTGAGGAGGCTTAAGAAGAAGCTCACATTCAAGCTCTAAAATGAAAAGCTGCAAGACAACCCGTTCTCTAAGATGTACCACTCAGTACCCTCCACATTCAATCCTTAGCAGAGGATGATGCCAAGACTGATGACGAGTGGCTAGATAGTCTTGATATGTAAACCAATGTGAATTTGAATGACGATTACAAAGTTAAAGCTTTAGCAGATACAGAAACCCGAGTCAATGTAGTCGACTATTCTAGCTACCGAGATGAAAAAGAAAACAACAAGAAACCAACAAAATATCAAACTAAACCTAATCTTACTTGAGAAACTCTTTTTTCAGATTGTATCAACCTGTCTTTAGTTAGAGCTCCCAGATTATTAGTTTTGATCACCAAAAAAAGTCAATTTTTGTAAGTTTTTAATAAGTTTTTGGATAATAGAAACACAATGTGAGCTAACAACGCTCACTTCTCTCCTTGTCGTGCTTCCTACTCCCTCCTTGCTTGTCGCATTGCATTCGCGTCTATTGCATTGCAACTGAGCTCTACGCATTGACGTAAGCATTTCATAGTAATCTATAGCTTTTGATATTGCCGACCCGCGGCCTAATTTTATCATAAGTAGGAATTTTAGCTTTAAAATAAAAAACTAAGTATAGATGGGATATTGCGGCATCATTGCTAAGCATTTAGATGCATTATGGGTCGAAAACGATTAGGTCAAAAACTCAACTGTTAACAATCACAATTTTTGTACTTGACCCAAAGTGAGATTTGAGACCATAAGCATGTGTGCTTAGGTCTTATGTATGGATGTCGTGTGATGCTAGAACGGATGTGATTTATTTGCTGATGAGCGATTAGCTTTTGGTGATTTCAGTCATTTGAGTGTAGCCTGAGTTAGATGCAAGCTGTTTGTTTTTTTCCAAGAGATTGACAACCTCTTGTAGCCTCTATGCAGTAGTCGAGTCAGCTTCGTCCCATGGATTGACAATTATATTCATGGTTCTCGCTACGTCTGTAAGAAGATAGGAGTGAGGTTAGACACCCGTCCCACATTTGGCATCGCAGTCGGAATTGAAGAGACCTAAATTAGGTAGAAACACGAGCGTCTTGTGAATTTCTCCTTTAACTTCCTCTAGGTTTACCTAGATTCAAAACTTTCTTTTTAAGACCGCATAGCTTAAGATTGTCGTCTTTTGCTGTGTAGAGGTAGCTTGAAGTAGTTTGTACTTGCTAAGTACCTTTTAGGATTGTAGGATTGTAGAATTAGATTAGGATTTGGAGAATGATTGATGGACGAGACAAATCTTAAGATTAACACTAGAATGGTAACCTAATAGGACATAAAGTGTCCTTTCAAGGTTCTGGGAAAAATTTCCAAAACCATAGTAGATCCACTCATTTTGAAAAATCCTTTCATGAGCTTATAGTTCAATAACTACTACATATGGAAAAAATGAGAAACTTGTAATTTTTCTCATCCCTTGGTCACTACAAGCCTCCAAAGTTGATGGACCAGTGCATTTTGCCCAAAACAACAATTTCTTACGGTTGATTGCATATAAATAAGAGTGGGGATTTTTGTAGGACATGAGATAAAATGCCCCGTTAACTTCAATGGGTTGGTGACCAAAACATATGGTTGCTTTTACCTCACTATTTTTTTTTGGGCAAAACAAATAGGTACAAAAAAGTTGCATTTTTGCCATTCTGCGGACCTATCATCAAAGTTTCTATAGTCACGCTGAATACAGATACTATATACATGTTTTCTTAGTTCCATTTGGGCCTTTGGATTCAAAAGGAGCCATGGAGTATGTCAAAAGGATAATAGGTCTCTTACAATTGGAACCTTGGGGGCAATGATAAAGTGCTAAATATAGCAAACATGAAAAAACTGGGTTTAGCATTATGACCTCTAGAAACCCATAGAAACTACTCAATATCTAGCCAAGTTTGTAGTCTATGATTAGATATGGTTACTACCTACAAAATACACACAATTGGCCTAAGAAACTAGCAATATTGAGAAAGTTATACTTGCTACTCTAAAATGTATCGTATTCTTCAGCAATAAAAAAACTCAACCATCATCATATACTATGCTATATAGCATATTAGGTCCCCCAAAACTCAAGGAAGATTAGCTTTATGTTATACATTACACTTACACAATCAAAATTGAATTTGGATATCAAGAAAGCCACCAAAAAAATCATAAAAGTGCTAATTTTGGCCAAAAAATAGGATTATGCAATTCTTATAAATTGGTCATAACTTTCAATTTTAACACTTAGCTCTCCCTACAAGCATCAAAACATGTTGAGAACTATGAAGGCCTAACCTCTAGCCATCTAAACCTCACAAACATGATGTGTAGAGTGATATAGTTGCCAAAAATTGAAAAAAAGCCAAAAACAGGACCCGTTTTTTCAGACAGTTTAGGTTCAAAAATGTTGTGCAAGAGTAAGGTTAATGGTGAGATCGATACTCCAAAAAAAATGCTATGTTTTTTTTAGCTCATAAGGCAACTTTGTGGATATATAGCACCTAGAAATTCATTTTCATACTCTTCAAATAATTCAAGCAAAATGGTCACTTAGCAGGACACAAAAGTGTCCTGTTACCATTCTAGTGTTAAGGCTCAAAAAACCATAAAAAACAAGAATACGAGTGTTTGTGGACACTTTCCACAACCCCATTGAAGTAGAACCTAGGAGTAGGGTAAGTAGAATTCGAGGTGGATTTCAAAAAATTGCTCTCTCCAAAAGAATCAATTGTGAGTTGTTTATGTGAAGCAGGTCTATGGCTAGAAATAGCAACAGAGACTATCAACCACTCAATCCAACCAGAGAGTATGCTTTAAAAGTTGTATGAACAAGTGGGTAAGCTCAAGGACGCATTGAGGTAAAATTTTCAAGAGATTGCGAAAACTCAAATTATTTACTTTTCTTGATATTTTAGGCCAAATTAAGTTTTGACTTGACTCAGAGGCTTAAAATAGCTCTTGAAAGAAAAAGTTCAAAAAAGTGTTCATTTTAGGCATAAAGTAAATAATCACGATTATTTTTTTTCAGCTCAAAAGTGACCAAGGTTGATATCAGAGACTCTATGCAGATGTTCAAACAACTTTTGTAAAGGCCCATAGAATTTGGATCACCAAACTGATCAAAAACTTGGTAAAAAGTGAATTTTGTACTCACTTTCGTGAACTTGAGTGTAAATTGGGAAAATTTTGTTCAAACCTAGTGAAACTTGACTTATAGGCTTATATTGATGTGCTAAACAAGTGTACATGCTCAATTGACCAGAAAGATGAAAAAATTTTCCAGAAGTAAATAATCAAAATTATTTACTTTTGTCCCATTTTTCAACTTTTTTGACCAAGTCAGCATACCACTAGTTTTAGCATGTTATATTGAGCCCACAAATCAAATTTAGTAAGATTTGGATCATTGGATTGAAAATTGTGGCCTAATTTGCAAAGTCAGTCTCTGTGGATACAAAAATGTCAAACATATTGAACAGAATTATCCAAACTTGATGAAACTTGGCTAGGTAACTTAAGCTGTTTAACAAACCTGTGTCAAGATTGTGACAAAAATTTGCAAAAAAATAGCAGGAGTAATAATCCCGATTATTTACATCTGCTACAAAATTAGACATTTTTGCACATTTGAGTATACTGCAAGGTCAAGCATATCAAGTAGACCACACAAATCAAAATTTAGATCACAAAAATGAGACTTAAGCTAGATTCTTGAAATTTGAGTATGCGGTCAGGAAACAGTTGATAACTTGAACAAATTCTGTTCAAACTTAGTGAAACTTGCCCAGAGACCTTAACAAGTTGCATACTTGGCAAATCAAGCCAAAAAGTGCAAAAAACTAAGAAAAGTAAATAATAGCGATTATTTACTACTAATACACAGAGACGTACTTTTTGACTTTTGAACTTGTAAAGTGTTAGACCAACATAATACAAGGCCACCGGGAAATTTTGAGCTCTATCGGATCCAAATTAGTATAGGTTCACTCAGATTTCAAGCTGCAGATTAGTTCTTTGGCTTTTTGCAAAAGTAGAATCTGAAAGTCTCAATTGCTGACTCACTTAGCTCAAATTGAAGAGATACACATACACAAATCACAATAGTTAGCAAGAATTGTACAGTCTTTGTGAAAGAATAGCTAACTTGATTAAAACTGATACAGGAATTAGGTTTCAGACAAGGAATTGAAAGCTTGAAAGAAGTTGCAATCAAATCAAATGGAAGAAATTGATAACAAGTCAATCCAATGGCAAGTACTCTATCGAGGGCTTCACCAGTCTATAGGAACCTTAGATCTGGTCGTATACTAGCAAATCAAGGCATATCTGGAGAGGCCGCTAGTAGAGTATCCACCAAAGAGATTGTGAATCAAGGAGATCACTTGGACACTATCTTTGAATAAGTGTCAGCAGACACTTTTCAGAATCAACATATGAAATGTCTTACTATTCGACTCATTCAAGAACCGGAATGACAATGCGATATAAGCACATACTCTCTTTTTATAAGACTAATTGCCATGGAGCTCAGGTTTACTTGGATTCTAATTAAGAGTATGTCTTTCACATTGATGACCATGACATAGAGTTTGAAGAGAAAAGCAGGACAAACAAACAAGGAAAAATGTATATGGATAAAAACAGAACTCAATATTTACAAGTTGAAAATCTTGACGTGATAGACAAATGGGGGTTAGAGGCAAATACCATAATTCCAGATATGGAAGCAAAAGAAGGACCACCGACTTTAGAATTCGAAGGATACGATCAAGTTGACTTGAAGCCTTTGAAACAGCTTAGTACGGATCATCCTAGGATCGGAGTCTATTGTTGGGAGGATAGAAACGTGAAAGATCTTCTATGGACTTTGCATGCCAAATCAGGACAACTAACAACCATGAAGATCATCTATATCTTCAAAATCAAAGATAAGGGTTCAACAGATTTACCAACATACCTGTTTAGGGATTGCTATAACAATAAATTTGTTATGATGACTCCTGAGGAGATGGAACAAACCAAATACCAAGGGTACTCCATAAGGGATTGGATATTGGTCCAGGATATTGGGCCAAGGACCAGAAACTATTCCAAGAGATGAACTCCACGAGAGATCTTTTGAGAGTAATGTTAAAAAACCAGAAACTACCTCATCATGAAGAAAACCGGGTGACACTAAATCCAGTCCAGGGCTACATGAGTCACTATTTCCAACAGACTGGTTTGAAGAACTCGAAACATGACCAACTGCCAGGAGACCAGAAGTTGAGCCAAATAGATGTCTAAAAAATATAGTGGATCTATGGATCCATACTAACACTTAGCGAGCTTTAAGCAAGTGCTAAGAGCAGAACGCATATTTGATTTCCATACTCAATTTGAAGGGTTTGAAATGATGCTAGAAGGAAAATCACTAACATGGTTCCAAAACATTCCATCAAGGTCAATCATGGACTTAAATACATTAACTCAAGGATTTGTAGCTACATGTTCCAAAATGGGGATCAAACAGAAACAAGGTGACTCAAATCTATAGCTTTAAACAGAAACAAGGTGAGTCTGTTAGGGATTGTGCAACTAGAATGAAGCAATACATTACAAGATACCCAGATCTAGAAATACCTGCAGAAGAAAGACTAGTATCACTGTTTCTAGAGGGACTGCTAAAAAAATAACTTCATGCTATATTGTATAGTAAGAAGCATATGACCCTAGAAGAGTGTGTGTCAGATGCTATTGACTTAGGAGACAATTGTGATATTTTCAATGAAAGAAGATGTCCCTAAGGATAACCAAAGCAAGAAAACAACATCCACCAAACCAGAACAAGTGGGAACGGCTACTGCAGCACCACTTACATTCATAGAAGACATGCTCAAAAGGATGAGTGAGATGATAAATAACATGCAAAAAGCACCTATGAGGGGACCAGGGAAAGGGATACCTCAACAGGGACAACCAATTAGGCCACTCAAATGATGTGAAATTGAGGGTAAATGGACCAACCATGAGACTAATGAGTGCTATTACCGATCAAAGTATGATGGGAATGTTCAATACGTGCCTATGCGGCCACAAGGACAACCCATGTACACATATTAGCCTAATATGGCCCCAGCTCAAAGACCACCAACGGGTATGGAAAGACAACCCGTGTTGGGTCAACAACCTCCATATCCTGGACATAATGTAGTGCCTATAAAGTACATGCATTCAGAGGGCGTCATAGATGAACAAGCACTAGTGCCTCTTACACCCTATGCTAAGCCTAGTCCATCTACAGTAATGGTAGAAGGAGATTGGTATAATTCCCATCCACCTCCAATGAAAGAACCTGTGACTTATACTACACCAGAGTTTGCACCGATGTACTATGTAGCTAATCAAGGTGCTAGACCCCCGATGGTAAGACCCATGATTAAGCCAAGAACTGGAAACTGTCATAACTGTGGTGCAGATGATCATTAGAAAAATGAATACCCAGAGCCAGTTGAATACTCAGTTGAAGCTTATTGCATACAGTGTTGCAAAAGGGGTGCAGATGATCATTGGAAAAATGAATACCTAGTTGAAGCTTTTTGCATATAGTGTTGCAAAAGGGGTGCAGATGATCATTGGAAAAATGAATACCTAGTTGAAGCTTTTTGCATATAGTGTTGCAAAAGGGGAGAACACTTCCCTGAACATTGTCCAAAAAAATCCTTTAAACAAGGGTAAAACAGTAGTGAACATAGTCCAAGTGATACCTAGTAGCTTATCTGAGAGTGAACCGATTGTTCCAATCAAAGTAATCACCAGAGCCCAGGCTAAGAAAAAGAAAACTAACTCCTCTCATGATTCGAAGAATACTAAAATTTCCTCTCAGAAGACCAAAAGAAGTAGAAGCAAAAGATATGAGATGAGAAAACAAAAACAAAGGGCTAAAATCAAGGATAAAGCAAAGAGACTATTCCAGGAGAAAGTAAAAGAACCTGGAAGCGAAATCAAGGAAACCACAGTGAAATCAGGAGGATCAATTTTGGTAGACAAAATTTTTGAGCCAATTAATGCAGCCTTGGAAGCTTACCAAGCAGGACTTAAAGCAGGCCAAAACATGGATAACAAAAGAAAAAATTATCCTTCTCCAGACATGGAAGCAGATAAGCTTGAAGCTTATCATAATTTGGTAAGAATTACTTAAGATATGTTGAAATAACAAAAACCAAATCTTGAGAGTATGGCGAAACCAGAGGAGCTTGCGGTAGGAACCAGTAAAGAAAAATCTGAAGTGGTGGTAGAACCCCACCTTGAAACTAAAAAACCAGAACTTATAGTGCCAGACAGAGAATATTCCTTAGACGGAATTTTGCTCGTAGAAGAAGACTGGCTTGGACATTTATGGAAAAAAGCTAGAGAGATTAATGATGGGGGAAGCATAACTCCGATCCTATAGAGGAAGTTTGGTTAGACAATCTACCTCTTGATATATACATGGATGTACAATCCTTGTATGCGTATTGCGGCTCTAAAGCTTCAAGAAGGTCTAAACCATTGACTTTGAAAACACTACCCTCTTACTTGGGAGATAACGAAGATGAATCCATAGTGTGTAAAACCACTCACGTAAATAGAGAAGAACAAACCCTAGAGGTAGACAACATCCATTCAATCATGTCTACACCCATTCAATGCACTCTTACTTTAGGAGAACTATGAAAAACCAAACCATATCTATGGAATGATCTACAAAATACTCTAGAGAAGGTGGGGATAACGGGGTTAATCGTAAAAAATTTGAAAAATTTGAAACACAAAATGGATAACAAAGAGATTCGATCCGTTCCAATGAACAAAGTCGGAGAATACTACAAAGGAAAGAAGGAAACACAACACTTCCAATGAGATATAATGATATAGAAACCATGGCAATATTGGATAGTGGGATAGGCATAGCCATAGCCACAAAAACAGTATGGGAATCATGGGGACAACCAACCATTAGACATACTCGAATGAAATTTCAATTGGTTGATGTACATATCGAAAGACCCTTAGGATTGCTTGAAAAGGTAAAAGTTAATTCTTGTGGAATTGAATATCAACACACTTTTTCCATAGTAGACTTTGGAAAGATACTCAATTATGAAATCATATTGGGTAGACCTTTCATGCGACAAGTACAACTTATCTAGGGTTGGGGAAACAATTTTCTGTACTTGAAGCAAGTGGGATCAATAACAAGGGTTAATCTAAAAGATCACACTTATAGAGATGTCATGAAAACACCCATACAAGAATTCGACTCAGTCTCTTTGGCTGAAACTAAGCTTCCATCTTGGTTGAACAAAGACACACCTATTGGATGTGCGGAGCATAAAAAAATGGGATCTTAAAATGAGAAGAATGTATCTTAGAAAGGGATTTCACATATGAAGCCTATGTACCTAAACCCCTTCCAGAGCATTTTTTTGAGCCATTTGAGTTGACAATATTTTTAGTAACAATGGATGTATGTGTAAATATGTCTATGCCTACTCAATTTTGCAAAGAGGATGGCTATGACATAATTCCCATACAAATGATCTCAGCCCTTCACATTGAAGACGAAACTCAAGAATCCAAGGATATGATGAAAGCTCAACAAGTCTTTTTAGACCTCTACTATGATGCAACAGATGAGTTGGAAGAACATTCAACTACCTCAGATGATTGGGGTCAGAAAAGAAACATGTGAGAGCTAAACTACTCATAAAAGGAGGGGATGAAAAGTTTTTTGACTTTCCAAACCAGAAACCAAGAAGACAAAAATGGTATAGAAGCAAAAGAGACACGAGAAACTTGAAAGCTAGACCTATGCCATTAGTCTCCAGTAGAACACAGTTTCTAATGCAGGTAGATGCACATGATTATATCAAAGACAAAATCACTGGTAGATATCCTTTTAAAAAAAAGCAGGAAATATCAAAAACATCGACAAAAACAAGAAAGGAAACTCAAGAAAAAGCTAATTACCAAGAGAAGGACTCAACTATGACACGAGTGGAACAAAGAAAGAAGTATCAAGAGTTGAAAAAAATCTCTAAAGGAGATATATACAACAGAAATGGAAACCATGAGGAGGATGGTAAAGATGTAATGAGTATTCCATCCCATTACAAGAAATATACTCTGTCGGGCCAAGGGTCCAGGCCAAGGGCCAAACCAAAGGGGTCACGGACTCGGCCAGGGGCCGGCTGCCAGTGGGAACGGGTTCAGGCAGGCTGGAAGCCTATAAAAGGGAGGTTGGGTGGATGGACCGGGTCTGGCAGTCCATTTTTTTGAGATTGGTATCAGAGCTTCAAGCTATCTTTAGAACTGAGGCACGTTTTTACTTTTACTGCATGTTGCATGCAACCTCAAAGGGAGGAAGAAGACGAAGTCGAGCGAAGCGCGTGCAGGAGCCCCTAGTCGGGGACAAAGACGTGAGTCAACCTGCACGATTTTGCTCGTTTTTGGGCTCGCTGAGAGCGCGGAGGGGAGTTGGTGACTTCCCGCTTCTTTCCCGGCCTCAGCAAACCTCGCCATCGCGAGGTATCTCTCCAAAAACACCTTCGCAGTCGGCCGTGTTGTCTACAACGCAGCTCTTCAAGTTTTGTTTTACAAAAAACCCTTAAGGGTTGGCCGTTCACACCCGGCCAACCCTCGTGGGTCTTGAACAAGGGCCGTGCCCTGTGCAACTGCGATTCCGTTGCTCTACGGCTTTCTTCTCCGATACGGTGGACATCATCACAACAAATTTTTGTTGATTATAGTCAATCCAAAAATTTGCACTTACTGCACACAGTTTTTGGAAGTTTCGACAAGCCATCAATTGGTCGAAACTTTCCCCGTTTTGGCTTCTTGCATACAATGCTAGCCACCTCAACATTATCCGATTTGATTAAGTTGCATATGTGGCAACAGGCCACGGGCCCTGCTGGTCAGCAAAATCAGGAGCACGGCTCCACAACAGGCCAAGGGCCAGGTGCCGGGAAAGGCCCTCCTCCGGGACCGCTGCACTCTCTAACCCAAAAAGAGGTGGACGATTTGTTGAAAAATACAAAACCACCAATTTTTCGGGGAGAAGAGCGTGAGCGAAACAAGGACACCGTGAATATTTTTCTCAGTAAGTGGGATGATATTCATGACCTTCGACGTACCCTGGATGCAGCCAAGGCGCTGTAGACAAGTCTGACTTTGGATGGCAAGGCCTACAAATGGTGGATGTCTCTCAAGGAGAAGGGCATCCTACCACAAACTTGGGCAGCTTTTGAGACCGTCTTCAGGAAGGAATTTCTACCTACTAATGAGAAGGATAGAAATTGGACCACCTGGGACAAATGTTCTATGCGCCAACATAAAACATTTTTGGAATATATTTCCCATTATCGGGTTGTGATCCTCAAGCTGGAAGGGATGGACACCTTTTAGCAGGTACGTGGGTTCATCCGTGGGTTAAATCCCCAGATTAAGAAGCACGTTAAAACCCAGGATCCACAAACACTTGAGGAAGCAATAGTGCAAGCTCACATCCATGATGATCCCGATGATTGGGCATTGCATAGTTCGCATGTGCATGACACTACACCTGTTTCAACACGTCCACAGCATGTGCATCATAAAAGAAAATTTGCATCTACTGCATCAGAGACCTCCAAAAAGCCCAAGGAGTCTAGAGGTCCTCTCTCAACGGAAGAGTTTGAGAAAGCCAAAAAATAAAAGTTGTGCTTTAAATGTTTGGGAACTGGACATAGCAAAAAGGATTGTCCCAATGGGTAATCTGCTGCTCAAGACAAGGGGAAGGAAAAAGCATTGCACATGGTGCAGCTTTTACCTCTTGAATCCTCTTCCCAGTTTGCTAATGTGGAAGTAACACACACCGAGGCGGTGCATGAGCGCTGTATCACGGCCTCCATGTGGCAGCAGACTTTCGGACCACATGAGTTGGTGCGTATGCATGGCTCTAACCAAGGGCACAGGGTGCGGATCTTGGTAGACGATGGTGCGTCGCATAATTGCATCAATTACAAATTGGTGAAACGACTCAAATTGCCCCAAACCCCGAGTTTCCATTGCTACAAGGTAGCAATGATTAACGGCCATGATGCTGAGATATGGGAAACTCAGGTTAAAGATGTACCTCTGGAAATTCAAGGATATCGTACCTCTTTGGATTTCCAAGTCATGAATATGGAGAGGGCAGATGTGGTTCTTAGTCATGAATGGTTGCATAGTTTAGGATCATCACTTAGACGTAGCTATGAGCATAATAGTCTAATGTTCGAATCCAATGGTGTGCACGTGCTGCTCTTGGGGGAGAAGGATGTACCTTCCTCACCACTTATTTGTACAGCTGAGCTTATGAAGCTCGCTTCTGATGATGCAATAGAAGAACTCTTTTGTTACCCACTGTGCCATTTTATTTCCAATGTGGATGATGTTTCTAATGTTGATAATGTTTTGAATAAAACTTCCTCAACGTAGCATTCTTCTCTCTCCTCTTCCAGCTATGCCTACTAATTCAAAACAAGCAAATGTTACTAATGAATTAAACGAACTTTTAAGGGAATTCAAGGATGTTTTCCCAGATGATTTACCACAAGGGCTACCGCCGACACATTCTGTGCAACATGGCATAGACGTGGTTGCAGGCAGTAAGCCAGTGAGTAAACCGCCTTACAGAATGAGTCATTCTGAGGCTGCTAAGGTGGAACGTCAGCTTGCTGACTATATCAGTAGAGGGTTTATTCAACCAAGTTCTTCACCATGGGCCTCTCCCATTCTCTTGGTGAAGAAAAGGGACTGTAGTATGCGCATGTGCATAGATTACCGTGGATTAAATGCGGTTACTGTTAAGAACAAGTACCCATTGCCACGAGTGGATGAGCTGTTTGATAAGATCACCCACGCTTGTATATTTTCAAAGATTGATTTAAGATCTGGGTATCATCAAGTACGCATCAGGCTTGCGGATATACCCAAAAGAGCGTTCCGAACAAGGTTTGGACATTATGAGTTCTTGGTGATGCCCTTTGGGTTAACCAATGCTCCAGCTACATTCATGACACTCATGGATAGTGTCTTGAGACCATACTTGGAAAAGTTTGTTATCGTTTTCCTCGATGATATTCTTGTATATAGTGCCTCTGAGGAAGAGCACTTAGCACATTTGAAACAAGTGTTTCATTTGCTATGCCAAAATCAATTATATGCCAAGGAATCCAAATGTGATTTCCTCAAGGAGGAAATTCACTACTTGGGGCATGTTATTTCGGCTGTAGGGTTACACATGGATCAATCCAAGGTAGATGCCATTCGGAGGTGTCTCTGTCCCAAAAATGTGGAAGAGCTCCAGATTTTTTTAGGCTTTGCAGGTTTTTATCATCGATTCGTTAAAAACTATGCCTATATTGATGTTCCCATGACAGATCAGCTGAAAGCCAAGGGCAAGACCTTTCTGTGGGGATTAGAACAACAGCAAAGTTTTGACAAACTTAAGGACACATTAGCCACAGCTCCTGTTTTGGCTATTGTGGATCCCTTAAAGCCATTCGTTTTGGAAACGGATGCTAGTAATCGTGCGATTGGAGCAGTCCTTATGTAGGAGGGAAGGCCAATTGCATTTGAAAGCAAGAAGCTTGATTCAGCACAACAGAATTACTCTGCTTCCGAACGAGAGATCTATGCAATAGTGGCTGCTTTAAAGACATGGAGACATTATTTGTATGGTGCACAGTTCAAGATTGTGTTTGACCATTAAAGCATCAAGTGGTTTACACAACAAAGTGATTTGAAGGGTCGCAAGGCCAGGTGGGCTGAGATTATTCAGGAGTATGATGCCAAGCTACGATATCACAAAGGGTGGTACAATGTAGTGGATGATGCTCTCAGCCGAATGCCGGAGATCAACTCTCTCCTTTTCACAGAATTGCGGAGTGAGTTTTTGGAATCTCTCAAAGTTAAGTGCGAGCATGATACTGCATACTCCAAGGTGTGGAGATATGTTAGAAAGAGGGATCCTTCTCACTCCAATGTTGGTAGTGTTTTTGTTTCCTCCACACCCAGTTCTCCTCTTTCGAGTGATGAACTGCAGAGATGGAGAAATTTTCCATAGATGATGGGTACCTACTCCACAAGGGGAGAATGTGTGTACCGACGGACGCGGACATTTGGCGCCAAATTTTTTATGAATGTCATGATAGTCCAAGTGCTGGGCACCGGGGAATTAAGAAAACTTATGCACTCGTAAGACGACAGTTTTACTGGCCAGGTTTGCATGGGTATGTTCAAGACTATGTCTTGCATTGCCAAAAATGTCAAGTTAATAAAGTAGAGCGCATGAAATCAGGAGGACTCTTACATCCTTTAGAGATTCCCAATGGTAAATGGGAAAGTATCTCCATGGATTTTATTGTGGGTTTACCAACCACTATTCGAGGACATGACTCGGTATGGGTGGTCGTAGATCGGTTGACTAAACTTTGTCGGTTTATTCCAACCAAGTCAACCATTAAGACTCCAGAATTAGCTAAGTTATTTGTGGACAATCTTTACAGGTTGTATGGATTTCCAAGTAACATTGTGAGTGATCGTGATCCCAAGTTTAACAGTCATTTTTGGAGGGCTGTTTTTAAACGATTGGGTACACAACTTAATTTAAGTACGGCTGATCACCCTGAAACAGATGGTTGGGCTGAACGCGTCAACCAAGTGCTAGAGGATATGCTACGAGCATAAGTTAGCAAGACACAATCAGATTGGGAAGATTATCTTCCTATTCTTGAGTTTACATATAATAGTGCTAAGCATGTTACAACTGGTTTTAGTCCATTCATGCTTATGTATGGTTTTCAACCTAGATCACCAGTGACGGTGGGGTTGGCAACTGAGAAGCTCCAACAGGTCAAGGAGTTTCTCCAAGATCATATGGAAATGCTAAGACTTGCTCGTCAAAATGTTCGACAAGCAGAGGATCGGTATAAGAAGTATGCTGATGAGAAACGTCGGCAAGTTACCTTCACGAAAGGAGAAGAGGTATTTTTGCGTGTGTCGGAGCATTCAGAAAGTCTCAAGACTGGGCCTACACCCGAATTATCTCCACGTTATTGTGGGCCATTCAAGATACTCAAGCGAGTTGGTGATAGGGCCTACAGACTTGAGTTACCTGCGCACTCTCGTGTCCATCCGGTATTTCATGTAAGTCGTTTACGTAAACGCTTGCATGGGGACGACAATGTTATCGGCCAGCAGATATTGGTTGATTTCACTGAACCTCCCATTCAACCGCATGAACCTGAACGCATTTTAGATTTTCATGAACTACGTACTCGTCAGCATGTACGTAGTCAAGCTTTAGTCAAGTGGAAAGATCAACCTGAGAAAGGTGCCACTTGGGGAAACATTAGTGTTCTTAAGAAGAAATTTCCCACTTTTGCTTTTGAGGACAAAAACGCTTCTCCAAGGGGGGAGTAATGTCAGGCCAAGGGCCAAACCAATGGGGTCACAGACTCGGCCAGGGGCCGGCTGCCAGTGGGAACGGGTTCAGGCAGGCTGGAAGCCTATAAAAGGGAGGTTGGGCGGATGGACCGGGTCTGGCAGTCCATTGGTTTGAGATACTCTCCAAGACCAAAAAGTCATAGTCGAACAACCTGTTAGGGAACTACAAAAACAGGGTGAGTTCTACGAAGGACCTGAAAACACAAAAAAGATAGATCTAGCCGAACTAGGAGAAGAGCTTAGACTTGCCTACATTGAAAATGAATTGACCAAAGAGAGAAGAGGAGATTTTGTTAAGCTTACTGAGAGAGTGCCAATATATCTTTGCTTAGTCTTATAAGGATCTATGAGAGATGATGCAAAACCAAGTAGACAGATGATGCCATACCTATGAGAGATGATGCAAAACCAAGTAGACAGAGACCATACACATATAATGAATCATTCTCCAACAAGATCAAAGAAGAGATTGAAAAGATAAAGGAATTCAAATTCATTTATGAAATTGAACACATAGATTGGGTGTCTCCAATTGTGCTAGCACCCAAGAAAAATGAAAAATTAAGAGTGTGTGTCAATCTCAAAAAAGTGAATGCAGCTACCATCAGAGACAACTTTCCTCTTCCAATCACTGAGTATGTTTTAGAACAAGTTGCAAGAAAAGAGTCTTACAACTAAAGTTTCGATGGATTTTCAGGATACAATCAACTTCTCGTTGACCCCAAAGATCAACATAAAGCTACCTTTGCAACTGAATGGGGTATTTTTTCCTATTGGGTCATGCATTTTGGGTTAACTAATGCTCCTGCCACCTTCCAAATATTGATGAGCCATGCTTTTAAAGAATATCTTTGAAATTTATTGGAAGTATATATGGATGATCTATGTGTACACTAAACGCAACCAGTTTTGAGCAGCCCAAAGCAACAAAAACAGAGGCCACGCCATCTATGACCACCCAAAAAGAAACGGCTGAGGCATCCACGAAGCCTCAAGAAGTAAAGGCATCCAAGGCAACCGCAACACCTCAAGAAGAGATAGAACCCCTGTCGCAACCATAGGCAGCCACCACAGAACCACCCAAGGAGCTACAAGCTGAAACAACTGAAACATCTAGATAGACTGTAGAGTCTTAAGAATGGGAGACACATGATAAATTCATCCTACAAGTTAATGAATATGCCAGATGCAGATGATGACCGAAAAAATGAGAACATCAGCACTTAGCCGCAATACTAAGGCTAAAGAGCTGGAAATGGTCATCGATGCTCTACAAGGAGAGCTAGAGTACAGGATGAATGTCATCTCATATGTACAAAGACAAGTCCAAGAGCTGAAAGTTGAAGCCGAACAGCACTTGCTACCCAAAGAGAAGCAACAGAAAGAAATGAAGGAGCTGGGCGAACTTCTCACCAAGTTATCAGATTCTTGCAAGACCAAAGACCAACAACTGACAGAGGTAACCAATGAACTCCTAACCACAACTCTGTCAATACAGAAGATCCAAGTGCAACGCGACGTAGCAAATGCCTCTCTACAATACTCATAGCAAAGGATCAATAATCAAGTAGCCCTTTTTAGAGAAAATCTTGTTGTCGCCTCGATCGAAGGCACAAATGAAGTCCGAGTATAAGGCTTTGGAAAAGAGGAATAGGGATCTCGAGCTAGAGCTAAAGTTGGAGCAATCACAAAGAAGAGACCTTGCACTTATGCAAGTACAACGAGAAGAACAACTGCTGAAGGAGATAGCCAAGCTGAAAAGATTCAATCAGCTGTTGCAAGAGTGACAACCAGAGACACAAGAAGAAGCAGGTACCTCAGAGAAACCAACTATTGAAATTCCCTCAGTCTCTTTTGCTGAGATGGAAACACAGCCAACAAAAGGGCTAGTTGGAGAAGAAGACTTTCAAGTACCACTCACAGATGCTAAGCAAGTGCCCATAGTCCAACTATCTAAAGCTGAGGAAGAAGCATTCAAGGAGCAAGTTTCCCTAGAGACAGATGCTGAAAGGACAGATGCGATGGATTGGGAGTTGAGAGTTATCCACTCAGTCAATGTCACTCAACTCATTCCCAACCAAATCAATGCACAATGGCATCAACAATCATTTCCATATCCTTTAATCAAGGTAGAGCTATTACAGGTGAAGAAAAGATTATACAAATATATGCAAGCAGAAGGCGTAGAGGACGTCCACTCCAAGTTGAGAAAGAATCCACGATATCTGATTCTGTTCACAAGAGGACTTGCCGCACTTTAGAAAGACCCAACCTTTTGTCCTGTACCACGAGTAAGGACATGGAAAGCATATGAAGCACTAAGAAAGAAGTGGCCTACATGGATGAACTATCCAAGATTGCCAGCTCCAAAGTAGGGAACAGCAATAGAGGAATACATGGTGAAAATCCTAACGGGCGCCATAAATTTCTTCAAAAGTATTCCTGACCTCTCATGTGCCATGCATATAAGATTTTCCAAATGATTCTCACATGTATTCAGGCCTTTCACGAGCCAGAGCAAGCAGGGGCACCATGGATGTCATTGCTCAAAGGTAATAAGGGCCTCGGCTACGACCTAAGCGGCTAGCCTTCCAAAGAAGTCCTTTACGGCTTCTACGCCCGATGCATGTTTTTTCCTTCAAGCAATATATAGGGTTCTTCACTTGGCAAACGAAGATATTTGGGCCAGTGATAAGCAACCTAACCTCCAGGTTTGTTGGCTATTCAGCCATTGAGCTTAAAAACAGAGTCACCATGCAGTTCTTGCAGGTTCCTGACGAAGAGAGAAGACTAAGATATGAGAAAGCCTTACACACACTTAAAGACCGCCTCACAGATGTCAACCCAAAGACTACTTTAGCCCATGAAGCTGTGTCAAGGGACGACACAGGCGAGGAGGGGGGAAATGTTAGCAGCAAGCTAACTTGGATATCATTTTTCGGAGCTTTCATTGTAAAAACATTTATTATTTTGATGAATCGAAAATATTGTAACTCCTACTTTTCAGATAAACTTTGTAATTGATGAGCCGAGGCTACAAAAACCTTGGCTAAGGTTTAAAAGCCAATTTTTGTAAGTTTTTGGATAATAAAAACATAGTGTGAGCTAATGGTGGCCTAATTTCTTCATAAGTAGGAATTTCAGCTTTAAAATCAAAAACTAAGTATAGGCGGGGTATTGGGGCATCATTGCTAAGCATTTAGATGCATTCTGCGTCAAAAACGACTAGGTCAAAAACTCACTGTTGCTGTTAATAATTGCGATTTTTGCACTTGATCTAAAGTGAGATTTGAGACCATAAGCATGTGTGCTTAGGTCTTATAAAAATGTCCTAGAAGTTTCGTGATGTTTGGATGTCATTTGATGATGGAACGAATGTGATTTGTTTGCCAATGAGCAATTAGCTTTTGGTGATTTCAGTCATTTGAGTGTAGCCTGAGTTAGATGCAAATTGTTTTTTGTTTCCAAGAGATTGACAGCCTCTTGTAGACTCTATGCACTAGTCGAGTCAGCTTCGTCCCATGGATTGACAATTATATTCGTGGTTTTCGCTACATTTTCAATAAGATAGGAGTGAGGTTGGACACCCGTCCCACATCGGGTAGGCATTGGACACAGGGTGTCGGAAAAGTCTAGGTATGTATAGTCCCTTGGGCCATATTTCCTCTCATTTTCATTCTAGACTTTAGAGGGAGAGGTACGAGTTGTGGATTTTGGCGACCTTCCACGCTCTCCTATGCACTATTTGCCGGGTCTTACTCAATCTATCCATGAGAGGTAAGTTCCTAGGTATGTCTAGAAGCAATTTGGATACCACATTGTCAACCACACGAGCCGTATGAGACATAGATACACAAACCAAAATGGGAACTTTCGAGATTGAAACCACTAACAGTAGTCACATCAGACCTCCAAATTGCACCAAAAGTGAACGAGAGGCTCTTTACTACTGGGGCAACACAATGCTAGGGTCAAATATGTAAAAAGTCCCAAAAAATTGACATTATCTTCGGCGCGCCGAAGATAGAAGACCCAGATATGGAACAAATTTCATAGATCTGTTGGGACTATCATGTTAGGGATTTCTAGAGATTTAGAGGTGCAATGAAGGTCCAATCATAAGTGAGCAGCAACAAGATGACCATATCCTTACTGCAAAGTGACATTTTGCACCACAATGAAAAATATTGATTTGTTTAACTTCAAACTCAAAGGGGGCACTCTGTACCTTACAATGAAACCTTACCAACCTTCAATGTGAAGATAGCTAGTGACTAAAGACTCCAAGTCAAGCTTGGCTCAAAACGAAACTGTCAATCATATCCAGGATACCAACAAGTGCAAGAAACACAACCAAGGGCTTCACCCTACATAATCAACCTAGTAGAAGCTATATGGGACAAGATTAGGACCTAAATTGAACTAATTTGTAAAAATTATCTTGGGCATTCCGAAGATAATCTACTAGGATGGAAGCATATTTTGCACACATATTCACATTGGCATGATTCCCCTACCGCTCAACAGAGCTCACATCACACCGGTACACTCATTTCATGCACAGGTACTCTGAAATGCATTTTACCGCATCAAATAGACTCAAGTATCCCAAAACTAACTTTTAGCCTATCAATTCAGAACCCAACTTCATGTGACATCAAGGATCTACCCTTCACAACAAATCAGGGTGCCATAAGCACAAAACCTGCCCAAATTACTCATTTTTATCTTAGGTGTGCCTAAGATAGAAATGCATTTGATGACACAAATATGTTTACAAGGGTCAAATAAAGCACCCTTACAAGTTTCCTCAAGTTTGGCACAATAAAACCCTATCAATCACGAAAAGATCTGAAAGCAGTGAAGCATACAAAAATTTGTGCATAATTCTTACCACAAGTGTCCAAAAGTTATCCAACCCCATGCACATCACCCACAATCTATACACTTCCTAATTATTCACTTTGGCATAAAGTTGCATGCACCTGCACCCATCTGTATCTTAGGCACGCCTAAGATAAATTTTGCCAAGATTGTTCTTTTTAGTTCCCATTTTTATCTTATAGGTTTCTCTACTTGATTGGGGCTTGCTAACTTGGTCTAACCAATGAACTGGATGCTGTCGTGTGAGGTTTATCTCATCTACCTTGGGAGCTTGAAAGAAGAAAAACATTAAGGAAAAGTTTGATGTGCTTCAACCATGCCAGCTAGAAGAAGACTCCCTCAAGGAAGCAAATGTCACCAAGATATCAAAAGAACAACTTGAAAGTCAACATGTCATTATATACCATGGATCATTCAAAAGCATACACAGATCTAAAGTGGAAGTTCTGATGTTGCCAAAGGAAGCTCAAGACCCTGTCAAAGAAGAGGCAATCCGGCCACTAATTTGGGAAAGACTTGGCCTTAAGGACTACCTTGAACTGGATCCTTGTGGTGTAGACTACAAGAGGACTTATGAGATCCTACAAACATTACAAAAGAAGGAAGGGCAACCATCTCGGATTTGAATGACTCTCTAATAGAGGTGCAGATAACAAAAGACCAGGTTGTTGAAGCCCTAAGGCTGCAAAGACAAGGAAAACCTGTGAGAGACAAAGGGTTTCCACACAATAGGCATTTTTACCAGTTGGTCAACCTCCTTCTTGAGTCTAAAGGAAAGAGGCCTAGGGATAGAGTGGGCGTTTTGGCTCTATCATCAGCACTTTCATTTCATTGCTAAAAGACCTCCCGCATACCAAATCATGTCGTGGCATCCACATTTACATAGGCCTCAAAGAGAGAAGGTAGGATAGAAGTATATATTCAGACCACTCTCACTCATGTGAAAAATACAGATAACATCACCTTATTCGGAGCTCCAGAAGTGTTAACAGAGATTGCTTACCATGCTATCGGCCAGGTAGAACATTTACTACCTGAACCGAAACAAAATCTATGGCTACTGAACAAGAATGAAGAAGAAGAAGAAGAAGTGCAGACAAAAGCTCCACCAATGAGGACCAGACTAGTCGATGTCCTTAGTCAAGAGACAACTATTGCAGTAAAAGCCACAAAAAGCGACAAGGAAGAAGAAGATGTGGCGGAGGAAGACACTCCCCTCGAAATAAAGAAAAGAGAAAAAGGGAAAGCAAAGGTAGAGGACATGAAAACAACAAAATGGCCATGTCTTATAGTAGCATATGAAGAACCAATCCAAAAAGCAGCAATAGTAGAAAGAGAGAAGGCGGCTTTTGAGCTCAAAAGAGTACTCAAAGGGGATTTTGAGGAAAAATGGAAACCATCTCCAAGAAGAATCAGAATTCTAACCAAACACCCAATGTTTGATGAAAAGGATGATCCTCGGGTTGGCTTAGAACATATCTATCATAAAGAAGAATGACAACGAGAATAGGCCCCGACACAAGAAGAAGTTGATACACCCAAAGAACCAATCAAACCTACTGCATAAGTTCTACATTTCTCTCCCCCACGTGCACCACCACAACCAGAGGACAAAGCACAACCACAACTAGAGGAGGCCACTCCCATTGCTAGCAATATGGAACTAGAAACAAAACCGCCCAAAGAAACTGTCAATGAGAAAGAGGGTGAACCAACTATCCCAATAGAGACACCAAATACTCAGGCCAACCAATTATATGAGCTTATCACCGAGGCTCAAGACACACACATGGAATACCTTGAAGAGAGCAACACAAGAAGAATGGAGAATTTGGATGACATAGATGAATATGCCCAATATGCATACAATGTGGTGGACAAAATGAAAGACAAGATCTATGCTCACCACCAACAACTTCATAGCATATGTAGGTGATTGCGGCTCTCAGATGAAAGGCTAGACATGGCCAATGTTTGGGTCAAATCATACAAAGAAGCCATGGAATTCAAAGAAAGGAGTTGGATGAACTAACTGAAAAGAAAACAACGAATTTGGAATCTCTCTAAAGAAGAAGTCAATAGCAAGAGCAACAAGTCACAAGGGCCACCTTAGCTCTACAAGAGTTTGCTTCAACAATCAACAGGCTACAAATTTAGCTAAACATTGCAAATACTCAGTTGGAACAATCAAAATCCAAGTGCTAAGAGAAAAATACATTACTAAACCAGCTCAAGGACAAACCTACAGTAGCCACACTACAAAGCACATATGAGGCATACAGAGCAGGGAAACAAAAAGTTAAAGACCTTGAGATGGAGCTGAAGTTAGAGAAAATGCAAAGAAGAGAGCTCTCTATCGAGTTTATGCAGCAAGAGGAGAGATACCAATAGGAAATGGATAAACTAAAAGAAAAATTGAGCAAAGCTCAAGCAGCCGCCCCACTACACATGTCACCACACGAGAAGAAGGACAAGTAGATTCAACCATGCACGATAAAGATACCCTACAATTTATGGATTTTGAAGTAGTAGCCACCGCAGAGGCCAGTCTTCCTGATCTATATATTTATCCTGATGAAGTTGGTGTTACCATATACATGTGGTAATGATGTGTGTGAACACACTTAGGACCGCCGGGGCATTTTTTCCCTCACTAGGATATTGTTTCCCCCTTGCATTGTATATACACCCATTCATTCTAGGGCTATCTATCTTTCCATTTCACACTAAGTAATACACTCTCTGTTGTGTGCCTTGAGCTTCCTTCATCTTCTCCAAGATGTGTGTGTTATTTTGCAACCCTAATTCCAACAATTGGTATCAGAGCAGGTTACGTCCTCTCGAGCTTAGTCGCCAATAGGTCCAACACACGCCTGCTCACTTTCTCTAATTTTTGTGAGATTTGTGAGCGTTTGCAGGTCAAATTTTTTTTTGGGAGGCTCAAAGAGCTCAAGCTGTTCACATTTTTTATTTGGGCTCATTTCAACCTCCATTTTCATTACAGCCACCAGTAATGCACAAGCTATTTCGTCATTTTGTGCAAAATTTCTTTAAGTAGTGTTCTCTACATAACAGGTCCCTTATTGTCTTCTATGGTTTTTGCTATATAGCACGTGTTGTTCCCACTTTGTTTCTCCTCTTTTCGGGTAGTTCTCACATCAGGTACAGGCATTCGTCATGGTCGATAGCAACACACGTATGTTCAAGATGTTTCTTTAAGGATATGTTCGATGTTTTAAAAATCCTTCAAAAAGGTCCCTTTATGTTAGCAAGACTACAGTCTATGTTGTACTATGGGAGCCAGCGTTTGAATTGGCAGAATCCCTCCACGGGATTAATCCTCTCTAGGTCGAGTTTGTAGGCTTGTCTAGTTGGCTATGGGATAATATCAAGATTATTGTTTGTCCCTAATAAGAGAGGGCTAGGAAGGTTCTCTAATTGGGTCTGTATAAGATGGAATGGATCTAAGACACCAGCAAAAATCATGGTGATCAATGTTGGAGCGGATCAGTAACAAGACCAGCTCCAACATTGGATAGAGCAGACTCATCCAGTCTGTTGGCAGGTTCCGAAAAAACTAAATGGCTGGGTCTCTGTGAGAAATGGGCTTTGATGGACCTATGGGAGGTGGGTCCCTAGAACATCACACCAAGTTCATGTATAGAAGCCTACAATATGCCCGCATGGCTTCCTGCCTTGACATGTGCTACTGCTGTCACCAGGCTTATTGGATCCCATCGCTTCTTGAGATGAAGGTGCTACCAACGAAGAGCATGTCGGACCATATACCGTTACACTTAGAACTCAGAAAAGCCAGGGGGGGGGGGGGGGGGGGGTCAAGCCCCAAAGGGAAATAAGAAACTTCTTGTTTCTAGGGCTCACCTACTCAAGGACCCTCTATTTATAATCCTTACCAAGAAATTTTTGAGCAAACTAAAAAAAAATGTTAATATGGAAAAACCTAAAACTTGGGACCTCTTTGCTTGAAATATTCAAAAAGCGATCAAAAGCTCTAGCTCTCGAATGAAAAAGGCTGAGGAAGCGTACTGAAGCATCTTGAAGAGGAGTTTTCTAATCTCAAGAGATATTCTGGGATGAGTGGCTCCGTCCACTCTCACAAATGAGAATGGGAGTGCTACACAAGACCAAGACGTAATGGCTAGGATGATGCTTGCTTACCTTAGCAAAATCATTGGCCAATTAGAGACGGGCTCTCAAGAAGTGGATGAAGCCAGAGTGACCTTGCTCAAGAGTGTCAACAAGAAAGCTTCCCAACCTGAATCCAATCATCTTGAGATGGCCTTCTCTGAGGATGAATGGTCGTTTGCATTACAAGATCTTTGCAAGGAGAAATCCCTTGGTTGGGATGGTCTGACCATTGAGTTCATTAGGAAGTTCTTGGATGACCTCAAGGTCTTGGTCACGTTTATAACTAGCCTAGATCTGGTCAGTGGATCCTTGGATCTCAATGTGAAAAGAGGCCTTAACAAGCCTATCCCAAAATAAGTTTGTTGATTGTAACTTAAGCACTACCGGCCCATAACTATGATGTCATTGGTATACAAAATCATTGCCAAGGAAGTCACTCTTAGAATGGAGTCCCTCCTCGACAGAGTCATCGCCCCTCATTAGCATGGGTTATCAAAGGAAGGTCAATATATGACAAAATCTTGATAGCAATGGTTGGCATTGAGTACACCGATTTCATGAAGCAAGAGTGCATTCTACTTCAGCTAGATCTAGACAAGTCTTATGATAGGATTGTGTGGTCCTTCATTGAAGATGTCATGAAATCACTAGGCTTTGGGCCATGCCTTTGTCAGCCTATACACACTTTAGGTGCGGGTAGCCTATTGGGGTTCTTATTCAATGATACAATTGTGGACTCCTTTGAAGCCAAAAGATCAATCAAGCAAGGATGCCCCCTTGACCCTCTTCTCTTTTGCGGCTATTGAGTCGCATCCTCTAATAGTGATGCTCAAAGCTTCTACTGAGCCGGGGGAGATACAAGGGTTAGCTTTACTCGATAACAAAACAGCTCTTGGCCAAGATATTTGCAAAAAAATCCCTCCTCTTCTTGAAAGCCTGCCCTTAGGTGCTCAAGAAGTCCCTTGAGATTGTGCAGACAATTGTTGTGGCTTCTCGATCGTAGTTTTGTATTGAGAAGTCAGATAGATCTTCTTGATAGAAAATGACTCATTTGACCCATCAATCTGGCTAGGGGAGATTGTGTCTAAAGGTAGGATTTTTAGGCATCAGGGCCCCCCATTGGGGTGGACATTACTCATAAGCAAAGGTTTGAGTGGGTCCTTGAGAAGATTCAGAGGAAAATAAGAAGGTGGGAGTATGTAATTCTTCCCTTCCATACTCGGGCTAGAGTGATCAATTCATTTATGCTTCCCTATATTACCTTCACCAGCCCACTCCTCAAAATAGCCAAATGTAGTTGGAAGAAGTTTTGAAAACCATTTGAAAGATTCTTATGGAGGAACAACACTATAACCTTGGCTCCATGGCAATGGACAAAGTGGGAAGATATTGCTAGACCGTTGGTCCAAGGTGTCCTTGGAATCCTTAACCGAGCTATTCATATTGAGGCTCTATGTGCCAAGTGTGTGGTGTCAATTGCAAATCAAGACCAGTCTTGGGTTATCATGACCAAGGATATGATTAACAAGGCAAAACTTTGCTCTGAATGTGGTCAATGGAAAGGGATCGAGGTGCATGACAAACTTTTAGCCTGGGGGTGGGCTAGCTTAAGAATGAATGGCATCACGCGATAGCTAGTGTAATGGAAATGGCCTATGAACTTTCAGAACATCAGAATTAAGAGAATTAGAGTGAGCCTTTTTGTGAGACTAATTTGAGAACATATACGGTGATCTTAATTAGTGGTAGCAACATAACCATAATACTTAATTAACTTGGCATGACCAATACTTTTGCAAGAGAGAGAGTTTAGAGAACTTGACAATAGCTGAGGACCAAATTTAGGTGGAACCGGTCCCGCCTCCAATACGCTTTTGTAGTATAGATTCTCCCACCAAGAGAGACTTGGTACAATAAAATCTTTGTGTTCCTTGTGACCTAGGTGATGCAATCAATATGAAATCTTCATGCATCATGAGGAGCATAACATAAACTTTGTAAAAGCTTTGAAATTTTTAACACTTTAACCCTTCAAGAACCTTAGTCATGGAGCACCTTAGCACCTTAGTCATTAAGAAACTCAAGCACCATAGTCAGAAAAAGAATTACAAGCACCTCAAGCACCTTAGTCAGCAAGCACAACAAGCACCTCAAGCTTGGGCGGGGTTCCCACCTTAAGCATAGCCCTAGCTTGCCTAAAGTCAAAGGAATTTTAACACTAACCTTTGGAGTATTTAATGAAGTTAACCCTAAGGTCTTTAAGCTCCATTAGGTAGCCTTGCTCTTTGATAGACCATCTCTTATTTGGACACCTTTACCATTGGCCCCGTGTTGAGATAAATTCGTAAGCACATGTCTATTTTCTAGCCCTTGTTCCTGGTTATTCTCCCACATTTAATGATCAGTTTAATATGAGAAAATCATTTGGTTTGGTTAGATATTAGATTTTTTGACATTACCTCTCTCTTAAAATCATAGTCGTCCTCGACTATTAGGTAGAAGAGATAAATCCATTGTCATTATTCAATGTTTCTTAGCGGGTAGATGATCCATTTTTAACCTACGACATCATTCCAATATGGATGACTAATCCATTTGGTGCTTGGGAGATGTAACTGCAGCAAGCATGTGTGCTCTTTGGTCCATTTCATTCTCCCAAATAGAGTGACATATTCTACTTGGTGTCCCGAGGGATTCACCATGGAAAACTTACCGCACCACGTAAGTGTTGGGGAGGGGGGTTTTTCTACAAGTTACATAAGCGTATAAGTTAGGGGCAGGCCCTCAATAATTTATCTCCCAAGCTTAAAAATGAGGGAGGGGGTAATCATTGTTTTTTTTTTTTTTGGAGGGGGGGGGGGGGGGGGTAAAGTGAGAAAAGAGAAAAATGAGAGTAAGTTTTGGTGTTTCAAAAACATGGCTTTCCAAAAGAGGTTGTCCTTGAACTTGTCAGTCAATATCTACAAAGATACATGCAAGAACTAACATTGATCTCTATCAATCACTTGTTTTGTGATTATAGTTCATTTGTTGAGGGATGAAAGCTATAAAGAGTTAGTATCGATGCATATTTACACAGAACCCAACAAAACTAATTAACCATGTTTTTTGAGTAATTTAGATGGGTTTGAATTGGACGAGTAGCTAGAGTGTAGCCTGATTGAGCACATAGTTTAAAAGTCAAACTAAGACACATTGAGGGTACATCTAGTTGTCAACAAAAGTGGTTCCTTAGTACATTTCCAGTCACTATGCTACATACTCTTTGACTAGTTTTACTCACTTAGATCATGTGAGACCTAGATTTTATATGTAAGATAGGGGTATGATAGTTTTCTTCGTTGATTGTCATATAAGCATAGAAAGGGGGGTCATATTCCCTAATATGAGTTGTATATAGGGGTTTTATCAAAGTTGTCCGCTCGCAGGTGGCGTCTTGTTTTGTATATAGAGTGAATCCCCCAGGCTTGGTGTTTGAGAGACATCATTATCACAAACATGATTCTAAGTATACATACTACTTAAATTTGTGCACAATAAAAAGAGAATTAGTCTTATAGCACAAAACATTGATAATTTAAAAGAAACATGTACATTTTTACGACTGTAATGTAGCATTGTAAGAATTGACAGGGTTCATACTATCTTTAAGATGTATTCCTTGCATCCATCTAGCATCTTCAAAAGGACAACTTTTGAACTTAATAAGATACGGTCGGATAATCTTACCATGTCGCAATACATTGTCTTCATGCCAATGGATAGCTTCCAGTTGTAGCACCTCTTCTTGATCTTCGATAAGGTCTTCAATACTTGGTTCACTTGGGGGCTCTCCTTTGTAGGGATTAAGTAGGCTCACACAAAAAGCATTGTGTACGAGCCAATGGCTATGAAACTTGACTTGAGAAGCCATCTCATTGATTGGCTTCAAGATTTGAAAAGGACCATAGTACCTTTTGTGCTAGTTTAACATAATACTTTTAATGGCCCGTATGATTTTTTCCCGTCGTTTGCCTCAATTGAGCCTCGGGAAAATTAAGTAAGACCCAATCATTTTATTTGAATGTTAAGGCCCTTATGTGCTTATCAACAACATCTTTTTTGCTTTGTTGAGAGATGGATATAGCCTCCTTTATCTTTTGAAAATATTCTTGTAGGTCAGAGCTATACTCATCGGCAAAGAAGACCTTCGTATGTACTTTAAGTAGCAAGGGACTTTTAGGTCCTCCCTCTGTGATTTCAAAAAGTGTCTTTCCCGTAGTAGTATGGATAGTATTATTGTATACACACTCTACAAGGGGTAAGTAATTTTTTCATTGTGAGCGTTTATCTACTTTTGTAACATAAGTATTTAGTGGATCAAGAATCATAAGATTTGCTATCTCACGTTGGCCATCCATTTGTGGGTGATAGGCTGAAGAGAAATTCAATCTTGTGCCTAGATTTTCAAAGATACCTTTTTAGAAATTACTGGTCATTCTAGGATCTCTATATGACACAATGGATGTTGGCAATCCATGATGTTTGAAAATATGAGATATGAAGAGAGTTGCCATTTGGTGTGCCTTAATAGTCTTTTTGACAGGAATACATTAGGAAGAGAACGGGGTTTAGGAGGGCCTCTTTATTTTGGCAATTTAAGGAATTCAAACCTTTCATATTAATAAAGTAATCAAAGGACATAATTTGAATTCAAACAAAAAAATGGCTAGTTTTTTTTAATTAAAATTTTTCCCCCAAAATGGAATTGAAAATCTAGCGCGGGTAAAACCATATCATGTAGCATATCTATGGAAAGAGCTCAATGTGTAGATTGCATATAATGATCTTTTCTCAATTCAGAGATAATATATGGGATTATAGAAGGCCAAAAATCATAAAAGTATCCATCTCCTTTTTTGGGGAGAAAGTGCATGCTTTGACCACTCTTACACATCTCTTACACACCCACCATTCTTGCACACATGGCATATACCTATTAGTCAAAATTTTAATCACCTCCATAAGCTCATGGAAAATAAAGAGGCCCTCTTAGACACCATCCTCTTCCTAATGAAGTGTGTTTGCTTGCTAAACCTGTCGACTATTGTCCATATTCATGTATTCCCATGGATAAACTTGGGTAGTCCAAAGATAAAGTACATGAATATACTCTCCCGTGGTGAATTCGGGATGGGCAATGGCTTGAGTAATACAAGTTTATTTCCTCTATCATACTTGGTCTTTTGGCATACCACACATTTTGAAGCATACTCTAGTATGTCCACTTTCATGGTAGGCCTATGTCTCTACTCCTTGAAGAGTAGGTTGAATGCCTCTATGCCCCGCATAGGGAGGAATAGGGTATTCATATATGACTTTCTCACAAAAGGGAGTGGGTAACCCATAGCCTATTTCCATGGAGAAGATACCCATCTTGTAAGGTGAATAGTTCTTCTTTCTTTCCCAATGCAACGGCTGAGATTATGTCTTTAAAGTTAGGGTCGGTAGCATACTTATCTATCATAGAAGATAGATCATTGTGATTTTCTATAGACACCACATTAGGGTGAAAGCATATTAACTTGTCACACTTTTTCATGTCCTGGACAGTGCTAATTAGCACAATTTTGACATATGCTAACTAGTACAATAACATGAGCTACATCTCCGAGATCTATAACGCATGATATATCAATAGAAAGCTCTTGAAACAAGGAATCCACATGTACAACCTCCGATAAATTTTGATATTTTTTGTAAAAGTTTTACCGGACGCCCAACTTTTTTAAGATGTGCTAACTTGAAAGTGCTAACTAGCACAAAAAGCGGGACATGTTAACATGCTTTCACCCATTAACTTTTGGTCGTCGTGAAAGTGCACGGGCCACTTGATTGTGCTTACCAACAATGTGAGCAATATGAAAATAAAATTGCAAAAGAAAATTTTTCCACCTCATTTGTTTGTCAAAAAGCTTGGTTTGCGTCATGAACTACTTGAGACTTTGGTGGTCTGTTCGCAAACTAAATGGAGTCCCCAGTAGATAGTGCTTCCATGTGTCTAGGGCATGTAGAACAACTAATCGATCTTTTTAGTATATGCCCACGACTTGTTCATTGGTATTGATTCTTCGGATTTGATATTCTATGGCATGCCCTTCTTGAAGCAAGACTGCTCCAAGGCAATCACCACAAGCATCACATTGGACCTCAAATGGCTTTGAGAGATCCGGAAGCATAAGGATTGGTTGGAGTTAAGCTTCTCTTTGAGTTTGTCAAAACCATTTTTCTCCTTAACAATCCATGAGTACTTAACATTCTTCTTTGTTAAGTCATGTAATGGTCCTGCTATTTGAGAGAATTTTGCTATGAAGCGCCTATAGTATACACACATACCAATAAAGCTTCTTAGCGCATGTAGATTCATTGGGCTAGGCCATGCTTTTATTATGTCCAAATTTAATGGATCCATACAAATACCATCTTGAGAGATAATATGACCTAAGTATTGAATCTCTTGGAGGAGAAATTCGCTCTTCTTTTGATTGATAAAAAGCCTGTTCTCCCTCAAAGCTTGAAAAATCAACTGGAGATGTTGCTTGTGTTCCTCCAAGGACTTGGAATAGATAAAGATATCATCAAAGAAATCTCCAATGATTTTCCGGTAGGGTCTAAAGATTTTCTCCATTAAAAAATTGAACTGGCTAG
This sequence comes from Adiantum capillus-veneris, assembly GCF_014529385.1. Taxonomy (NCBI): domain Eukaryota; kingdom Viridiplantae; phylum Streptophyta; class Polypodiopsida; order Polypodiales; family Pteridaceae; genus Adiantum; species Adiantum capillus-veneris. The sequence goes on along the minus strand of NC_140957.1, from coordinate 47,371,526 downwards.
TGCATTACTCAAGCCAAAAGGCATGACTAGATATTCATAAAGACCAAGCGTTGTACAAAACACGGTCTTTAGGTTATATTCATTCACTATCCTTATTTGATGATATTCACTTCTAAGGTCAATCCTAATGAAGTAGGTAGAGCCTTGTAGCTTGTCAAAAAACTCTTCTACCCATGGTACGGGAAATTTATTTTTGATAGTGATATGGTTTAGTGCTTGATAGTCCACACACATGCGGTATGTACCATCTTTCTTTTGCACTAAAAGGACTCGGAAACAAAGGGAGAAAAGCTAGGAATCACCATTCCTTTGTCTACCAATCCTCATACGTGCCTCATGATGTCCTCTTGTTGAGCTTGGGAAACTCGATAAGGAGGCTTGTTAGGTGGTGAGCTTTTTGGCAGAGATCAATTTGATGGTCATCATCCCCTCGTTTTGGAGGTAATCATCGATGAACACATCCTGGATTCCTTTTAGAAAATTAGACAAGTCTAGCTCTTCTTGATTCCTACCATTTATATTTGATAAAACATTAGGACCTTTTAGAAACTGAGCTTTTCATTGATTTGACAAAAGCAGGAGAATTTACAAGTGGTATAGTATGACCAGACTCACTAGCATCTATATACATGTTCTTTTCCTTGTGGGTGAAGTAGATTCTCCTTTAAAGGAACTTCATGTTGGCAGCCATGCCGTCGAACCATGGTGCCCCTAGGATAACATCCTCATGTTGGAGAGGAGAGATGAAAAAATCTTCTTTGTCGACGTAGCTTTGGACATGAAGCCTCAATTTCCCAATAAAGGGAGAAACAGAGGCTTGTTGTCCCTTGAAAGTTGCATCGCCATTTACAATATCTCCCATCTCAAAAAGCTAGAACTCCCAACTTGGTGGCCAACTCTGTTGATATGAAATTGTGAGTAGAGACAACGTCAAACAAGATGAAGGCATCATGATCCCTTACCTTTTACCAAGCATAGGAGAGAGGTAATCCTTTGCAATGAGCATTCTCTTCTAAAGCTTTGATTGTGGAAGCTCTAGGAGTCTCATTGTAGGCATTTCTCTTGGGGCAAGAACGATAGCCATGTCCTTGCTCTCCACACTTAAAGAATTTGTGGTCCTTACAAAACTCCCTTCTCCTTGGACCGATTGTTGTTGTTGTTGTTGTTGGAATTTCCTTGGGAAGAATTTTAGGCATTAGTTTCCCTTTTGCATCACTTTTGTCTTTGCTTTCCATGGGCTTGTCATTCGTTCTAGCCCCTTGTTAGAAATTGATGCGCAAAGCAACCATGGTGTGGTGGATTACTTTGGCAATAGAACCAAGCCATTGGGAGTTGATGTACTAAACCATCTCTTCAGATAATCCCGCACACGGTGGGTAAAACACTCTCCATCACCTCCTAAACGGAGAAAACCATCGCACACTTCTCCACACCATAATTCAAAGAGGGATGACAAAAAACAAGAGAAGAAAAAGGCAAGAAAGAGGTCACCCTCTTCTCCATCTTCTTCATCTTATGAAAGTGATAGTGTAGACAAGGAGGGCCAAGGCAAGAAAAGGCAAGAAAGAGGTCACCCTCTTCTCCATCTTCCTCAGATTCTTCATCTTTTGAAGAAAGCGATGGTGCAACTTTCAAACCATCAAAAAGAAGAGGGCATAGGAAATCCTATGCCGCATGGAAGAGACCGTCCAAGCTCAAGAAGTTCAAAGAGGGAGGAAAGAGCTTCTCTTTCCTTATCTATGATGGCACCTTTGGTGCTACGGAGAAAGTCTTGGCTTTCATCCAACAATTCAATGTGACGTTTGGAGATGAGGGCTTCAAGGAGTCCTCTAAGCTACGCCATGTAGCTATGCACTTTCAAAAGTCCGCCAGGAAATGGTGGTCTAGCCTACGGGAAAACGGTGAAGCTCCACAAACATGGAAAGCTTTAAGAGCTTCCATCATGAATCAGTTTTTGGCTATCGATGCCAAAGACAAAGTACTCACCGAATGGCGAAGCTTGAAGCTCTCTCTCTACAAATCCATTCACAAATACGTAGAAAAGTTTTGGGACTTACATCTCAAAGCCACTGTCCAACAAAAACAACAATTTTGTGTGGGTTTAACTGAAGAAATGTTAACTCCCAAAGGCTATGCACCATATCTACGGTTATACACCATATAATGGTGGCTTCAAATCAATTTCCAAACATGGGCTAAGAGAAATCCTAAGCCCACAGAAAACAAGGGTTCCAATGAGCCTAAGGGGAAGGACAATGTCCAAAAGTCTACCAAGGGTAATTCCAATAACAACAAAGATAAGGAGAACGGACTTTACAAAGGCAAAAATAAACTCTCTTTTGAAGATCTTGAGCATTATCACAAGGATAACCGTTGTTTCAAGTGCGGCGAGCAAGGGCATGCGTACCATGCTTGTCCCCAAAAGAACACCTGCAATGAGCCTCCTAGAGCTACCTTGGTCGAAATCCAAGAAGAGGAAGCTCACCACAAAGGATCTCCTCAATGCCATGCTTGAGAAAAGGTAAGAGAACATGATGCTTTTATTCTTTTTGACCCTGGTTCTACTCACAGTTTCATATCCACAAAGTTGGTCACCAAGCTAGGCATCCAAGCCTATGAGATGGGAGATGTCCTACCCGCATATGGTGCTTTCAAGGGGCAAGAATCTTCAGTCACTCCCTTAATCGAGAAATTGAGGCTCCATGTCCAAAGCTATGTGGACAAGGAGGACTTCTTTATCTCTCCTCTCAAGCAAGAGGATGTAATCCTAGGGGCACCATGGTTTGATCGCATGGCTGCCAATGTTAAATTTCCTAAAAGGAAAATCTACTTTAAGTACAAGGAAAATGATATGTACATAGATGCCAAATAGATGGGTAACACCATACCCATTGTACATACGCAAGATTTTAATAAGTCAATAAAGAGCTCTATTTTTGTGTACATGATTTTTATTAAAGATTCTCAAAATGAACCTAATGCTTTAGCAATAGAAAATATAAACAATCACAAGGAATTAGAGTTATCCAATTTTCTCAAGGGGTTTCAAGATGTATTTATTGACGACATCCCTTGTGAACTACCTCCTAAACAAGGCATGATGACCATGCAATTGAACTTCTTCCAAGAAGTTCACCGCCTAATAAACCTCCTTATAGAGTTTCTCAAGCTCAACAAGTGGAGATTATGCGTCAAGTGCATGAGTTAGTTGAGAAGGGCATGGTTAGGCGTAGCTCATCTCCATTTTGCAAGGTATTAAGAGGCGGTAAGACTATTCAATGGTATCTTATTAAGTTTAAAAATTATCCCCCTGAAGATGCTAGATGGTTGCAAGGCATACAATTAAAGGATACCTTGTCAATGCTTACAATGCTTCCCTAGAGTAAGAAAATGTACAAATATTTAAAATGAACAAAGTTTTTGTCTCATAAGACTCTCTCTTTTTCTTTAATGTGCACAAATGTTAAGTAGTATGCATGCTTAGAATCAAGTTTGCAAAAACGACGTCTCCCAAACACCAAGTAGAGCTTGTAACTCTACTATGGAAGATTGATAGGACTAATGCACAGACATGCTTGCGGCAGCCTTAGGCTCTCAAGCGCTAAATGGATTAGTCATCCATTCTAGAAAAATGTCGTAGGGTAAGATAGGGATCCTCTACCCGCTAGAAACAGGACTAATGAATAGCCTTTATTTTCTCTACCCCATAGTCAAGGACGACTATAATTTCAAGAGAGAGGTAATGTCATAATAGCTAATATCTAAATCTCCCAAATGATTTTATCATGTTACACTGATCATTTAATATGGGGAAGTACCAGGGGAGAAAAATCTAGAATATTGGTTAAGCTGGCAAACTGACCACAGTAGGGATCCAAAGGAGGAAAAATAGGGATCAAAAGGGGGTCCCATCTGCAAAAGATAAATGTGCAACAATGGTCTTTAAAGACCCTAAGGTTCAGCCCATTAAGACTTCCAAAATGCTAAGGTTTCAAAATTTCAAAGGTTGTGTCCAATGGTCAAGCTTAGTGAAACTGGATGCTAAGTGAGCGTGACAAAAAGTCTTCATGACTCCTAAAGAGGAGGGAGCAAGCCCTAAAGGTAGTGGAAGAGAGAGAATATTGTGAGATAACACACACACACACACACACACTCAAAGGCTTCCCTTTACACAAAGGGCATAATGGACACGGGTCAGCTCCTTAGGCCAATTGCTCACAAGGTGCACTCAAATCCTATTGGATATCCATAGAGGTGGACCAATGAGAATTAGGCTAGAATAAATCTAGTTTAATTCATTTAAAAACACTTAATAAAAGAACCAATAAGAATTAAGCTCTCTAGAAGACTATTGGATAGTCTCCCAAGGGGTCCACTTAGCATTCAACAGCCCAATGGCTTGCCTGATTCCTATTTGCCAGAAGACAAATGGGTCCAATGAGAGTTTAATTGCATTATTTAACTACCTAAATCTCTCACAAGAGGGGAAAGGGGACACATGTCACAAGGCTATCATTTATGCTTCTCAATTTTCATTGGCTACAAGAGGATTTAGCAACAAGAGGGGTCAACCAAGAGAGAGAGGGGGCTGATTTTTCATAGGCATAATTCCACACACACTCACACTAGCTCATCTGTGAATCAAGAAGACTCTCTCTCTCTCTCCTTCTCAATCTTTAATAGAAAGCTCATCATCTACTCCAAGCTTGTGAGAAGGGAGGCCTACACCAACAACTCTTGGATTTTTGATGCAAATCCAACCAAGAGCCAAGCTTCAATGCATGCTCATATCCTCTACCATGCTAATTACTAAGCTATGCTAAGCTTTTATGAGTGATTATGTGAGGAGATATACTTCTTTCTTGTAAGACTACTCCTTCTTCCTCTCAATCTACTCTCATACCCCGCTAGCTCTCACCATCTTCGAAAGTGTGTGAGGTCTTGGGTCTGAGACCGTGAGGGAATTGATGTTTTTTTTGTAAGTTTTTTCTTAGTGATTGAAGCTTTCATCTTCATTTCACTAGCTAGTTATTGAAGGAACACAAAGAATTGTATTGTAAAATGTCTCTCTTGATGGGGGAAACCTATAATACAAAGCCTTTTGGAGGGGGAACCGGCTCCATGTAAATCCCATCCTCAAATGTTGTCAATAGCTTAATTTCTCTCCCTTTTGAAGTATTTTTCATGCCTATCTAACTAGGTTTATGCTTTTTGTTGCTCTCTCCACCCAAGCACTCTTGCTATGCTCATTAGGAATCTATTCTAATGAAATGCTCACTATGTTCATGTTATTTTCTGCTACACACACGTTACTAGGCCATTAAATGTTACATGCAATGAATATGGAAAGATTCATGCATCACAAGCATAATATAAACTTTGCAAAAAGCATTAACTATCCCAGGCCTCAGTCCCAAGGCCTCAAACACGTTCGAAGGTGGAGAGAGCTAGCGGGGAATGAGTTTAGGGAAGAGGAACAAGAATCATTCATAGGAGAAAGAAATAGTTCCTCACTTATCATCACTCTTCTTTATTAGCATAGCATAATAGAATAGTAATGAATATGAAGAACATGGAAATCTTAAGCATTGAAGCATGGCTCTTGGTTGGATTTGCATTCCATAGCCAAGAGTGTTGGTGTAGGCTCTCAACTTCTCAACAAGCTTGGAGAAGGAGATGAAGCTCTTGGACTTAGCACTTCACACAATGAGAGTGTGTGTGTGTGTGTAGGTGTGGGTGTGGGAGAGTATACCCCCTCTCATGCTCGGTGCACCTCTCCCTCTCTCTCTCTCTCTCTCTCTCTCTCTCTCGTATTATTTAATCATAATATTTGGATATGTGTCCTCTTTTTCCTCTTTGAAAGAAAGAAATTTATCTTTATGCATATAAATTCTCATTGGACCCCTTTAAAGCCTATCCAATAGGATTCAAGCACATCATTATGGCCAAATGGGAAGGATCTTGACATGTGTCTTTTATGATTCTTAAGTTATCATGTTTGAATTGAACACTTCAAGAACCATAGTCATTTAAGCATGAAAATTGTTTATGCCTCTTGAGAGATCATGTTTGAATTGAACACTTCAAGAACCTTAGTCATTTAAATATGAGAAGCACGTCAAGCTTGGTCAAGGTTCTGACAAACACATTAAGCCCCTAGTTAGCAAGCACGACAAGCACCTCATGCTTGGGTAAGATTTCCACCTCAAGGTCTAGCTTGCCTAAGGTCAAAGGACTTTTTAACACTAACTTTTGGATTTCTTTAATGAAGCTAACCCTAAGGTCTTTAAGCTCCATTAGGTAGCATTGCTCTTTAACATACCATCTCTCATTTGAATCCCTTGAACCTTGGCCCCATGTTGAGACAGATCCATAGGCACATATTTATATTCCAAACCTTGTTCTCGTTTATTATCCCACATTAAATGATCATTTTAATATGAGAAAATCATCTGGGTTGGCTAGATATTAGATTCTATGACAACTAGCATAATGTCAATACTCAAGAAAGTGACTTGTATGGGACACAGAGACTCTTTGAGGTTGTTAATCTCTAGAACTGACCCTTAACAAGAAAACATACCAACTCAACAAGCAAACCAACACTCAATGATCATGGAAATCTGCGTATGGCCTTTCTCACCGCTCTAGGTCATCACGCCATTTTGGTACTCAAACAGATTCAAAATGCAATGAAACTTTAGGAGGAGGTCTAGGAAGCCTAGGGCACTATGCTACCAAGTTTGTTTGCAATTCAACAAGGTAACAATTCACAATCTATCACGAAAAAGGTCATGAAAATTGTAACAAATCAGTCTAGAATGGTCGCCCTATGGTCTAGGAACACTCTCCTATGGTCAAAACAAATAAAAAGAGTTAAGCACTCAGACTTGCAATTAAGGCTCACAAATATTGTCAAACATTTTTTGGATGGGCATAAAACTAGTAGATTGTACCAAAAAGCTTGCTAACTAGCCTCATGTATATATGTGTACATAGTGCTGCAAGTATTGGGAGTGACCATGTAAAAATTTATGTATAAAGGTTTGGTTTTGTCGAGCTTGTGTACTAGTGTTTTGGGGTTTTCAAGTCCCAAGACCTAGTTTCCAATAACTATTTTCAGTCGTGCTTTACAGCTCGTAAATCGGACTTGTACATCATGAGTTATGTGTGTCGGAAGTGAGCGGTCTCAACTTAGAAAGTGATTGCAGATACATACGACAAAGGAAATTGGGCCAACTTGATGATTTGAATTTAAAATGCTAAGATTTGAAATTTCTAGAAGTAGCCTAGGTGATGGGCTCCAAGCCATACTTTACGGTGTGTCATTTGGTGACCAGAGCAGCAAGTTGTGCTTCTGGAAAGTTGTCCTAGAAGTTCTCTTACTTGGAGGAGGAGCTGGAAATAAACTTGGGCATGAGGGATTTGGGAGGATTGTGGAGGAATTTGCCATGTGGCATGGGAATTATCCCACATGGGAAGGGGTGAGGAGAGAATGGGGGGTATATAGAGGGCAATTGAGGAGCTCCATTGTTTGAATCACTTGGTGAGGAGCTTGGGGGAGAGGGTTCATGGAATCCAAGGAGATAAGGGTGCCTTTTTCTAGCTATTCACACCTACCTGCCCAAGCTCTCCCTCCCTTTTTGGTCCTCTAGACAAATGCCCACCCCTTTTCATGAGCACAAAGGCACCAACTTACTCCATATCTTTACCGAAAAGGGCTCAAAATGAACTAATAAAATAAAAACCATAAGAGGCCATGTCGATTGAGCAGAGAGAAAGGAAATAATTGATTAAAGAGGATGAATGAGACCCCTTTTGAATAGCTGCAACACCTGCAAACTTTCCAAAGAGGTCATTCTTGTTTTGCATTCTACTCTTTGTTGTCAGTCTTGACCTCCATGAAGATGTATTTTGATTTGTTTGAAATTGTAGGACTGATCCTCTTTGTGGCTGGACTTGATGATGGGTTTTCTTTTTAGGTCCACTGTTGTTTGAGTTGTCTAGAATAGTTAGTGTGTGAGCTACATATGGTTGTTGTGAATAGCTCGTTTGTTGAATTTGTCATTGATTGTCATAGTAAGCCATTCTTTAACTTGCCATTTTTTGTGTTGAAGCTTTATTATGTGCTTGAAGATAAGACTTTCTTTTGATAAGCATGCTTGAGATCCGCAGGTCTTGCTCCAATGTGTTGATGATTATTATGGGTAGCCATTTCCTTATTGCTCATGTAAAAGGAATATATACAAGAAGATGATGTCAAGTGTTTCTTAAGTAGGGTCTGGAACCTGGATGACCAAAGGGAAAAAATCCGGTGGAAAAAAGGTTCCTTTGATATACGCTCTTATTGGAGTTGAGTAATTCCACTTGAAGTACATGTCATGCAAAGTGAGTTCTTGAGAGAAAAAAAGGAAGAGTGTGTAATGCAAGTGCCAATTATGGGACACTCTATATGCATACAAGAAATTTACCGATCAAAGCATGCAGTGTGGAAGATGGAGTTGACTGGTCCTTCAAGGAACAAATGTAGCACATGTGACATCAAAAGATGTTTCAATAGCTCCCATGTTTCCAAGATGGGTTTTTGATGTAGAAGCTTCTCCTCTCATACCTCACTGTGCTGAGTGCACGAGTGTCTTCTGGACTTCCTCCTTCACTTCACCGCTATACTACAATGACTTTTGACTCTTATGCTCACCTATACCAACATGAGCGACACAACATAATTATGCTCAAATATTTTAGCTTGAGTAGTACCTAGAATAACTAAGACGTTTAGACCACAGAGAGTACTATATGAAGGTTTGGGACTAACACTTCGCTCATTTAGTGTCTTAGCTACCCGACTTTGACTTTTATGCCATGCATGAGTTTGTTGGAATATTTTGGCTCCTCTTGACTTAGTTGTCGTATATTGTCATTACTTTGTGCAACAAGTTCTTCAGCTGTTGTAGAGGCTTATGGAGCCTTTGCTTTATCTCCCATGAGAAGCGGTTGAATCTGTGTGTGGGTTCTTTGTGATTGAGTTTCCACTAGCAATTTAGGAACCCATCTTGTTTTTGGTCCTTGTGTGACTGTCTTTGGCATTTTACCTTCTTCTATCATTCGATGGACACTAGGTTTTGGTATCCAAAACCTGATGATTTCCATTGTAAAAGCCTTGCTTTTGCATTAAACATGAGGTATTCATCCGGAGGTTGTCAGAACCTTGGTTGCAATTGGAGTTTGTTGACTCTTGGTTGTCATTGCTTGCCTTTGGGTAGAAGCTTGTGCTGCATGATTTCTCTTGATGTTCTAGATTGAGCTGTAATTTTTTGGTAACCATATTTGAGTGTTACTTGCATAAAATCCTTATGCTTCAAGTAGCTTGGTTGGAATCATCCGTTGCTTTACCTGTTTTTCTTGGGTATCCTGATTAGCATCTGACTTTGGTACACACACTTGTTGCATTGCTTGTTTCTTCAATCTTTTCTTTTGCATATTGTGGTTGTTCTTTCTCTTGCTTGAGTTGTTTGTCTTGTGTTGATAGCGCATCTTGTTCTTTGCTCGGGGGTGCACAATGTAATCATGTTATTGTATAGCATGAGTTCAAAAGGAAAGGTTTTAAAATGTAAAACCTTTAGGCATTTTAACAGAGATACATTAAAATAAGGGGTTTTAATATTCGATATCGAAAAAAACCCTAAAATGACATGTTAAAGAGGGGTTTTTTAATACCCCACAAACGCACATTATATAGGAGGGTATTGAATGGTGAACCCCCCGAGGTTCTTTGTAGAACTCATCGGTTGAGGTGGGTAGGTCCAATCTATTACTTTAGGCTTTTTTCCCCAAACACTAGTGCTTCCTTGGAAGTAGCCTTGAGCAATGATTGACTTATTGGATGCTATCCACCCTGTCACATTTTGTTGTTGCGGTTCAACTTGTGCTTCATGTATCCAAACTAGGTCTTTGACTTGGATGTGCTCTTTGGATAAGAACTTGGTTGATTCTCTTTGGCTTCTTTTGGATGTTTTTTTATGATGGAAACTTTGGTTGATATGCTTTTTGTTTTGGTCTCTATTGCATTGTTAATGGTTTGACTCTTGATGTAGAGGCTTCATGGCAAGTTTTATGGAGGCTCGTTGAAGGTAAAGTTGTCTTGCAAGGTTGATCTCCTTCAACATTCACCTTTGCTTTACCTTTTTCCATATGGTTGGCATTTTCTTCTTCACATGGATTTGAGAAGCCTCATGGAGTCTTATCATTGTTGTTGTTGAAGCTTTTGATTGTTGTCAAAAGAAGATGTTCCTCCAGCTTTCTGTCAAGACGAGAATGTCCTTCATATGATGGGAATCAATTATGTATAATGTGTCCTTGTACTCCCAAGTAATCAACTTGAGTCTAGATTCAGCCACGCCAAAGCTAGGAATCGGCATTTCTAAACTTGTTTTCACTATTTCTTCTAGCTCTTTGATTGGCTTCTTTCCCATCATTATACACGTGCCATAAGACATTAGATTCTTTGTCGCTTCTAGATCTATCACAGTTGAACATGTTATTTTGAGTCCAATTTCTCTACATATGCTTAATTTCATCACTATTGGAGACACTCAAGATTTTGTTGCATCCTTATTCTTTTTTTTATCTTGAGTTTGTTGAACTTTTCATGCCAAGCTTGGAAACTTTCTCCTTCATCTGCTTTCATTTTCTTTTCTTCTCGCGTTGGCTTCTTTGAAACAACTTTGTTGATTCTTTGGGTATGTCAATGACGACATATTCTTGTGGTTTCTCTGATTTCTTCATTTGCACTTTGGCATCATGTTCCAAGATGTTACTATCTATTTCACCTTTTTTGCTTTCACACTCACAAACCTCATTAGCTTCCTTCAACACCTTTATCGTAGATAAGGGAGTGATTTCATAGCCACTTGGAAGTTTGTCTTTAACATCGTTCCCTGATTTGTCACTCCTTGAATCATGGTATTCATTAGCTTCACAGAGGTTTTTTGTTTCTTGGACCGCCAAAACCATTAGAAAGGTTCTTATATCACAGCCATCTTCATCACAAAATTTGTGAATCCTCTGGAAATGGCTCCTTAATGTAGGCTTTAGCTTCTATTGAATGCTCTAGGATGCAATCTCCCTTTCTAAGACTTCCACACTCCGAAGCTCTGTACATCCAAGTATGTGGTTTTCTTTGCAACCAAGTAGGTACCTCCTTTTTTAGATCAGTTGTGGAGTGTAATTATTTCCCCGAGGTTCACTCTACATCTCTATAAGTATGATCTTTGACACTAATTTTTGTAGTGACCTCTTTGTGTCTTTAGTCGATATGGTCATAGCCCCAGTCTTGTACCATTTTGATTTGATGCATGAATGGTCTGTCCAATATGATATCAAAGTTATTGATTTTGTCAAAATTCATTATGGCGAAGGTGTGCTCATACTCAATGCCACACGAGGATACAATGATTTGTTCTAACATTCCTATCAATCTCTCCACATATCCATCCGCTAATTGCAGTTTCATTGGAGTTTTCCTAAGGACGTGCTTTCCCATTTTTCCCACATCCCCTTGGTTGCAATGGCAATGCCTACCCCACTATCTAATATCACAACCATCTTTACTCCTTTGTACCCAAGTGGTAAGGTGGTGTTTCCTTCATTGCCTCCGCAATAATCACCCACCTTATTTATTGGTACTGGTTCTACTTGTGGTTTTGTAGGCAAAGTTTCATCCATGTTTTCATCTACAAATTGGTCATGTGAAGGTATTTTTAGCCCCATCTTTTCCAGGTTTGGCCTCATAGATGCGGTCTAATTTCAAGAAACTCTACAAGAGAAAGTGTGCATTCTGTAGGAGAAGACATCAATTCGTGCAAGCTCTTGGTATCTATCATTTTTGGTGTGGCTTTCCATTGAGAAGGTACCACTCTAACCTCCGATTGTGTTTTGAGTTCTCCTATGAAAGATGCCAAAGTTTGTATAGAGCATGGTTCTCTCTCTTCAAATGCTACATACCTAGAATCCCCATATAAAGATCTTATATCCCCTGGAAAAAAATTGTGATCCATGTTTATCTCAGCGATAGGTGCTAACTTTAAAGTAGCACTACCATCTTTTTGGTTTTTGATCGATTCCCATACACGGTTCTTCTACCTTTGGAATTGGCATCAATACTTGTGAGTCCACCCCATCTGTGGTATGGGATACTTCCCTTGTATCTAAAGGTGCCTCAACTTATGGCTCTTCCTATCTCTGTTTACAAAACCTTGGTTCTCCATTTCCTTGATTCTTTAACGAATTAGCACCTTCATTTTTGGAGCATCTCGAACATATGGTCCCATAAGATCTTGGTCTATGTGGATGAGCTCCTTGCTCATTTTTGGAGCATCTGGAACATGTGGTCCCATAAGATCTTGGGCCGCGTGGATGAGCTCCTTGCACATTTGCTACCTCTCTTTTTCATACCGTGGATGAGGATACATCAGTCATCTATGCTCTTGGGTTTGATTGGGTTTTAGTCTAGCTTCATAAGACTTCAAAATTGTATCTAAAGGTTCAAAGACTTTGTCCACCAAGACTGAACCACCTGAGTCAGTCTTCGCCTCTTCAGGTCCCTTTGCGTTTTTCTTGATTTCTTGCTCTCAGCTAAGTAGTTCTTTGGTTTGGTTTATTTCAATTTCCAAGGAAGCTGTAAGGTCTCTGCCACCCTTGGAAAGGGGATTCCCATGTAATGGAGTACATATCAAGCCATTTTGGTCATAAACAAAAAGTTACTATTTTTGGTAGTTTTTCCAGCTTTGATGAGTCAATGTTAAATGTATTATTGTAAGATTTTCAAAAATAAACAATTTACTTGTTTATCATTTTCATCCAAAAATAGAAATTTTTGAGGTGCTTACACCCACCTAGACGCAACCGTCTCGTCTAAATCTATCCCGTCCTGAATTTCCATAAAAATAGCTATCTGTCTCGAAAACTACTAAATATAGCAGGTGCATGCATCTAACACCTTAGTCTGTCATCCTCAAGCTCGTCTTTTAATAGCAAGTTTCCGAATTGAATTCTGACAAGCCAAGCTCACTTTAGACAATTAAAATTCATCCTAATGTTAATAAACTAAATCCTAAGCCTAAGGTATGCATATGTATGCATGTGCATGAGCATGTATGTGCATGTGTATGTATGGTTATGTGTATGTATGACCATAAATGACCCATCTCCATAGCCCATCTCTTATGGTATGTTGAAGCATGGGTAAGTACATGAGGTGTATCACTCAATTGGGAAAAAGGGGACACCTCAAGTGGTAAGTGAGAGGCTTGTGACACCTCTAATCCTTCATTTGGAAAGAGGGGGCGAGCAAGGGAGGTATGGGCATGCCTTGGACCTCAAGCAACCTCCAAACCCCTATATAAAGGCCATTCACACTCAATTTTAGACACACTTGAACACACTTGGGAGAAGGGAGCTCTGCTGCTGTGGCAATTAACTTGTTGGCTTTTACATCAAAGCTTTGAGAGATCAATACCTCCAAATCACAGTGGGTAATGTAGATCTATTGTTTAATCAAGCTATTATCAACCTCTTCTCTCAATTGGAATCCTTTCCAATTTCTTCCATACATTATCATTCAATTGGAATCCTTTCTAATTGCTATCATATTGCCATTCAATAATCCTTTCCAATTGCTACTCTACTATCAAATGCTATACTCTTATTTAACTATCCTCAATTGAAAATCAACAATCATTATATCTATTTTATGGTAATTCTCTACATTACAAAGTAATGAAGGCCTCACAACTCGATTACATAATTGATTTTGTTGACTGCATGCACAATTCTTCATCAATGTAACCTGAATATTTGCATGAATTAGCTAAGCATACTCAAGAATTGTCCAAATAGAATGATGGATTGTTCTTGCTAGTATATATAAGTGATTAATCATGAGACTACTGCATAAATGGATGGTGTAATGAGTATTGTCTATTAGACCTTACACAAAACTTCTTGCCTACCAGAAGCATATATCATTGGAATAGACTCTGTAAGAATAGATGAAGTTAACATTCCATCAACCTTCTTATCAAATTTGTTTTTGCACAATTAGTTCTTACACATTTTCTAGTTAGTTAGAGGCAAGATGGCCCCAAAAAGAACCCGTGTTAGCGAGACTCACAATGATGAGGTTGGCACTAGCCGAGAAGCTGATAAAGGAAAAAGAATTTCCATGGAGGATGTGCCACCAAACTCGCTAGGCAATGGTCCTACATTAGACAAGGTTGGAAATAATTTTGTTAAGTATTTGCATTCATTGCATAGACGATAGAGTAGAAAAAGGAAAAACAATCTCTATGGATCATAAAACCATCACAAACTACGGTATATGTTTTATATAATTTTCTTTGAAGAGTGAAACATTGCTTGGAAAGTAATCTGTTTGCTCGTAGGAAAGAAATGTTTGCCTAGTAGAAGAACTCTCTAACCTTCTTCATTCAAAATCCTATACTGATATAGTCAAAACTCCCTTTTGATATCCAGGGAAGAGATCTTAGCAGACTAAACGCTAAAGCAGTGCATATGGTTGTACACATCTTGCGGATTGGTGCCCAAAATGCAAGATAGTACTTGTGGGTTGTTGCCCAGATTGCAAGTTAGTCACTGCGGATTCGTGCCTAGATTGCAAGCCAATTTAGTTGTATGGGCTACTGAAGACACCGAGAGAAATAAACTCTCGCCAAGAGGAGTGAACTCTTAGGGTTGGGATATTTTAATGAAGAAGGATCGTATGTTGTTTTTCAGAAGGATTGTCTTGGTGCCGATTAGAAATTGGTTGAAGGGCTGTCTTAATGAACTTGTGATGGAAACCCAAAAAAAGAAACTTTGTGTATAAACAGTCATGTGGTAGTAATTAGAAAACAAGCAGAACAAAGTGTGAGTGTGGGGGTGGAAAGTGGGGACTGGCTCAGGTTGCCATTCAAGGATGGGTGGTCTCAATTATCCTCTCCCTCTTGTAAAAGAGAGAGAGCAGAATTGTAATTCGCTCTTGTAAAAGAGCGAATTAAAGACTCATTGTGCCAAGAGTCCAGAATTCCAATTGTACGTACCTCTGAAAGTATGGGGAAAAAGGCAATTGGGGTCTCACGGCTTGATTACATAATTGATTGTGTTGATTTCATGCAGAATTCTTCATCAATGTAACCTAAATATTTGCATGAATTAGCTAAGCATATTCATGAATTGTCCAATTAAAATGATGGATTGTTCTTGCAAGTATATATAAGTGATTAATCATGAGACTACTGCATAAATGGATGGTGTAATGAGTATTGTCTATTAGACCTTACACAAAACTTCTTGCCTACCAGAAGCATAAATCATTGGAATAGAAGTGTAATAATAGATGAAATTAACATTCCATCAACCTTATTATCAAATTGGTTTTTGCACAAGTAGTTCTTACACATTTTCAAGTTAGTTAGAGACGAGATGGCCCCAAAAAGTACCCGTGTTAGCGAGACTCACAATGATGAGGCTGGCACTAGCCGAGAAGCTGATAAAGGAAAAAGAATTGCCTTGGAGGATGTGCCACCAAACTCGCTAGGAAATGGTCCTACATTAGAAAAGGTTGGAAATAATTTTGTTAAGTATTTGCATTCATTGCATAGATGATAAAGTAGAAAAAGGGAAAACAATCTCTATGGATCATAAAACCATCACAAACTACGGTATATGTTTTATATAATTTTCTCTGAAGAGTGAAAGATTGTTTGGAAAGTAATCTGTTTGCTCGTAGGAAAGAAATGTTTGCCTAGTAGAAGAACTCTCGAACCTTCTTCATTCAAAATCCTATACTGATATAGTCAAAACTCCCTTTTGATATCCAGGGAAGAGATCTTAGCAGACTAAACGCTAAAGCAGTGCATATGGTTGTACACATCTTGCGGGTTGGTGCCCAGAATGCAAGATAGTACTTGTGGGTTGTTGCCTAGATTGCAAGTTAGTCACTGCGGATTGGTGCCTAGATTGCAAGCCAATTTAGTTGTATGGGCAACTGAAGACACCGAGAGCAATAAACTCTCGCCAAGAGGAGTGAACTCTTGGGGTTGGGATATTTTAATGAAGAAGGATCGTATGTTGTTTTTCAGAAGGATTGTCTTGGTGCCGATTAGAAATTGGTTGAAGGGCTGTCTTAATGAACTTGTGATGGAAACCCAAAAAAAGAAACTTTGTGTATAAACAATCATGTGGTAGTAATTAGAAAACAAGCAGAACAAAGTGTGAGTGTGGGGGTGGAAAGTGGAGACTAGCTCAGGTTGCCAGTCAAGGATGGGTGGTCTCGATTAGTCGAGAAACTCTCCTCTCCCTCTTGTAAAAGAGCGAATTAGAGACTCATTGTGCCAAGAGTCGATAATTCCAATTGTACGTGCCTCTGAAAGTATGGGAAAAAAGGCAATTGGGGTTTCTCTCTCTCGGAAGGTGAGAATTAGGAATGTCATAGTATTGTAAGAGTTCACACTTTCCCTCCGAGACAAGGCTAGGAATCCTTTTTAATGGTTCGGACTCAAGTTACGCAGTGACGAGATCCTGTCCATTAGAATCTTGTCTATATTGACTATGTTTTCTCAATCGAATAGGGCCTAGCGACCTCTCAGGTGCCCTCCTGTTTCCAAAAGGTTATGGTATTGGGGTGGGGACCTCACACGTGGTATCAGAGCCTAGGTTAGGAAACTGGAAAAATCAAAATTGTTTGAAAAAATTGGAAAAATGAATTGTAAACTTAAAGTTCAAGAACTCACCAGCATTGATGTTTCAGGAAGATGCGGACGCTGAGTATCGCAAGTTCAAAACCTTTGAGATAATGTATTTTGAGGGTTGTCGCTCTTCAAATTTTGATTTTCAATGCAACATGATGAGGATTTTGATGAAGGCTTTTACTCCTCTGTCAACAAGAATCCAAAGGGGATGGGAACTTGTATGGGACTGCGATGGTGGTGAGGCGGTCCGGGGCGGGCAACAAGAGAGGCGACCTCTAAACACCCCTCAAGGCTCCCGTGCTGCTCAATTGGGGCTGGGGCAACCACAAGCACAACACAACAACAAACCCACAGCCAAACCCAAACAAGATAGGGGCACCACCTAGTTATGGTATGTGAACTAGGACGCAAGAAAGATTTTGGCACAACCAAGAAGATGCACCACACAACGCACACAAACAACCTCACACCAAGACACACACAAACTGGACCAGAGAGATCTAGAGCAAAGGGAAGAGAGAGAGAAAAGGATCTTGCATATTACCGCATTTGTGACTTGCAAATGGAGATGGTTCGTTATGATGCTATCGTAGAACTTGTATAAACTCACTCAATGCTTAGTGATTGCTAAACATTGCCAAAACACACACACACTGTCTTAGGGTGTGGGAGACCTCTCACCACAATACCCTCTTACAATGGACACAAAACTGGCAATGAAAAACACACTAAAACACTTTCTAAAATCAAGATCAACCAATAAAAACTCAAATACACAAGTCACCTTGAATTCTCCAAACCGTATTGCACAAATGGAAGGACGAAGATTTGAACGTCGAATCACGCCTTTGATGCACCAAACCTCAATTTATTGATGATGAAGGAGCATATACAATAGTGGTTTTGAGGTTTGTGGAACTCACGCTCTCTCACTTGCAATGTGTAGCTTGAAGGCTTCTCTCACACCAAGAGTGAAGCTCACAAGTGGTTGCTACACCTAAGTCTCTCCTCACGCATAGAGTGTTGGGGTGCTATGTGAGATGTTGGAGTTTGTTTTACAAGAAGGAGAGGGGCCTATTTATAGGTTGGAGACCCCTCATTAAGATTATTGGAAATCCTAATTTACAAGCTAACAAATCAGGATTATGATTTTTTTGAATATCAAAACATTGCGGGCCTTCTTTGTCTGCTTGAGTTATGGGTGTGGGCTCAAAAGAGAGCATTATTGATGGTAGATAAGGTGAAAGTAAGTTTTAAGGAAGGGGAGAGAGAGAGAGAGAGAGAGAGAGTTACTATACATGTCTTGAGGTGAGGTGTCTTTTATGGTTAGGTCAATGCTATTTTGTGTTAGTATGTTAGTCGTTAGTAATCACTAGAAAGTTAATGTTACATTTACAATGGGTAGAGTGAGTTGATTTGATGAAGGAAGAGGGGTGAATTAAAAGAGAATCATTGAGATGGTGAAGCTTTGAAGAAGCTTGAACTCACCCTTGTGTAGATTGTGGAAAAAATGACCGCTGGTCTTCTTCTTCTTCTTCGCTTCTTTACGCCGCCGCCACGGTTGACCACCACGATGAAAAGAGGATTTGTTGATGAAAAATCCTCAATTTGCAGAAGTTATCATGGTTAAGATGCTGAATTTTAGATATTTTAGGAGAGGTAAATGAAATTGTAACATAGAAGCAATAGAGAGAGACATGGAGAGGGTGTATGTATGTAGAGGTTCATAAAAGAACTATAGGGATGAGAGAGAAGGGTAATGGTGAAGAGGGTGGGAGAAGCCATGGAAATTGCAGGTTTGAGTGAGGGAAGGAGAGGGAGGGATGTGTAAGAGTGAGTAGGTGTGTGGAAGGGTGAGAGAAGACTAAAAGCTACTTGTGAGAAAAGTGGGCAAACTGGGATCCACTCCAAAAATCATATCTCACCGCTGGTAGCTCCAAAAATCATGAAAAAATTTGAGGTGATTATTCAGAGCGTGGGCTACATTTTCTCTTTTGACCACCGCTCCAAATTCGGAGTGGCGATAGGTGCCAAAATTCTCACCAAAAAGCCTATTTTTTATGCCTGCAAAAGTCTTTTAGTGGCCCCCTCCTTTGTTGAATTTATACAATGTATCCAAGAGTGAGCCCCTCCTTTGTCATATTATAATACAAAGCATTCAAGTTGCCCTTGACCCATGCATGGAGGAGGATTATTGGTGAAATAAGAAATATATACATGGTGGGACTAGTGTATGGACTATTCATGGACTTTAGCTCAATGAGCACATGGTGTTAGAATAATGAGTAAAAATAATAATAAAAATATGGAGGAGTTATGGATATGGAAAGATATTGGAATCATATGATATGGTCCCTCCTTGAATTATTTTGGGTGAAAGAGGAAAAGGTATGCAAGTAAATATAATAAAAGTAACCAATGAGTAGAAATCAATTTTTTGTTTTCACGAGGGTGAGGGTGAAAATGTGGGAGTGATTTGTATAAAAGAAAAATATGAGGTTAGAGTATGTACATATTGGCAAAAAATATAATTATGGTGTAAGAAGATGAAAGAAGGTGTACATAGGTTTAATAAAACACACACCTAAGTAGAAATATTTAAATAAAATATCAAAATAATTATAAAAAATCCCTATATTTAGGCCATATATACAATGAAATATTTACACACAAAGAGGCCATAATATACTTTTATTTTTTATTTATTTTTATTTTTTTGGCTCAACTAGCCCAGTGACTAGCTAATTTAGGGTTTTTAAGAAAATATGGGAAAAGTCCCCTAACTCACACACGCCTATTTACAGTGAAATGGTAGGGATAGCCATAGTGTTTGGGTGATTTTGGTAGGGTGGAGTAACTTACTATGGCAATTATGGAGAGCCGAAAAACGGCTATCATTAGCCCCCCCCTTAGATAATGGTACATTCATGTACCATTTATCCGATCATACAACATGTATATTATGTAACGTCTGTCTTTGTCTACTCTTATCTTTGAAGAACCTTTGTTGTATGATTAAAAAACCTTGTGTGATATAGAAGGTTCTCCGAGCCAATAGCAAGATGAAATGAAGTGACGGAGTAAACCTCATCCATTGAGAAAGTTTCCATAAGCATCCCCCAGGATCAAAGATCTTGAAATATCTTTCCCAAAGCGAGATATATGGTATGGAATCACTTACTGATTTCGGTTGAAGAAACTTGTAGATTTTACTGTTGTCCATCATTGCATTTATCACTATGAATGTGATATAAAAGATTGGTTGCTCTTCCTCCTGTGTAAAGTTGATGTATCTGCTACGATCTTCAAGAGCTTGTATGAGAAAATTCTTGAACTGTAGCTCATAAAATTCATTCAACCTGGGTAGGCTCATCAACAAGTAAAAAATTCTATGACCTTCATGATTTAGAAAAGCTTGATCCATGCTTCCAGCTGCTATCGGAAGATATTGCAAATAGTTTACCACATAAGTAGATAATAGACAAAGGTTTCTATTGCTTCCAATACATTGGAAGAGAATAGATTTTGGTACTGATTGATGAAATATCCACATGTAGCAATCAACAAGTTTTTCATCTATGATGAAGACCAGAAGCATCACAATGTGCGACCTCCATACACCAAAGAACCAAATGAAGAAGATTTGGAAACATCCGTTTATCACCAAGTATTCATGTCCTCTTCCGCTTAAGAAGGTATGGTGTCCCCGATGAAAGGTATATGTGAAGAGAGGAGAAGTTGACCTTGAAGAGGTGAAACCCAATGTGAAGATGATTGGGGCTTCAAAAGCTTGGATTTTCTTGCTAAGAGATTGTCCCATGAATGAAGAGCCACCCACTAAAACACCATTGGAGAAAATGATACCCTTCTGACAGTTTCCTTTTATGGTTTTATTTTTTACTACTCTCCCTTGTTCTTCATCCCCTTCTAAGCCCCCCCTTTGGCAAGGTTGTAACTCCTCACTTTGTACCACCTCAAAGGTTGATGGATTACTGTTTGATTTTGTGAAAACTTTGGCTTCTTGCATGATCGGTTCCTCCATGCTTAACATACATGGGTCATACCAATGCTTTTCAACATCCTCAAACACTTCTTCAAGATTATCCTCACATGGATTCAACTCACACTCTTCTACTTTGTTTTGGAGTTGGCATTCCATGTACACAATCATCTTTTTATGATCAATGTGGTCTATGATCTCTCCACCTATGATTTCATCTTCTTCTTCACTCTCTTCTTTTAGACAAGATACACTCTCAGAACATTTCATAAGATCAAGGTTACCTTCAAGTTCTTCATTCTCCATAGATTCATGTTGCACAAAAGCTTCGTCTGCTCGGACTAGAAATTGATCCTCCGCCAAAAGGTTGGATGTATCCATTATTGAATCATCAATGCCATTTGAGATATCTTGTGTCGATTTTTGCATACTTGTGATAAAGGTAGAAGAAAGAGATTCCACATTTGAATCTTGGCCACACACTTTAGCACTTGAATAATCAGTTGGTATGTAAGTAACTTCTTCAACATTTGTCGGAGTAGAAGGAGACAAGTATGGCAAAGGAGATGACTCCTTGATAGAAACACTTTCATGATGGTTGGTTCTTCCAGCATGATGGAAACCATTTTTGATGTAGAAGTACTTGTAAAACTTCCTTCGGGCAATAGTGACCGCTTCTTCAAAGGTAGAGGGTCCACTACAAGTAACCTTAGTCTTTAGGAAAGGAGACAAACCCGAAATAAATTGATCCATTTTTACATAATCTGGAAATGTAGAACTAAATCCACATCCTTCCCATTGACGAGAAAAAATATCCTCATAAGCATAGTAGTCTTCACCATGTTGTTGAAGTCTCCGTAGTGAAGCCCATGCTTTCTCCGTTGGAACTTTAGAGAATCTGGCCTTCAAAGCTTTGGAAATTTGGGTATACCCATCTTCAATCTGAGAAGACATACTCCAAAACCATTGCTCAGCGTTGCCTCTAAGGCATAGCAATAGAAAATCCCCTTTTTCAATGTCATCCCTTTTACCAAGGATACGACAAACCATTCTAAAATCAACAAGAAAATCATCAACATCTTCTTTTAGATTCCCGAAGAAGATTGGGATATCCTCAAAGGTATAGCGTGTCATAGTCTCTCAATGCTAGAACCACGCAAAGATTAGTTCCAAACAATCATTTTCTCTCATGACATCAACTAACTACACAAAGTTTTGAAAGGTCTTTCAACATGAATTTTAGATTCTTATGTGAAAATGCTTTTTTCCTTTCTTATGTTATGCTAATCCAAACCATATTCTAGATCAATTTTTGTTTCCTTGAAATTAAACTCGGTCATACAAGTTTTCATGATTCATATAATCTACTTGATTATGCTAAAATTCAAGCATTCATGCAATACAACAACAATAAGCACAAAGTCAGTTCCTCCGTGGGGGCACCAAAATTGAGGCGGTCCGGGGCGGGCAACAAGAGAGGCGACCTCTAAACACCCCTCAAGGCTCCCGTGCTGCTCAATTGGGGCTGGGGCAACCACAAGCACAACACAACAACAAACCCACAGCCAAACCCAAACAAGATAGGGGCACCACCTAGTTATGGTATGCGAACTAGGACGCAAGAAAGATTTTGGCACAACCAAGAAGATGCACCACACAACGCACACAAACAACCTCACACCAAGACACACACAAACTGGACCAGAGAGATCTAGAGCAAAGGGAAGAGAGAGAGAAAAGGATCTTGCATATTACCGCATTTGTGACTTGCAAATGGAGATGGTTCGTTATGATGCTATCGTAGAACTTGTATAAACTCACTCAATGCTTAGTGATTGCTAAACATTGCCAAAACACACACACACTGTCTTAGGGTGTGAGAGACCTCTCACCACAATACCCTCTTACAATGGACACAAAACTGGCAATGAAAAACACACTAAAACACTTTCTAAAATCAAGATCAACCGATAAAAACTCAAATACACAAGTCACCTTGAATTCTCCAAACCGTATTGCACAAATGGAAGGACGAAGATTTGAACGTCGAATCACGCCTTTGATGCACCAAACCTCAATTTATTGATGATGAAGGAGCATATACAATAGTGGTTTTGAGGTTTGTGGAACTCACGCTCTCTCACTTGCAATGTGTAGCTTGAAGGCTTCTCTCACACCAAGAGTGAAGCTCACAAGTGGTTGCTACACCTAAGTCTCTCCTCACGCATAGAGTGTTGGGGTGCTATGTGAGATGTTGGAGTTTGTTTTACAAGAAGGAGAGGGGCCTATTTATAGGTTGGAGACCCCTCATTAAGATTATTGGAAATCCTAATTTACAAGCTAACAAATCAGGATTATGATTTTTTTGAATATCAAAACATTGCGGGCCTTCTTTGTCTGCTTGAGTTATGGGTGTGGGCTCAAAAGAGAGCATTATTGATGGTAGATAAGGTGAAAGTAAGTTTTAAGGAAGGGGAGAGAGAGAGAGAGAGAGAGAGAGAGTTACTATACATGTCTTGAGGTGAGGTGTCTTTTATGGTTAGGTCAATGCTATTTTGTGTTAGTATGTTAGTCGTTAGTAATCACTAGAAAGTTAATGTTACATTTACAATGGGTAGAGTGAGTTGATTTGATGAAGGAAGAGGGGTGAATTAAAAGAGAATCATTGAGATGGTGAAGCTTTGAAGAAGCTTGAACTCACCCTTGTGTAGATTGTGGAAAAAATGACCGCTGGTCTTCTTCTTCTTCTTCGCTTCTTTACGCCGCCGCCACGGTTGACCACCACGATGAAAAGAGGATTTGTTGATGAAAAATCCTCAATTTGCAGAAGTTATCATGGTTAAGATGCTGAATTTTAGATATTTTAGGAGAGGTAAATGAAATTGTAACATAGAAGCAATAGAGAGAGACATGGAGAGGGTGTATGTATGTAGAGGTTCATAAAAGAACTATAGGGATGAGAGAGAAGGGTAATGGTGAAGAGGGTGGGAGAAGCCATGGAAATTGCAGGTTTGAGTGAGGGAAGGAGAGGGAGGGATGTGTAAGAGTGAGTAGGTGTGTGGAAGGGTGAGAGAAGACTAAAAGCTACTTGTGAGAAAAGTGGGCAAACTGGGATCCACTCCAAAAATCATATCTCACCGCTGGTAGCTCCAAAAATCATGAAAAAATTTGAGGTGATTATTCAGAGCGTGGGCTACATTTTCTCTTTTGACCACCGCTCTAAATTCGGAGTGGCGATAGGTGCCAAAATTCTCACCAAAAAGCCTGTTTTTTATGCCTGCAAAAGTCTTTTAGTGGCCCCCTCCTTTGTTGAATTTATACAATGTATCCAAGAGTGAGCCCCTCCTTTGTCATATTATAATACAAAGCATTCAAGTTGCCCTTGACCCATGCATGGAGGAGGATTATTGGTGAAATAAGAAATATATACATGGTGGGACTAGTGTATGGACTATTCATGGACTTTAGCTCAATGAGCACATGGTGTTAGAATAATGAGTAAAAATAATAATAAAAATATGGAGGAGTTATGGATATGGAAAGATATTGGAATCATATGATATGGTCCCTCCTTGAATTATTTTGGGTGAAAGAGGAAAAGGTATGCAAGTAAATATAATAAAAGTAACCAATGAGTAGAAATCAATTTTTTGTTTTCACGAGGGTGAGGGTGAAAATGTGGGAGTGATTTGTATAAAAGAAAAATATGAGGTTAGAGTATGTACATATTGGCAAAAAATATAATTATGGTGTAAGAAGATGAAAGAAGGTGTACATAGGTTTAATAAAACACACACCTAAGTAGAAATATTTAAATAAAATATCAAAATAATTATAAAAAATCCCTATATTTAGGCCATATATACAATGAAATATTTACACACAAAGATGCCATAATATACTTTTATTTTTTATTTATTTTTATTTTTTTGGCTCAACTAGCCCAGTGACTAGCTAATTTAGGGTTTTTAAGAAAATATGGGAAAAGTCCCCTAACTCACACACGCCTATTTACAGTGAAATGGTAGGGATAGCCATAGTGTTTGGGTGATTTTGGTAGGGTGGAGTAACTTACTATGGCAATTATGGAGAGCCGAAAAACGGCTATCAGTGGCATCTTCTACATCAATGTGAAGAAGATCAGATGCCTCTCTTCTGATCTAAAGAAGCTTCGGTGGGGGCAAGAGCTGCAAGTGATTCAGCTTTATTACTTCCTTGGCACTACTAGAGATGACTACACTGTTATCTCAAAAGATGGCCTTGACATGACCTTAAATGAACGGGTTTACAATCAAGTGGTAAAGGTGATCCCTAGCTATAGGATCAAACCCATCTCTGTCTCTGATATCTTTCCTAAAAATAAAAGTCTTGTATTTTATGAACCCCACAAAGATGTGTATAAGAGCTACTATGCAAATGAAATAGTAGATTGCAAGAACATCTCCACAAATACCTATCGACTATACCACTATGTCCCTGGAAATCTAGCTTTGAGAATCATCTAGTTTTTAGCAAATCCAACCTTTGTACATATCATGATAGAAGAAAAAGATGCTCATCTAGCTTCTCAATGAGATCCCAACTTTGTATATATCTTGATATAAATAAAGTTAGGACATCTTGAACTTAGTGAAGTTAGTTGCGTTAATTTTGTTTTTTTTGGTCTTGAGTTGTGGAAGTTTAAAGCACTTGATATAGAGTTAAGTCTTTACATCAAACCATCGACAAGTATATTATTGCGTAGGTACCATCAAATGCTTTGTATACAGCCCAGAAGAGATAAAACTTCTCCTGAAACAAGCCCAACCACCCACATTCAAAGGCAAGGGAGCCCATGTCGAGCGTGACGCAGAAGCCTGGATCGAGGCAATGGAAGACTATTTTGAAGTTGGAGGGCTCGCAATGTTTTGTCTTGCTAGCGATGCAAAAATATGGTGGAAACAACATTGCAAGCACTTGGGTGTTTTAGGATCTTCCAAGTCTTGGGAGGAAATTAAAGAAGCCGTTACAACACGATATCTTCCACCTGCTCATCGTGATACCAAAATGAATGAATTCTTTGGTCTAAAGCAGTTATCTTTATCGGTGGGAGAGTATTACTCTAAATTTGTAACTTTGCAAAGATATGCCCCGAAAATGTCTATTGAACAACAGGTAGCACGATTCTGTCAAGGGTTGAATCAACCGCTGGATATGCACCTTGAAGCAATGAGATCTTTATCTCTCCAGGATGCTCTCTTAAGGGCAACACCGCTTGCCAAGGAAACAACTAGGAATGAAGGAAGACGAAACTTTAGAAGCCAAAGGTCCAGACCCAACAATTGGAGCCCCATACCTATTCATCAAGCTTATCAATCTCGCCCTATCAATCTCGCCCTGTAGCAACAACAGCTACAGTAACTCAACCGCAACATCCAAATGTTTGTTGCTACGAGTGTGATGAGCTAGGTCATTATAGGAGTCACTGTCCTAGAAGAAGCATAGCAAAAAACGCAAATGCCATTCCCACAACACAAAATGGTAGAGCTCGAACTAGTCGTCGTGATGGAAGGAATGCAGGAAGAGGACGTGGAAGAGGAGAAATGGCTCAAGCTCATGCCATTATTATGGAAGAACCAATAATGGGATACCAAGCTGAAGAGACAGCAACTTTGCATACCGCAATTGACAACCCGAGTGCTCGCCAGTAATATGCAATCATTCAAGCACTAGGGTCTCGCCAAGGTGAAAAAAATATTGAATTTTTAATTGATTGTGGAAGCACACACTCATTTATCTCTCCTAAATGCATGAGAAAGCTAAAACTAAACCAGTATCCTGCTGGGAGACTAATTGTGGAACTAGCAAACAGGAAGGAAGTCCTAACTCAGCATACAGCAAGACAGGTAGAATTTTAACTAAGGGACACTCTACTTCTAAAAACTTTTGCACTTTACCTTTAGCATTTATGATGGTATCTTAGGAATGGACTGGTTGAAAAAAAATCAAGCTCATATTCATTGTGCACAAGGGAATTTTACCTTTACAAATGAACTAGGGAATGAAGTTTTAGTTCAAGGAAAGAATGGGAATCCAAAATCTCACTTAGTCAAGGCAGATAGATTTCTTAAGGGATTACAAAAGGGTCCGCAAATCTATGTAGTTAAACTCAACAAGGTAGAGGACACAGATTCAAACTTTCAACCTAATTGGTTGAGAGAGTATTCAGATGTGTTTCCTGAAGATCTTACAAGTCTTCCACCACCTAGAGAGGTTGATCACGAGATAGAGACTATCCCTGGTTGTGAACCTGTTTTGAAAAGACCGTACAAGATGTCACTCCCTGAGGCAATCGAGCTTAAAGAGAAACTTAGGCAACTTGTTGAGCAAGGATTTATCTGACCATGTACTTCTCCTTGGGTTTCTCTAGTCCTTTTCCAGAAGAAGAAGGATGGTTCTTTAGAACTTTGCATAGACTACCGTGGACTTAATCAAGTCACCGTTAAGAAAAAGTATCCTATTCCTAGAATTGATGAACTCTTGGATAGGCTACACGGGGCTAAGATCTTCACAAAGATTGATTTTTCTCTGGATATTATCAAATAAGGATCAAAGAATCAGACATTACAAAAACAACTTTCAATACTAGGTATGGGCTTTATGAGTTCACAGTAATGTCTTTTGTCTTACTAATGCTCTTGCAAGCTTCAATCGACTAATGAAAGATATTTTTAGACCTTACATGGATGATTTTGTCTTGGTTTTCTTCGATGATATTTTGATCTACTCTAAAGATGAGGCGGATCATGAAGAGCATGTTCGTAAAGTATTACATCTCTTACGTCAACATCAGCTTTATGCTAAGAAGAGTAAATGTACCTTTTTCTTGGCCCAAGTCTGCTATCTTGGCTTTATTATATCTTCCAAAGGAATCTCAGTTGACCCAGATAAAGTTAAGGACATCGTAGAATGGCCTCAACCTACTTCCGCCAGTGAAATAAGGGTATTTCTTGGGATCACAGGATGGTACCGTATATTTGTTAAGGATTATGCTCTTATTGCGGCACCTTTAACAGAGTTATTAAAGAAAGGAATGAGAATCAAGTGGAGAGCCGAACACGAGGCCAGTTTTGCAAAGCTAAAAGGTTACCTAGTATCAGCTCCTATTCTTAAGCTTCCAGATTTCAATAAAGAGTTTGAAGTTATAACTGATGCTAGCAAACTCGCTTTAGGGGGAGTCCTTACTCAAGAAGGTAGACCTGTAGCCTATACTTCTCGAAAGCTCAAAGATCATGAGAAGAATTACCCAACCCATGACCTGGAACTCTTAGCAATCATCCATGCATTAAAGTTATGGAGACATTATCTTCTCAATCACAAATTTCAGTTAGTTACTGATCATAAGAGCTTGAAGTGGATCTTACACAACCCAATCTCAACATGAGGCAAAGGAGATGGATTGAACTTCTTCAAGAATACAACTTTGACATAAAGTTTAGAACTAGGAAGGACAATGTAGTTGCGGATGGGCTTAGCCGCAAAGCTTTCCTTAGTGCTATCAGCAGTTGTATTGGCAGATTCAACAAGGCATAACACCTGAAGCAAAGATCATATCATTAAAGGATTACTTTGTTCAAGAGGGATGTCTTTATTTTCAACAAAGGCTTTGTGTACCTAAGGACCCAACATTGAAGAAAGAAATCTTATTTGAGGCTCATGATAGCCCAACATTAGGACACCCTGGGTATGAAAAAACCCTAAATGTTGTTAGAAGAGCTACTTTTGGCTAGGAATGAAAGGGGACGTTCTTCTCTATGTGAAGCGATGTCTCTCATGCCAACGGATTAAAGCTGAAAGAATCAAGCTACCTGGACAGCTTCAACCTCTTGATATACCCCAAATGAAGTGGGAATGTATCAGTATGGAATTTGTCACGGGATTACCCTCTGTTGGAGGCTATGACTCAGTATTTGTTGTTGTTGATATGCTCACTAAGGTAGCCAACCTGATGCCTGTTAAAACCACCTTCACTGCCTCAGACATTAGCCAAATCTTTGTGAAGGAAATATTTAGACTTCATGGTCTACCGAAGAGAATTGTTAGCGACAGGGATGCGAAATTTACTTCAAAGTTTTGGACTTCACTCTTTCAAGCCATCGGAACCCAACTGTGTTTTAGCACATCATATCATCCTCAGATAGATGGTCGGACTGAAAGAGTAAACCAGGTGATTGAGGACATTCTTAGAGTATATTGTTCGCAGGAACCAAAGAAATGGATCCAATATCTACCTTTGGTTGAATATGCCTATAATGCCTCTGGCCATAGAAGCATTGGCATGTCACCATTTAAGGCTCTTTATGGTCAAGAATGTTTGGATCCGTTAAACTTCTCCAATCCTACTATCAAGGTAAAAGCTTCAAAGCAAATGCTCAAAGATATGGAAGCCCAAACCAAAGCAATACGTAAGGATATTCAAGCTACTTAGGATAGACAAAAAAATTATGCAGATAAAAGGAGATCAGACCGAATCTTTAAAGAAGGAGACAAGGTATTCCTTAGGGTCAGGCCCAAGAAAAGTAACCTATCCTTGGGAAAGTACAAGAAGCTCAACCAAAGATATTGCGGACCCTATGAGATTGTCAAAGTAATAAGTGATCAAGCCTACAAGCTAAAGCTACTTTCTAACCTCAAAATTCATGATGTCTTCCATGTTAGGTCTAATGGCCATGTGGCCGACCGCCCATCACTAACTGCCACTAACCCTAAGTGTACAACTATACACGTGTGTGAGCCACTAACACTAAGTACAATGTGTATTGTGCCTTAGTGCATAAGATAAGAGAAGAAAGAAAGGGGGCATACAAGAACATTGGCTCTCCCCCTTCAACCTGTGTGTGGCTATGGTGGTGTGTGTGTGTGAGTGTGTGCATGCGTATTCTTCTTCCATTGTGCTCCTAGCTCCTCCCCATCATGTGGTATCAGAGCGGTTTCATTCCCGAAATCGTTTCCGCGTGCGTGTGCACTTTCAAGAGTGCAAACAGGATTCTGATTTTACCATTGGCAAGTTCAACTTCCCAAGAGCGTTTCCAGCAAGGGTCCTATAGTTTTACCCCCCTTTCGGAGCCATTCGAGCCATCAAAAACCCCATTTGAGCTACGGTTCAAGAGCTGAAATTTTCAGCCCTCTTATGGTAGCATGTGCTGCAGTGCTTCCATAGCCAGTTACAGGTACCATTGTTGCAGTCTCTTCCATCTACGAGAGCCCACGGCTCATTCACGAGTGTGTATCCTCTTTCGGAGTGGCCTCATACACACACATAGAGTGGGAGCTTGACAGCATTGTCTTCTTCAACTACAAGTACAGGTACAGATACAGGCTACAGGTTTCAGTGCTTGCAATATTATGGTTCCAGTGGGAGCAGTTGTTTATGCTTACATGCATATGTTGACACTTTTGACAGTGATTGAGCTCTCTTGAGAGCAAATTGACTCCCCGCAGGGATGCTTAGTTGCAGGCACATTCTTTTGACGCCTGTTTGAGCGTCTTGACAGAGTTGTACGTCTTTGTGGATACTGCCATTGTACGCTTTTGTGGAGCCATCTTTTGGCTAGTACGGCAGTCCCGGCCATTTCTAAGACTTGGTCCGGAAGATAGCCATTTCTAAGACTTAGCTATACGTTTTTTGCTGCATAACCTACGTTGTTGAGGGTCGATAGCGTGAGGTTTTCATTGATCTGGGGTATTCTCAAATGTGGAGATACCTTCGGTGATACAGGTAGCTGGAGCATCCCTTATGAGGCCTCGCCATAGGATATGTATAGAGTGGTATAGGTGCTTTTGATGCCGAGTTGGCAGTCTATGGTCAGTTTGACAGTTTATGCACCTCAATTTGTCTCTATATAGTGTTCTTTTGAGAGGCATTGCTCTCTTTTATGCTTTGTGGGTGACATACTTGGTCATTTTGTCTCGTATTTTGGTTGACATAGTCCCAAATACAAAGGAGACTCTGCCGAAATTTTCCCAAAATCTTTTGGTAGTTTTGTCACCATGTCTACTAGCAAAGACCGTAACATTTATGACATAAAAAAGTTTGATGGCATTAATTTTCAGCTTTGGAAGAACTAAATGCATGATGTGCTTGTCCAAAAGAAGCAAAAGTTGCCTATTACCTATGCGGCTAGAACTGAAGATATGCACATGACTCAGTTTCAATGGGAGGAGCTTGATGAGCTATGCAGGTCTATGATTAGACTGCACCTTGGAGAGTCAGTGTACTTTTCAGTGTTAGAATGCGAGACTACTCATGCTTTATGGCAGAAATTATGCGACACCTATGAAAGGGATACGGCTAGCAATAAGGTTTTCCCGATGAGAAAACTTTTCAACCTTCGTATGAAGGAGTCAGCTAGCATTGCCAGCCATATCGTGATTTTGATTCTCTTTTTTCCCAGATTCGTGCACAGGGCATGACCATTGATGATGAGATGAAAGCAATATTTTTGCTTTGTTCGTTGCCACCCTCTTGGGATATCTTTTTCACAGCTGTTAGTAACTCTGCTCCTAATGGTATGCTAAAGTACGATGATGTTACTAGTGCACTTTTGTTAGAGGAGATGCGTCGAAAGACCATGACTAGCTCCCATCATGGCGAAGCTCATTATGTGCAAAGGGATGATAAGCAACGTAAGGGCCGTTCTTCGCAACGTGAGTCCAAGAAAGAGGGCAATAGAGATGCATCAAAGGATAGATCAAAGTCTCCTGGTCGCCGCAATGTTCAATGCCATTATTGTGATAAGTTTGGTCACATAAAGAAGGATTGCTATGCTTGGAAGCGTGACAAAGGTAAAGGCAAAGGCAAAGACAATGATGATAAAGAGGAGAAACTAAAGAGTTCGGTTAAGATTGAAGAACTGAACATAGTGCAAGATGATTGTGATGCACAAGACATCCATATGTTGAACTGAAAATAATGATGTATTTTATGATGCACAAGAAAATCTATCTTTGTAGAGTTCTATGCCAGCAGAGCTACTTGTTAGTGGTGAAGTGTCCCATACATGGATTCTTGATTCGGGTGCTTCGTTGCATGTCATACCTCATAGGCATTGGTTTACTACATACAAGGAAACCATTGGCTCTGTTACACTTGGTGACAGCTACTCTTGTGACATTGTTAGCGTAGGTGATTGCCATGGTTATGGCAAATGGGGTGAAGTTTATCATCCATAATGTGCGTCATGTTCCAGCCTTGACACACAATCTGATTTTGGTTGGACGTCTTAATGACTTGGGTTACAAAGTCACTTTTCATCATCAGTCTTGGAGTATTGCGAAGGGTCATCTTATTATAGCCCATGGTTCTAAAGTTGGTTCACTTTATCCTCTTTATGTATCTGATAAAAACAGTGTTCTTTCGGTAACCGAGCTGCCAATTGTTGCTTTGTGGCATAGCCGGTTAGGACATATGTCAAAGAAGGGAATGGAGACACTCTCTCGTTTGGGCTACTTACCGTCTTTGTCATTTTCAGATTTTCCCTTTTGTGAGCACTGTCAATATGGTAAGCAAACACGAGCACATCGTACACAGTCTTTTGACAAATAAAGAAAACCCTTAGAGCTTGTGCATAGTGATTTATGTGGTACTATGCCTTCTAAATCCCACGGTGGTGCATCCTATTATGTTACATTCATTGATGATGCAACACGGCATGTTTGGGTCTATGCCATGAAGTCTAAAGATGAGACCTTTTCTTGCTTCAAGAAGTTATTATCGAGTGTTGAGACTCAGTCTAAACATAAGTTGAAATCTTTACGCTCAGACAATGGTGGAGAATATGTCTCCAAAGAGTTTACAGACTTCTGTTCAAGTAGGGGAATTAAGCGTGAGTTTACAGCTCCTTATACCCCTACACAAAATGGTGTTGTCGAACGAATGAATAGGACCATCCAAGAGAGGATTATGTCTATGCTATCGCAGGCTAATTTACCGCAAGCATTTTGGGCTGAAACATTATACACAGCCGTGTATTTGATCAATAGATCACCACATGCTTCATTACAGTTTCGTGTACCTTTGGAGTTATGGTCAGGACATAAGTTGTCTTATGAAAAACTCCGTACATTTGGCTGCAAAGCTTATGCATGTGTACCCAAGGAGTTGCGTGCTAAGCTTGAACCTAAGTCCAGGAAATGAATCTTTATTGGCTATGGTGTAGATGGTCAATTTGGCTATCGTTTATGGGATCCGGAAAGTCAATCAGTTATCCGTAGCAGTGATGTTGTCTTCAATGAGACCAAGATGCATAGACAGCCAACGAAAGAGGTTGGATTCCGGAAAGTGACGTTTTCCGATGTATCACCTCCTGCACAGATAGCTCCAGAGCCAATTACTACACAGGCTAGTACAAGCTCTGATCAGCCGAGGAGATCTCAAAGAGTCTCACATCCGCCAGAACGGTTTGTTCCAAGCGTGGACTTTGTGTTGCTGACAGATAGTGGTGAGCCTTCTTGTTACAAAGAGGCTATGCTAGCCAATGATAAGGTTCAGTGGAAACATGCTATGAAGAGGGAGCTATCCAGTATTGCAAAGAGCAAAACATGGGAACTTGTTCCATTGCCAAAAGGTAGGAAAGCTTTGCCTTGTAAATGGGTTTACAAGAAGAAGATTGCATCCAATGTTGAGAATTAAAAAGCTCGTTTAGTGACTAAAGGTTTCAAGCAAGAATATGGTGTAGAAAAGACAACCAAATGGACAGCTTATTATGCTTATCCTTTATGTAGATGACATGCTTATTGCTGGTCATTCTAAGAAGGACATTGCTGACTTGAAAAACAAGCTAAAAATTCGACATGAAAGATTTGGGTGAAGCCAATCACATTTTGGGTATGCGCATTACTCGTGATCGTAAGAAGAGGTTGTTGTACCTTTCTCAAAAAGAGTATGTGCACAAGGTTCTTGATCGTTTCAACATGTAGAAGGGGAAGGCCTTGAGTAGTCCATTGCCTGCATATTTGAAACTTAGCAAGAAAGACTGTCCCAAATCTGCTGAGGAAAAATCTACGATGGCTAAGGTTCTTTATGCTTCAGCTTGTGGTAGTCTTATGTATGCCATCGTGGCTACAAGACCTGGCATTGCACATGCAGTGGGAGTTGTCAGCAGATTTATATCTAACCCTGGCAAAAAGCATTGGGATGCTGTCAAGTTGATTCTCAGATACTTGAGTGGCAATGCAGATAGACAGTTATGCTATGGTCGTGGAGAGTCATCCATTCAGGTATTTGTAGACAGTGACTATGTAGGCTGTGTTGACAGTCGTAAATCAACAACAGGTTGGATTTACACATTCGCTGGTTCTGCTATTTCTTGGAGATCCGTTCTTCAAGACTGTACATCCATTTCTACCACAGAAGCAAAATATGTTGCATTGAGTGAGGCATGCAAAGAAGCTATTTGGCTTGCTCGCCTAGTGAAAGATCTTGGATTGGAGCAGAGTATACCAGTTCTTCATTGTGATAGTCAGAGTGCTATTTCCTTGGGTAACAATCCAGTGTTTTATTCCAAAACGAAACACATTGATGTGCGTTATCACTTCCGTCGTGAATGCTTGGCAAACAAGAGCCTTGATTTAGTGAAGATTCCTATGTCATAAAACACAGCATATGCAATGACTAAAAGTCTCTCTAGCCATCAATTTCATCACTATCGTGCATTGATGGGCATTGGGTGAAGAGTGGTTCTCTTCCATTCTTATAGTCTCCCACATTGGCCATCAAGTGGGAGAATGTTAGGTTTAATGTCCATGTGGCCGACCACCCATCACCAACTGCCACTAACCCTAAGTGTACAGCTATATACTTGTGTGAGCCACTAACACTAAGTACAATGTGTATTGTGCCTTAGTGCATAAGATAAGAGAAGAAAGGAAGGGGGCTCTCCCCCTTCAACCTATGTGTGGCTATGGTGGTGTGTGTGTGAGTGTGTGCGTACGTATTCTTCTTTCGTTGTGCTCCCAGCTCCTCCCTATCATTCCATGTTAGTCTACTAAAACCCTATGTTGCTAACCCCGATCAACTTTTGGATACCGAAAAAATTAGATGTTCCAACTCAAGGAGACCTTGAACTTCAACCTGACTATATCCTAGAAACTCGAGAAATAAAACTTAGGAATAGAAGAATCATCAAACACCTCGTCAAATGGAAAGATTTCCCTGAAGAAGATGCAACATGGAAAGATGAAATAACTCTCCTTAAAGATCATCCGGATATACCTTTAAGATGAGGACATCTCAGTTTTTCAAGTTGGGGAGAATGTAAGGTCTCTGCCACCCTTGGAAAGGGGATTCCCATGTAATGGAATACATATCATGTCATTTTGGTCATATACAAAAAGTTACTATTTTTGGCAGTTTTTCCAGCTTTGATGAGCCAATGTTAAATATATTATTGTAAGATTTTAAAAAATAAAATTTTTACTTGTTTATCATTTTTGTCCAAAAATACAAAGTTTTGAGGTGCTTACACCCACCTAGACGCGACCGTCTCATCTAAATATATCCCATCCTAAATTTCCATAAAAATAGACGTAGGTCTCGGAAACTACTAAATATAGCAAGTGTGTGAATTGAAGGAGTACGATCGGAAGTGCGACGCGAGAGAGAGTGCGAGAAGAAGAGCACGACCATATGGTGAACTCGCTCTACTGTAATGTGTAGAGCATAGTGAGTTCTTATTAGGTTTTTACAAAAGAATATGTGTACATACCTGGCGGCCCGCCCACTTACCTGGGCGACCACATTGGGCTTTATACCCCAACAACCTCCCACTTAAAGTCCAATGTGGTACTTTAAGTGTGAGAGAAGCTACTATACAAGCTAATATACAAGAGATGTAGAGAAGTGATGTACTACCCTACACCTAACTGCTTGCGAAAATGCGCAAAGCTCTCTGAGGGAAGTCGTTTTGTAAGTAGATCAGCAGGATTTTCTGTGATGTGAACTTTGACAAGCTGAATTTGCTTATCCTCGAGCATTTCCCTGATGAAATGATACTTCACATCCACATGCTTTGTCTTTGAGTGATAAACTAGATTGCGAGCCAATTGTATAGCACTCTGACTATCACAATATAACACAGGCATCTCTTCTTTGATTCCCAAATCTATTACTAGTCAATTAAGCCAAATTGATTCTTTGCATGCCTCTGATGCTGCAACATATTCAGCCTCTGTAGTAGACTGAGTAACACAATCTCGTAATCTAGAACGCCATGATACTGCTCCACCAGCCAATGTAAAGACATACCCTGACGTAGACCTTCGGTGGTCTACGTCACCTGCATAATCTGAGTCTGTAAAACCCTTTACACTTAGCTCCTGACTCCCATAGAATATATGCATACTCTTTGTAGCTTTCAGGTATCTCAATATTCCTTTCACTGCCTCCCAATGTTTCTTGCTTGGGTTTGACATGTATCGACTTACTACTCCCACTGCAAATGCAATGTCTGGGCGAGTAGCAATCATTGCATACATCAAACTACCCACTGCACACGCATATGGAATCTTATCCATTTCAGCCTGTTCTTCCTCAAACACGAGACAATCTTGTTTGCTAAGTTTCACATATGGTGGCAATGGAACACTCAATGCCTTTCCCTTCTCCATATTGAAACGTTGTAAAACCTTGTCAATATACTCTGTTTGAGATAACCAAATCAACTTCTTTGATCTGCCTCTCTCAATGCGCATACCAAGTATATGACTTCCCTTACCCATGTCTTTCATGTCAAACGATTTTTCCATCTTTGACTTCAAAGCTGAAATTTCTTCCAAGTGCTTGCCAGCAATCAACATGTCATCCACATACAAAATAAGAATCAACCAACTACCATCCTTAGCCTTCTTTGTATATAGACAGTGATCAAACTCACTACGTTTGTAGCCTTGAGAAAGCATAAACTTGTGGAATTTATGGTACCATGCCCTCGGTGATTGTTTTAAGCCATAAAGACTCTTTAACAACTGGCATACCAAATAGTCCTTGCCTTTCTCAACAAACCCTTCTGGCTGCTGCATGTAAATTTTCACATCTAAATCACCATGCAAGAACGCTGTCTTGACATCCATTTGGTGCAACATCAAATCTAATATAGCAACCAATGCAAGAAATCATCTCAATGTAGTCATCTTGACCACCGGAGAGAAGACTTCATCAAAGTCAATGCCTTGTTCTTGCTTAAAGCCCTTGGCAACAAGCCTTGCTTTGTACTTTGGCTGACTATCATGAGCGGTGATTTTATACCTGTAAACCCATTTACAAGGTAGAGCTTTTTTGCCCAGTGGTAATTTAACTAGCTTCCATGTCTGGTTTTTATGCAGAGCTATCATCTCTAACTGCATGGCCAATTGCCAATTCCCAGAGTCCTTCATTTGCACTGCTTCTGTGTAACATGAAGGCTCATTGCAATCAGTCATCATGACATAGTTCATAGATGGAACAAATCGATCAGGAGGTCGCGTGATACGTCCAGATCTACGCAAAATAGGTGGCTCAGGCTCAGCCACAACCTATGGTTCCACTCTATCCTGTCCTTGCTCCTCTTGAGCTCTGACATTTTGTCTTGCACGTGCAGGTCCATCTTCTTGGAAGACAACTCTTCTAATCTCCTCAACCCTCTTTGGTTTAGAATGATATTTGGATTCATTAAAGTGAACATCATTGCTGCGGATAACCTTTCTGGATTCGGGATCTCAAAGTTTGTACCCCATCTCACTAGAATTACCATAGCCTAGAAAGATGCACTTTCTACTCTTTGGCTCAAGTTTGTTCCGAAATTCCTTTGGAACGTGAGTATATGCCTCACAACCAAAGACTCTGAAATGCTTGTATGAGGGCATTTTGCCTGACCATACCATCTCTGGCACTCAATCCTTCTGCAAAACCTTGCTAGGAGATCTATTTATAAGATGAACAGCTATTGATACACCTTCAGCCCAAAACCCATTTGGCAACTGTGCATTAGACAACATACTTCTGACCTTCTCTTGTATGGTCCTATGCATCCTCTCAGCAACACCATTTTGACGAGGATTGTAAGGAGCAGTAAGTTCACGTTTTATACCTTTTGACTCACAAAAGTCCTGAAAGGCCTTTGAAACATACTCTCCACCATTGTTAGTGCGTAAGCATTTAAGCTTCTTACCACTCTGATTCTCCACAAGTGTCAAAAACTTTTTGAAAACACTAAACGCTTCATCCTTGTGCTTGAGAAAGTAAACCCATACTTTCCTCGAGTAATCATCTATAAATGTCATAAAGTAAGAAGCTCCCCCTAGAGATAGGTTAGGCATAGGTCCACACAAATCACTATGAACAAGTGCCAATTGTGTATCTCTTCTACTACTTCTATGCTTATGTGGCTGCTGTGTTTGTTTACCATACAGACAATGTTCACAGAATTCAAAATCATTAAATGAAAAGCCAGCAAATAACCAGAACGAGACAAGATTTCCATTCCCTTCTTGGACATATGTCCTAACCGGCTATGCCACAAAGAAACGTTCAGCTGCTCGGTTACATTGATTACATTTTTAGAGACATTTGATACATAAATCATGTAAAGTCCTCCAGACTTTACTCCATGTGATACTATCATAGAACCCTTGGATATATTCCACATGTTCTGTTCAAAAGTGGTGATGTAGCCAGCATCATCAAGTAAACCTATGCTGATCAAGCTCTTTGTAATTGCAGGAACATGTCTCACATTCTTCAGCGTGAAAGAATAGCCATTCTGAAACTTCAATTGAACATCTCCAACACCTAAGATCTCACATGTCTGCCCATTGCCTAGCCGAACATGACCTTTAGTGGTCACATAAGAGGTAAACCACTCCTTTTTTGGAGACACATGAAGTGATGCCCCTGAGTCTATAATCCAGTCACTCCGTGAATTTCCATCAGATGTTGTAAGAAGAGCTGATTCCATTGTATTCTTCAAGAAGTAGATGTCTCCTGACACTAGACTGTCATCTTCTGCAACAGTGTTTGTCCCATTTATTTCTTGAATCTTCACTGAGGACTTGTTCCTCTCACCATGGTCTTCAGCTTTCTCTTTGCCTTTTTCTGCTTTCCATTCTCTGCAGTCTCTTTTCATGTGACCCTTCTTGCCACAATGGTAGCATTCTATGTCACTCTTGCCTTTAGCACTGCGGGACTTGCTACGAGACTGATTCCTCTTTCCACCTTTGTACTTTTCTTTGGTCCTTCCCCTGACCACTAAGGCTGTTCCTTTGCCTTTGTCCATTGTCTTTCTATTAGTTTCTTCAGTTAAGCAGACTGCCTTCTACACCTGCTATGGTCAAACCATCTGGAGGTGCAGAATTACTCAAAGCTGTGCGAAAAGTGTCCCAACTTTCCAGCAATGTGATCAACAGGAACATAGCTCTAACAGGCTCATCAAACTTGACACCTTGAGCTGACAACTGACTGAGATGGTGTTGAATTCATTCAGATGATTGGACATAGGTGTCCCTTCTTTCATCTTCAAGTCAACAAGCTTCTTAAGCCAGTATACCTGTGAGGCTGCACTCTTCTTCTCATAAAGATCACTCAACTTTGTCCATGCTTCATAAGCCGACATCTCATCTGCTACATTGAAGTAAACGCTTTCTGCCAAATTCAACATAATGGTAGAAAGTGCCAATTCATCCATTTCGCTCCATTCATCTTCGTCCATATCTGCTTCTTTTGTACCAACACGTGCCAAATCTGCTTCTTCCACAATGGGAAATTGGTTCCATCCAGCTTCTTGATATTGTAAAGAGCAGTGTCCTGTGATCCAGCCATAGCTACGCTTCACAGTAGTTTACTTTCCTGGGAAATATTCGGCAAATTCTATAAACTGACCTCTGAACCAATATCAACCTGTCAAATGAACCAAGAAAGCTTTAGATTCTGTAAAAATTTCGGCAGAGTCTCCTTTGTAAAATGGCTCTGGTGTATTCAAAAAACATACCAAAAACAACTCAAAAAACACTGTCTCTCTAACACTGTAAGCTACAAGTAAACCTATCCTGCACCTGTACTGTCTCTCACTGTTCTGTCATTGTCCTGTAAGCATAGACTGTGACAATGTCTCAACGGCAGTAAAGCAAAGATGCAATCCCAATTGTCTAACTCACAGTCAATACATCCTAGCTGCCTATCTAAGGGTGCTCGAGGGATCGCTCCAAGACCTGTATCACCGAAAGGATCTCAACATTCAAGAATCCCCCGGCTCAATAAAACCTCACTCGACCCTCAACAAAGGCTGCAGTAAATTTGACAATACATAGACTTCCCACAAAGTCATACATCCACAAATTTCCCACTATATGATGTAACCGCTGCGGCGGTTGTTTGTTGCGTGACTCACAGCCAGCAAACCCTCAATAGACATACATCATCTCTGACAATACATCCCATGTGGAAGTACCTGCAATGTCAAGATGAAATCTGGAATATCAAGCAGCAAACACAAGCTACCTTATGAACTAGTGGATGTCGCCTACAGTCTGTGTGTAGATGCACACGTGTCGTATGTGACACGCCTCCAAGAACTGTGAGCCGTCCTTCGATGTGTAGATAGCCACAAATCAACACTTTGGGAGTGCCGATATCCTCAGTACCTGCAGTCGTAGGCCGAGACCCCAAATTTGCAGGGTTAGATCTGCACCCACTAAGACCACGTAGTCAAAAATGGCCTGCGCAGAACTTTGTCGAAGCCGAACGGTGGACGAGATGACACTCCAATCTCACTTCGCCTGTCGAATCTCACTCCAATCTAAGCAGGTGACTCTGGCTACCTGCAAATGCTGCCCCGAGCCTCGATTTGACCTCTGATACCAAATGAAGGAGTATGAGCGGAAGTGCGACGCGAGAGAGAGTGCGAGAAGAAGAGCACGACGATATGGTGAACTCGCTCTACTGTAATGTGTAGAGCATAGTGAGTTTTTATTAGGTTTTTACAAAAGAATATGTGTACATACCTGGCGGTCCGTCCACTTACCTCGGCGACCACATTGGGCTTTATAACCCAACATGAATATGACACCTTAGTCTGTCATCCTCAAGCTCGTCTTTTAATAGCAAGTTTCAGAATTGAATTCTGACAAGCCAAGCTTACTTTTGACAATTAAAATTCATCCTAATGTTAATAAATTAAATCCTAAGCCTAAGGTATGCATATGTATGCATGTGAATGAGCATGTATGTGCATGTGTATTTATGGGTATGTGTATGTATGACCATAAATGACCCATGGACATAGCCCGTCTCTTATGATATGTTGACCCTAAGCATGGGTAAGTACATGAGGTGTATTACTCAATTGGGAAAAAGGGGACACCTCTAGTGGTAAGTGAGAGGCTTGTGACACTTCTAGTCCTTCATTTGGCAAGAGGGGGCAAGCAAGGGAGGTATGGGCATGGCTTGGACCTCAAGCAACCTCCAAACCCCTATATAAAGGCCATTCACACTCAATTTTAGACACACTTGAACACACTTGGGAGAAGGGATATTTGTTGATGTGGCAATTAACTTGTTGGCTTTTACATCAAAGCTTTGAGAGATCAATACCTCCAAAGCACATTGGGTAATGTAAATCTCTTGTTTAATCAAGCTATCATCAATCTCTTCTCTCAATTGGAATCCTTTCCAATTGCTTCCATACATTATCATTCAATTGGAATCCTTTCCAATTGCTATCATATTGCCATTCAATTGGAATCCTTTCCAATTTTTCATTAGGAGAAATATGAACCTTGCATGGGCCTTGTAAGAAATCCTAATTTTTAGGGATTAAGGCTAATTTTGTGTGGGGTTTAGGGGGCAAGGGCATTGAAGAAGGTAGTTTTGAGTAGGCTTTTCTAGCCTTTTTTTTAGACAAATGTAGGATGTGGACCTAAAGGGTTGCTTTCTCTCTCTAGATTTTTTAAAAGTGAAGGAAGCATAGGGGTGTGTCCACATCAGCAATTCCGTGGGTCAAAAAGAGTCAAAATTTGACTTTTTAAAAAAAAAATCATTTTTATTTGTTCTTTACTTAAAACTCCCTCCCAACATATATACATATCCAAAAATCATTTTTTGACCCATTTTTTAACCCAGAAGCTTAGAAAGTCCATTTTTTCAAAAATCTTTTCCCCCAAAAAGTAATACACATTTTGTTCTCTCCTCCTCCTCACTCCTCCCTCCTCCCTCCCTCTCCTCTCCCTCTTTGCCCCTACCTTCCTCCTCCTCCCCAATCTCTCCCTCCTCCCCCTCCCTCCTTCTCTCCTCCCATCTTGCTCGGCCTCTCTACCCTTCCCCCTCTATCTTTTCATCATTTTCTTCCTCACGCAACAGCTTCCATGGTGCTCATGGACATCACAAATGGTTTGCTTCCACCACCACGTACTCCGCACACCAAAATCATATATATTCGCTTACCCACGGCATTTGTACCGAAGACCACTAGTGAGGGTGATCAAAGGTCATCACAGGAACGTCGCACCGCTTGTGAGACCAATGTTGACATTTGGGTGGATGGCCATTTGTACCCTTACGATCCTATAAGCCGCTTCCATCCACCGTTTAATAGTCTTTCCACATTTCTTCAATTTCTTGGGAGGGGAGAAGCAAGCTTGTTAGGCTATTGCAAGCGGCTGTGTATGGGTGCAGTGTTGAGATGTCGAGCTCTACACCTTGAGCTGGCATCCACTACGGGTCTTGGCCGCTTACGGCATTTACTCACTGGCGCGTTAAGTGACCGACACGGAGGATCTCTGCCAGTGATTCTACAGCTGGACTACACTTATAGTGCCAGCCTAGTACGCTTCTAGCGAGTTCACACTTAGTGACCGCATGTACATATGTGCTACTTTTCAGCTTTAGCACTTAGTCATTTTGTACTCTCTTTTCTGTGAAGAAGAAGAAGAAGCTTTCCATCTCTGTGTGCTTTGTGCTTGTCTTGTGTAGCTCTCTTGCATCCTCATTCTTTACATGGTATCAGAGCCTGGTGCAGGCAAGAGAGGCTAAGAGAGCAAGAGCATTACGATCCCTTCGTTCGCAATCCACGCACAAGTTTCTGAACAGGTCTCCAAAGTGCAGTATACAGAGATTTACTGTACAAGTACAGTGGTTGTGAAACGCTTGATTGTGGACACTCGTTGAGTGTAGAAAGCGTTACAGGAACCACGATAGCAGGTTCAGCAGATTTGCAGGTTTTTGCAGATTGCAGCTATTTTGTCTTGGTGCTTCAAGATGTCTGACGGTTTCAGTCAGATTCTTACGGAGAAGCTTGAGAAAAATAACTACCCTGCATGGAAGTTCAGAATAATAAATTTCCTAAAAGGAAAAGGTTATTGGGACTATGTAGAAGGAGACAATGAAAAGGAACCAGAGATTCCCGAGGCAAATGCTACAGCAGAACAAAGGAAAGCTTTGAGGGACTGGCAACAAGGCCAGAGAAAAGTGATGTATTGGCTTTCTATGAGCATCACAGATGGCATGATGGGCTATCTACAGGATGCTGAAACCCCCGCCATTGCATGGAAAAACTTAGGCAGAGTGTTCGAGGTGAACACCAAGGCCAGGAAGCTTCAACTAAAGTCGGAGCTAAATCAGGTTAA
Source organism: Adiantum capillus-veneris (assembly GCF_014529385.1). NCBI lineage: Eukaryota > Viridiplantae > Streptophyta > Polypodiopsida > Polypodiales > Pteridaceae > Adiantum > Adiantum capillus-veneris. The sequence continues at coordinate 47,328,149 of NC_140957.1, read as the reverse complement.
GAGGAACAACCTCTCCATCAATGATTATGCTTTGAAGATCAAGAGTATCATTGAGGCTCTTGGATCTATTAAATTCTCAGTGGAAGACGATGACATTGTCCGTGCATGCTTGGATGGTCTAGGAGATGAGTATGTACATTTTAGGTCTTCCATGAATACAAGAGACGACATCCCCGTGTTCCAAGATTTGATTTCTATGCTTATTCTTGAGGAGAGGAACCTTGACACATCTTCTTCTCATGGCAGAGATAATTCTGAACAGGCCTTCTATTCTAACTCCAACAGAGGTAGAGGTAGAGGTCGTGGTCGAGGCCCAAGGGGTTGTAGGGGCCAATTTCTGGAAGGTCAATCAAATCAAAACAATACAGGTGGCAGGGGAAACCAGTCTCAAGGCAGGGGGAGTCAAAGAGGTCGTGGTGCAGGATCAAGCAGGCAGCAACATACTCCAGATAGTAGAGAATGTTGGACTTGTGGTGAAAGAGGTCACATGTCACGTGACTGTCCGAAGGGAAAAGCAAGTAGAAAGAGAGAACAGGGCAACTATGCATCTACTAGCAGAGATGCAGATGACAGCAAAAATGAGCGCATGTTTGTTATGAAGCATGTAATGAATACAATGACTGCAGAGAATTCCACCCAAGATGATGTTTGGTATGTGGATTCAGGTGCCTCTAATCACATGACGTCTCGTGGAGAGTGGTTTAGAGATATGCACAAACCAGATGTGTCAGGCTATGTGCAGACAGGAGATGACACAGCTCACCCCATTGCTCATGTAGGGGACATACCTCTAAATACGAAGAGTGGGAAATCAAAGTACTTAGCAGATGTACTTCATGTCCCAAACATTACAAAGAATCTTGTTTCTGTTGGACAAATGGTTGAGCAGGGTTTGCAGGTTCGCTTCAATCCAAATGGCTGTTATGTAGAAGATTTCCAGAATGGTTGTAAGCTGATCACAGAGGGCAAATGTGTGGGCAGAATGTTTACGCTGAATGTAGACATGCCTGAGGTAAAAGCTACATTATTTGCACAGGGTATGTTGACATTTGGCACAAACGCATTGGCCATGTCAATGAGCAGAGATTGCGCAGCATGCAATCAAAACAGATTGTAAAAGGTTTGCCCAAATTCGAGGTGGATGGTATGCATAAAGTGTGTGCAGCATGCCAGTTTGGAAAACAGTCAAAGGGCTCATTTCCACATGAGCGCAATGTATGTAAAAAGCCACTTGAGGTGGTGCACACAGATGTTTGGGGTCCAACCGATACTGCAAGTATACATGGTTGCAGGTATTATGTCTCTTTCATTGATGACCATACAAGGAAAGTATGGGTCTACTCATGCGTAACAAAAGTGAAGTGTTTGGTCACTTTCAAGACTTCAAAGTCATGATTGAGAAGGAGACAGATATGCAAATCAAGACATTGAGGTCAGATGGAGGGGGAGAGTACTTCTCCAATGATTTTTCAGATTTTCTGTGAATGCATGGTATACACAGGCAGTTTACATGCAGATATACTCCACAGCAGAATGGGGTCGCAGAAAGGAAAAACAGGCACATTGCAGAGGTTGCACGTGCATTGATGAATGAGAAGAACATGCCTCATCATTTCTGGGCTGAAGCTGTAAATACAGCTGTGTACATTATGAACAGGACACCTACAGCTGCGGTGCATGATGTAACACCTGAGGAAAAGTTTACAGGTACAAAGCCTGATTTGGCACACTTGAAAGTGTTTGGCTACATAGCTTACATGCATGTACCAGATGAGTTGCGTAGGAAATTGGATCCTAAAGCAGAGAAATGTATTCTTGTGGGATATTCCCTTGAACAAAAGGGGTACAGGTGCTACAATCCTACTACACGAGAATTACGAGTGAGCAGAGATGTAGTCTTTGATGAGATGAGTAGCTGGTACAGTAATGCACATGGCACTATTGGGGCTGATGTAAAAGATGATGTGGTTGTACAAAATGTGAGGCCAGAGTCACAGGTTTTGAGTGGACCACAAGAGTCCTCTTCTCGTGGCTCTGTTGAGAAACCATGGAATGGTAGACTACGTACGCAGGTTACTCCACCAACAGGTACAGGGAATGTATCACGAAAAGGAAAGGAAAAGGTTGATGAACCTCCCTTTATGGCTGATGCATCATCAGGTTTTTCACATGTAGACATGGATTCAGATGGTTCTGAACAAAGTCTTGATGAGGAATTTGGAATTCCGGCTGTCAGGACACCTGGTGTAAGGAAAGTACAAGAAGATGCTAGAGGGCAAAGGAGTGACCCAGGACCGCGCAGATCTAATAGAGTCAGAAATCCAGTTCAGAAATTGACTTATGATGGGTATCTAGCGCATCACCAAGCCTACATGGCTAAGGTGATACAGGATGTGGAGCCCACATGTTTTGAGGATGCAGTTGGAAATGTGCATTGGGATGATGCAATGAATGAAGAGATGGCTGCATTGGAAGCAAATGACACATGGGAGTTGGTGCCATTGCCAAGTGGCAAGAAAGCTATTGGCTGCAAATGGGTGTATAAAACCAAGCATAAGGCTGATGGTAACATTGAGCGTCACAAGGCAAGGCTGGTCGCAAAGGGTTATGCACAGACGTATGGCATAGACTATGAGGAGACCTTTGCTCCAGTGGCAAAGATGACGACAGTGAGAGCTGTCATAGCAGTGGCTGCATCTAGAGGATGGATTATGCATCGAATGGATGTAAAGAATGCCTTCTTGAATGGTGAGTTGCAAGAGGAAGTGTATATGGATCAGCCACCTGGTTATGTCAATCCAGGTTACCCAGATTATGTATGCAGACTTCTCAAAGCTTTGTATGGTTTGAAGCAGGGCTCTAGAGCATGGTATGACAGGATTGCCAAGTATCTTGTCAGTATTGGTTTTAGGAGAGCTCATGCTGATCATTCACTCTATGTACGTGAGAGTGATGTGGGGATTGTGGTCATTACCATATATGTAGATGACCTTATTATTGTTGGTGACAATGCTATGGAGATTGACCATGTGAAGGGTCTTCTCAAACAGGAGTTTGAAATGAAAGATTTAGGTGAGTTGCGCTACTTTCTTGGCATTGAGGTGATCGGGACTCCAGAGGGTGTATGGCTATCACAGAGACAGTATGCTTTGGACATGTTGTCAAAGTATGGTATGGCTGATTGTAAGCCAATTTCTATTCCCTTGGATGTGAATGCAAAGCTGAGTGCAGAGAAGGGTGATGTTGTTGAGGATGTCAACATGTACAGGAAGATTGTGGGTAGTCTAATCTACTTGACTATCACGAGGCCAGACTTGAGCTACACAGTAGGCTTGGAGAGTCAGTTCATGCAACTTCCGAGGAAGCCACATTTGGATGGAGTACGACGCACACTTAGGTATGTGCAAGGTACTCTTGACTACGCATTGTTCTATGCAGCAGATGCACCATTAGCATTGTATGGGTATACAGATGCAGATTGGGCAGGTAGCATTGTTGATAGGAGATCTACGAGTGGCTTCATGTTCTCTTTTGGGAGTGCTGCTGTTACTTGGAGCAGCAAAAAGCAGCCTACGGTTGCTTTATCGAGCACAGAGGCCGAGTACAGAGGTACAGCAGTTGCGGCGTGCGAGGTAGCTTGGCTACGCACATTACTTGAGGACTTGGGAGTGCAGGTGGACCAGCAGATTTTCATCCATTCTGACAACCTCAGCAGCATGCAGTTGGCTAGGAACCCAGTGTTCCATGCCAGGACCAAACACATAGAGGTCCATTACCACTACGTTCGAGAGCGAGTGTTGGCGGGCGACATCGACTTGGTCTACGTCAGCACAGAGGAGCAGATAGCGGATATCTTTACCAAGGCCCTCGGAGCTGAGAAGCTTCGACGTTTCCGGACTATGCTTGGACTCTGCGACATGCAGAGCTCGAGGGGGAGTGTTGAGATGTCGAGCTCTACACCTTGAGCTGGCATCCACTACGGGTCTTGGCCGCTTACGGCATTTACTCACTGGCGCGTTAGGTGACTGACACGGAGGATCTCTGCCAGTGATTCTACAGCTGGACTACACTTATAGTGCCAGCCTAGTACGCTTCTAGCGAGTTCACACTTAGTGACCGCATGTACATATGTGCTACTTTTCAGCTTTAGCACTTAGTCATTTTGTACTCTCTTTTCCTTGAAGAAGAAGAAGAAGCTTTCCATCTCTCTGTGCTTTGTGCTTGTCTTGTGTACCTCTCTTGCATGCTCATTCTTTACATGCAGGTGCTTCTTTGCATATGTGGATGCATGAATGTCAAGCTCTTCACCTCAAGACGACGGCATTACAAGAGAGTGTTGCCTCTTCGGAGAGGGTAGTTAAAAGTCTTGAACAACAAATGCAAGAAAAGAAGTCCCACATCTAGAAGCTTACCAACACCATCACATACTTGAAAGAAACACCCCTTGGTGCAAGGGAACGCAAACGCCCGTATTCATCCATTGAAACTCTTGCACATTCCGGAGGAGCATGCAAACGACGAGTTACAGCCACAAGGTGATTTGGTCTTTACTTGCATGATGCATTCTTACTTCACACTATTTTCTAACATTTATGTTTATTTGTTGCCAGAAACTTCATCCAGGAGGCATGCGGTGGAACAAGCCAAGATAATCGAGTCAACCTTCTCACTAGTTGTCTCAATACCGAGGACGTTATTTCTATCTTACAATCACCTGGAGGTAAGCACATTAAGGATGCAGTCACCAAGGACCTTATGCGTAAATTAAGAAATGTGGTTAGTGATGATGATGTTCAACAAGCTTGTGATGAGGCTGGAATCAGCACCAAAGCCTATCAGGCTATTTTTCAACTCCTAAAGGATGCCCTCAAAGAACATGGCATTGTGGAAAACCTATTTCCCGTTCATCACAAGGTCAAGCTCGCAAAGAAGGCCACAAAAGAAGATGTGTTCTCCCGCATTGGGACATACCTACACATTGAGGACACAATGCCAACTTCCCTTTATGCTTTGTGCGCAACAAAGACAAGGGGAAAAGGTAAGAAACAATCCATAAGACCTTTGGAGAAGGGCTTTCCTTACACAATGTGGAACAATATTTTCGTGGATCTTAGAAGGCTTCAAGAAGCCATGCTTAGATTTTACGAGTTACCTGAAGAAGGTGACACACTTTACTTTTTTATTTGGTATTATTCTTATCATAGATACTGAAGTTTAAGGTCTTAGCACTATTTATTTTGTAGTGCTTGGCACAAAAGTCGCTTTTGTGCTGAAACTCGATGAGTGTCAAATAGTGAAAGGCCGAAGGTTAGAGAGGCTAAGTGTCACTCTAATGAACGAGGCCCTTCTGCAAACTAAGCGAAGGGATTCAGTCGAGCCATATCCCACCCTATCTTTTAGCGTGCAATCAGAGAAAGACATTTGGTGGTTGGGTGCTATTGAGGTGCCCAAAGAGACCAATGGAGTACTTTCATGGATTTTTGAGAGAACTCCATGGATCACAGAAGTAATACACTCCCAAATTGCAGGTCAGAAGTTGGAGATTGAGGGCTTTGGTAGTTATGATGTGGAGTGGCACTTAGGTGGGGATTTGAAGACCATAAAGTGTTTGCTTGGATGCAAACAAGGGGCTTCTTCTCTCATGCCTTGTCCATTTTGCACTAGAGGGTACAAACCTAATGGACAAAAATCACATAAGAGCACTGCAAAGGCCGGTTACATGCTTCCATGGCAAGGGCATGGAGAACAAGGGTTAGATTGTCGTGATGTCGGAGATGAAGGTAGAGAATGGGAAGCGTCTATTCTGAGATGTCCCATGCTCAATGCCCCAGACCGTGATCAAAAGGACCACGCTTGGAATCCAATCTTTCGATTTCCTCTATCGAATGTACATTTTTGTACATTACACGCATTCATGCGCATTTTTGATAGGCTATTGAAGCTCCACATTGACTATGCTTTCACAATGAAACAGTTGGAAAAGTCCCAGGAAGCGATCGAAAGAGTGGAGGTACTCTTGAATTCCATTGGCTCTCACGGTGAAAATGTGTCTATAGTTGCTGCAAAGAATACAGGGGAGGCCCATGAAATTGCTCAACAAGTGTCAATGAGTGGACAAAAAGCTAGACACTTTTTGAAGAGAGTTTCCCAAGGAAAGCCAAGTCGATATGATGCTCAAAACAGCTCCAACCAGCAGGCAGGTAACCTTTGAGAGCTTTGGAAGGAGTTATGCAAAGCTACTACTGACAATGATTCAAATGGCGAGCTTGCAAACAAGCGCAAGCAATTTTGGGCCCATTTTGATAAAATGGTCAATCTTATGGGCCTTAACAGCACAACAAAAGAACAACTTCAATCATTTCAAGAAGCTTTGACGGATTTTACCAAGGTCTTCACCCTTTCTTGGGATGAAAATAACATCACACATTACATGGTAAGTCATTCATGGTGTATTCATTACAAGGGATTGTTTTTACTTAATAATGTGGATCATTTACTCATGTGAACAGCATATCTTGTTTGCGCATGGTGCATTTTTTATGCACAAGTATGGATCGCTTGAAATTTTTAGCACTCAAGGCATGGAGAAGTCCCATTATCGAGCAAGGGGAGTGTACTTCAAAAATACTCGACATAGTGGTGGAATGGTACAATCCAATTATTTGGAGGAGATGTTCAATTGGTTTTTTCGCACAACATTTGCTCGTAAGCTCACAATGGAGCGTGCACGACAATCCAAGATTGCTATTGAAGTGCGCAAATGGAGTCATCAAGAGCATAGCAACAAGTGGCAAATGTCGCAAGGTCCCACCAAGCATGCTGCATGGCGGCAATGCAGAGTGCGACAAGGATCAAAGTGGATACTACGCGAGTCACTAAACGTGAACGCAGGGTCCAACTCTTAACGATGTGTTTATTTAAAAAATAATACTTCTTTTAAAAAAATTAGTGTGAACAGGGCCCTTTTTAAATGGGCCCTTATAAATATTGCATGCTCTTATAAATCACTCATTTCTTAAGAATAGGTGAGCTCTTACCAACGAAATGGCGCGCACCAAACAAACCGCGAAAGAGCATTCGCCTGCCAACAAAAACACCCTCCAAGGATGTGAGAAGCCGTCATGGCTTAAAGGCACAACAAAACAGCCACGAACACCTGGCCGTTCCAGGAACTCTTCTGGTAGTGGGCATGGTGGTAGGGCACGAGAGTCATCAAGGACTGTTGAATCTCCACCTCCTCAAGATATAACACCTAGAAAGAGAATGAAGCAACGTGCCCAGCGCTGGAGAGAAGCAGAGGGCCAGAAAACATCAGAGTTCGATAGGGAGCAGCCGTCGCGCCCCCAATCACAAGCAGGACCATCCAGGACTCGGGTGGTCCATACAGACACCGAATCAGAGAGTGAGCCACCATGGCTGCGAGAAAAAATACCGCGCACACATCGGGTGGCCGTTGGGGAGAAGACATTGCCTCAAGGCCAGGGAGCTCTCCCCACACGACAAGATCGGCAACCAAGGGAAGAAGAAGAATCAGAAGAGGCTGCAGAACCAGCCCCTAAGCATGTAAATAAGCGCAAGTCTAAGTTTTTCAAGAAGCCTAAACGCCGCCCGCCAGCAAATGTGCAAGTGCCCCCAAGACAACCGCAGCGGCGCCGAAAAATAGCAAGGGCATTTGCAGAAATCCTCCACTACCAGAAGACGATGGAGCTCTTGATTCGACGCGCCCCCTTTGCTCGCACTGTGAAGGAGGTGCTTCAAAGCTATGGAAATCAGTATAGAATGCAAGCAATAGCGCTAGAGGCTATTCAAGAAGCTGCAGAGGCCCACATCATTTCGGTGTTGGAAGATACCAACCTATGCGCCATTCATGCAAAGCGAGTGACAATACAGCCAAAAGATATGCATCTTGCACGTCGATTGCGACGAGACTTCGAGCATTAGCCGAAGTTATCCCTCTTTTTGTATTGCACACCCTTATCTTTGTAATGATTTGACTTTCCAATGACAATATGATCAACAGTTGTGTCTACTCTGTCTATTATCTTTGTAATTTCAAGTTCTGTATGTAATTGCAGTCAATTTCAGTAAATTTGTGCATTTTAAGTATCCTTGGGGGTAGATAAGCCTATAAGGGGCCAAAAAAATCCTGGCCACAAGGGCGCGCAAATGGCCCATCCAAAACTGATGGATGGGCCATTTGCGCGCCCTTGTGGCCAGGCCTTTTTCTGCCCCTTTTAGGCTTATCTACCCCCAAGGGTACTTAAAATGCACAAATTTACTAAAACCTATTGGTTTTGCATCAATATTTTATATGGATCCTTGTGGACACCTTTTTTTGGTCATTTCAAGATTTGAATTCCTTATAGGATATCAAAACAAATAACATATTGTGATACCAAGTGTCTATGCAACATTAATTTGGATTTTTCAAATGTCCAATGTAATTGGACTTTTTGGTGGAGGGGTGTACTAGGTAGAGCTAAAGCAGGTGATAGAGTGCTAGAAAATTCATTTCATAATTGATTTCAACTTTTCTAGTGTCCTTGAGTCGGAACATATGCTAAAATTGCCATAAAAAGGGTGCATTTAAATGAATGATGCAAAACCAAGCCATTGCAGTATATTTGTGCTTTTTAAGTACCCTAGGGGGTAGATTGGCTTGTAAGGGGCAAAAAAATGCTGGCTACAAGGGCGCGCAAATAGCCCATCCAAAACTGATGGATGGGCCATTTGCGCGCCCTTGTGGCCAGGCCTTTTTCTGCCCCTTTTAGGCTTATCTACCCCCAAGGGTACTTAAAATGCACAAATTTACTAAAACCTATTGGTTTTCCATCAATATTTTACATGGATCCTTGTGGACACCTTTTTTTGGTCATTTCAAGCTTTGAATTCCTTATAGGATATCAAAACAAATAACATATTTTGAAACCAAGTGTCTATGCAACATTAATTTGGATTTTTCAAATGTCCAATGTAATTGGACTTTTTGGTGGAGGGGTGTACTAGGTAGAGCTAAAGCAGGTGATAGTGTGCTGGAAAATTCATTTCATAATTGATTTCAGCTTTTCTAGTGTCCTTGAGTCTGAACATATGCTGGAATTGCCATATGAATAGGGTGCATTTAAATGAATGATGCAAAACCAATCCATTACAGTATATTTGTGCTTTGTAAGTACCCTAGGGTGTAGATTGGCTTATAAGGGACAAAAAAATGCCTGGCCATAAGGGCGCGCAAATAGCCCATCCAAAACTGATGGATGGGCCATTTGCGCGCCCTTGTGGCCAAGCCTTTTTCTGCCCCTTTTAGGCTTATCTACCCCCAAGCGTACTTAAAATGCACAAATTTACTAAAACCTATTGGTTTTGCATCAATATTTTACATGGATCCCTGTGGACACCTTTTTTTGGTCATTTCAAGCTTTGAATTCCTTATAGGATATCAAAACAAATAACATATTGTGAAACCAAGTGTCTATGCAACATTAATTTGGATTTTTCAAATGTCCAATGTAATTGGACTTTTTGGTGGAGGGGTATACTAGGTAGAGCTAAAGCAGGTGATAGTGTGCTGGAAAATTCATTTCATAATTGATTTCAGCTTTTCTAGTGTCCTTGAGTCTGAACATATGCTGGAATTGCCATATGAATAGGGTGCATTTAAATGAATGATGCAAAACCAATCCATTACAGTATATTTGTGCTTTGTAAGTACCCTAGGGTGTAGATTGGCTTATAAGGGGAAAAAAAATGCCTGGCCATAAGGGCGCGCAAATAGCCCATCCAAAACTGATGGATGGGCCATTTGCGCGCCCTTGTGGCCAAGCCTTTTTCTGCCCCTTTTAGGCTTATCTACCCCCAAGGGTACTTAAAATGCACAAATTTACTAAAACCTATTGGTTTTGCATCAATATTTTACATGGATCCTTGTGGACACCTTTTTTTGGTCATTTCAAGCTTTGAATTCCTTATAGGATATCAAAACAAATAACATATTGTGAAACCAAGTGTCTATGCAACATTAATTTGGATTTTTCAAATGTCCAATGTAATTGGACTTTTTGGTGGAGGGGTGTACTAGGTAGAGCTAAAGCAGGTGATAGTGTGCTGGAAAATTCATTTCATAATTGATTTCAGCTTTTCTAGTGTCCTTGAGTCTGAACATATGTTGGAATTGCCATATGAATAGGGTGCATTTAAATGAATGATGCAAAACCAATCCACTGCAGTATATTTGTGCTTTTTAAGTACCCTAGGGTGTAGATTGGCTTATAAGGGACAAAAAAATGCCTGGCCATAAGGGCGCGCAAATAGCCCATCCAAAACTGATGGATGGGCCATTTGCGCGCCCTTGTGGCCAGGCCTTTTTTTGCCCCTTTTAGTCTATCTACCCCCAAGGGTACTTAAAATGCACAAATTTACTAAAAACTATTGGTTTTACATCAATATTTTACATGGATCCTTGTGGACACCTTTCTTTGGTCTTTGAATTCCTTATAGGATATCAAAACAAATAACATATTGTGAAACCAAGTGTCTATGCAACATTAATTTGGATTTTTCAAATGTCCAATGCAATTGGACTTTTTGGTGGAGGGGTGTACTAGGTAGAGCTAAAGCAGGTGATAGTGTGCTGGAAAATTCATTTCATAATTGATTTCAGCTTTTCTAGTGTCCTTGAGTCTGAACATATGCTGGAATTGCCATAAAAAGGGTGCATTTAAATGAATGATGCAAAACCAATCCATTGCAGTATATTTATGCTTTTTAAGTACTCTAGGGGGTAGATTGTCTTATAAGGGGCAAAAAAATGCCTAGCCACAAGGGCGCGCAAATGGCCCATCCATCACTGATGGATGGGCCATTTGCGCGCCCTTGTGGCTAGGCATTTTTTTGCCCCTTATAAGCCAATCTACCCCCTAGGGTACTTAAAAAGCACAAATATACTGAAATTGATTGCAATTACATACAGAACTTGAAATAACAAAGTCACCAATCAAAAAACAATTCATATCACCAATTGAAACAATTTTCAAGATTGACAAATCAGATTCAAAAGAATTTGCAATATAGAGAGACAATTTCAAATATTTTTTATTCCTTCCAGCACGGTGATTTTACATCATGTATCTGAGGAGTTCATAATTTTTTTGACGATTTCCTGGCGCCTATTTTGCACGTAAGGCAACTCCCTAGTCAAGAGGGACTGCGCTATGGCATTTGGGTCAGTTGAGCCAATGGAAGCATGTATCCCTATCTGGGCAAGCACTTTACCACGAAAGCCAGTGCCAAACGCTGTGCATACAAGGGATCTACGCACTAGGAACACTTGATGCGCAGTTTGAGCAATGGTGCTCAAACACAAATACTTGCTCAAAGCTTTTAACGACCAAGTCATAAAATGGGCTTGGGGAGTAAATTCATTATGGATAATGGACACATCGCCAGGGGGGAGTTGTCCTAGGTAATGCGCAAGGGAAGCTTGAGGTCCAAAGCCCGTCCGCTTGCCACCCGTCCTTGCAGCAAAATCATCAACCTCCACAACATCGTGTCATAAACCTATGAAGGTAAAGAAAAAAGACAATGAAGGATAAAATAGTAACATGAAAATTAGGATACAGTTTACCTCCTGCTCCTTGTCGTCCTCCTCCCTGTTGCCCTTTGCATCCAAGTCAATGCTCCCATGCACCACAGATACAAGCTTTGGATCATCAGATGGGAGGTCGCATAATGGCATAGGCATCCTAGTAGCCTCAACCTTGGCTTGGGTGGCTTTGAAATCTTCATCAGCCACATGCAACTGCTCTGCTACCAGGACCTCCGCACATACAACTGCAATAGTGTCAGCAACAGAGTCCCCATTTGGCAAGAGCTTGCTTTCTAGGGCATCTGGCGTATTGTATAAGGGACATTTGCTGCTGTTGCATAGCACGCTCAAGCATTCATCCATGCGTAGGCCAAATGCTTTTTCCAAATCATGCAGGAACACATACTCCTCCCCATCCACTAACACTGAGGAGAAGCGGCTGATTTCTACCTCTGGGATTGCCACATCCGTCAGTGGTAGTGGCACTGGAGTGTCACTAGGGCCAGCCGCAACTATGGATTTCTCAACCACTTCCTCAAGACCCCTAGGGTACTCGAGCCGGTGTGCTTTTCCTTCCGTTGCAGGGTTCATGGGGATAACTTGCTGCTCCTTGGTGTCCTTGATAAAGGACCCAACTTGAAGGTGTGTTAAGCGGAGCTCCTCCAAATCAGGTTCCTCACTCACCAAGAAGATAAATGTTGCGATCCGAGAAAGGTATTCCACCCCCAACTTGCGCTCCAAGTAATGGCCTGCATCGGTTGCAATTTCTTGGAACCGTTGCAACCGCTTGGAGAATGGGCGATCACCTTTGTGTATATAGCGCAAAAGATCGCAAGGCACCCAGATCCCTGCATGTGGGGGGATAGATACAGAATATTTTATGATGTGCTCCTCCATGAACGCAGAAATCTCCTCAAATGCATCCATGTGAAGGGCAATTGTGGCGTCAAGGTCAGGGAGACGAGTAAAAAAGGTGTGGAGGTCCAAATTCCCTTTGTATTTGGTGTCCTCGAGGAAGAGGATGAAGCGTGACAAAGGGGTGGATGTGGGTGCAGATGCAGAGGCTGTGGCAGCATCCATGTCTAACCTGGGGTGTGGATAGAGAGTGGAGGAGCTCAAGAGTTGCAAAAGTGAAAATAGTGAATGAGTTAGGTGGCCCCCCTTTTATAATGGACCCTTTTTTTAAGACATAAAAAAAGGCACTTTCACCAAAAAATGATTTCTCATCCCAATGCAAAAAATTATATTCAAAGGCATGATTTGCCGAAGCAAATCATGTTGATTACAGCGGGGATCAATATGAAAATTGCAAGAGTTACAAAGTTATAAGATCGATAGCATAGTTCCATCTATCCCCCAGTCCTCCTCGACCTTCAATTTGTCTTCCATTCTCTTCCCAATCTGCGGACATTTATTACAATAAGCATCTAATGATCGACAAACCATGATGTATTGAAAATGTGGTGGAAGGATTCTCACCTTGTGACCTTGTAAACGAAATTGTGCTTGTTGAAGGGCCTCAAAACCCATAATAACCAAATGTTCTCGAACATTACTGAGAGTCCAATGCTTGTTCACTTAGACTGCCTCCAAAGCATCGTTGGGCATCTTCACTGCAATGTCAAATCTTGCAATAGCGCCGTCTACACTCTGTAAGGGAGTCCACACTCCAAGCTTGCACATCCAACGATCATAGTGAAATCGTATGTACAAGGAGGTGCGGGATTTCAAATAGCGCATTCCAATACCTGAAGCTCCAACCTTACAACGGTACCGGTCCCCATTGTGCATGCCCTCCACAAAACCCCAGTCCTCTTCTAAAAGCCTTCCTAATTCCTCGTAATGCGCATCTTTACATACAAGCATTGTGGTAGTCTCCACAAATCCAAACTCTTTAAAAATGTGCACAAAACAATGAATAGGCAAACACCAACTCAAGCCCACAGACCTAGAAGCTTTAGAGTATTTCAAAGAGTTTTGGACATCCATTATCATCTTTTGCTTGAAAGATGCTACCAACCACAAATCTGGAACCGGCCACTCCATACTTAATAAGGAAGTTACTTTGATGGGTTCAAGCGTTCCAAATGCTTGTGTAGAAGTAGGGACAATATAGGAGTGAGAATAGAAGAAAATCCTTCTTTGAACCAGTTTGGTTGGGCAAAGATGTGGGAACATTATTGCTCCAATATCCGCATGTATAGCATTGAATGTGCCGGAGAGACTATGTAGTGGATGCTCCTCCACCAACGTGGATGGAAATATGACTATAAATGCATGACAAATGTTAAGTATGAATCCATAATAACATTACACTGTGATTTCACACCTAGCTTTGTATTCTTAAAACATGTACTTACAATGTGTTGGAAATCGAGGTGGTTGTTGCAAGTGCATGGTTGACATTGAGAAAACATGTTGCACAATGGCTACGGTCCCCTTGTCTTTGCGGTTCTTGAAGCAAAGGAGCTTTCCTTTCCAATGACGATCCAAGTTTGCACGATTCCGCACACGATGAGGGCCAACAGTAGATGGTTGCATGTATACCCAAGCACCTTTGGTAAACTCTTGTGGCACCCACTCATCATCTACACCTCTAGTGTTGTGGCATGCAAGTGCTGTGACCTCATCCTTTGGCCGCCTTTGCGAAGTAGAGTTGGCCATGGTTGAGCAAAGCAAACTAAGAGGAGGAGAAGAACCTTGCTTGTTGCTACAATGTAGGTGAGATAAAGTGATATGAGAAAGTGGTTAACCCTTGTGGCAATGGGAGGAGAAGGTGGCCAACCCTTGCTTGGTGTGGCACTGGGAGGAGAAGGTGGATAACCCTTGCTTGGTGTGGCAATGGAAGGTGGTAGGGGAGGAGAGAGGAGCTTCCTTGTTGCAGCAATGGAGATGGTGTAGAGAGAGAGTGTGTTGGAGTAGAGGATGAGTGTGATGGTTGCAACCAAGGAGGGGTTGGAAAAGGGGTTCTAGAGAGAGAAAATCACTTTTTGCCTAATAACTACTTTTGGGGGAGCTCTGGATAGCAAAAAAAGATTTTTTTAAAGTTTTTTAAAAATTTTGAATTTTAGGGTTTTTGGATGTACGTTTTGACTTTTTGAGATCAAAAAATGCTTTTTTGACCATAAAACAGTTTTAGGGGGGTTTTCAGAAGATGAAATTTGATTTTTGAAAATTTTCAATTTTTTGGGATTTTTTCAAAACCTGATAAAAAAGGAGGAAAGTTGGAGGTTCCATATGGCCCACCCACCCCCCCCCCCCCCCCCCCCCCCCCACCCCACCTTCTCACTAAGTAAGAGCCCATTTAAGAAGTGTAAGACTACTTTGTCTCCCTACATTTTTGAGGGCATAGAGTGTGTCCACCACCCTCTTCTCATTGGTTGGCCTCTAATTAACCTTAATCCCAAAGGGCCCCTAGAGGGTTCATATTTTTCCTAATGTACTCTACTATCAAATGCTATACTCTTATTTACCTATCCTCAATTGGAAATCAACAATCATTATATCTAATTTATGATAATTCTCTACATTACAAAGTAATGAAGATCTCAGCGCTCGATTACATAATTGATTGTGGTGACTACATGCACAATTCTTCATCAATGTAACCTAAATATTTGCATGGATTATCTAAGCATATTCAAGAATTGTCCAACTAAAATGATGGATTGTTCTTGCAAGTATATATAAGGGATTAATCATGAGATTAGTGCATAAATGGATGGTCTAATGAGTATTGTCTATTAGACCTTACATAAAATTTCTTGCCTACCATAAGCATAAATCATTGGAATAGAAGTGTACTTGAATAGATGAAATCAACATTCCATCAACCTTATTATTCATTGGTTTTTGCACAATTAGTTCTTACACATTTTCAAGTTAGTTGGAGACAAGATGGCCCCAAAAAGGACCCGTGTTAGCGAGACTCACAATGATGAGGTTGGCACTAGCCGAGAAGCTGATAAAGGAAAAAGAATTTCCTTGGAGGATGTGCCACCAAACTCTCCAGGCAATGGTCCTACATTAGACAAGGTTGGAAATAATTTTGTTAAGTATTTTCATTCATTGCATAGATGATAGAGTAGAAAAAGGGAAAACAATCTCTATGAATCATAAAACAAGCACAAATCACGACATATGTTTTATATAATTTTCTTTGAAGAGTGAAAAATTATTTGGAAAGTAATTTGTTTGCTTGTAGGAAAGAAATGTTTGCCTAGTAGAAGAACTCTTGAACCTTCCATTAGGAAAAAATTGGACCCCTTGGGGCCATGTAAGGATTCCTAATTTTAAGGGATTAAAGCTAATTTTGTAGGGGATGGAAGGAACAAAGATAATAAATAGGGCTACTTTTGTAGCTCTCTCTCTAACTTCTCTCTAGATAGGAGAGGGGGGGAAAGTAGGGAGAAGAACCATTCTCTCTCTACCTATCACCAAACAAAGAGAGTAAGTAGTTATGGCAAAATCCATTTTTCAATTCGTGCATCAATTCACCCCAAAAAAATGATTTTTTTATAAAATCTTCAAAATGGATCTTTTAAGCTTTCAAAAGGTCCCTATATATATATATATATATATATATATATATAATATATATATATATATATATATATATATATATATATATATATATATATATATATATATATATATATATATATATATATATATATATATATATATATATATATATATATATAAGAGTATTTTTTTAGAAGAATCTAGCTTTTATAAGCTCCAAATCTAAAATTCCTTGGGTCCCTCTCTACATTAATTCCACAAAGAGAGTAAGTAGTTATGACATCTTCCACTTTTCAGCTCGTGCATCAATTCACCCCAAAAAATGATTTTTTAATAAAATCTTTAAAATGGATCTTTTAAGCTTTAAAAATGTCCCTATATATATATATATATAAGAGTATTTTTTTAGAAGAATCTAACTTTTATAAGCTCCAAATCTAAAATTCCTTGGGTCTCTCTCTACATTAATTCCAAGAATAAATAGATAATGCCACATCATCAAAACGTCCATCTAATAAAGCCTAAAAATTGAAATTTTTAAAATTTAAAAATTTCCCTCCTTTGAGCTCAAAAATTGAACCTATATATGAAAAAATATATTTTTAAGTCTTTTTATCCCAAAAGTTGTCTGTTTATCCCAAAAAGTATATCTTATCAATTTTTTTCCCCATCATAACTTTTCACCTTGTCTCTTCGCGACATAACCAATGAATCACCTGCGTCGTCATCTACTAGGTCAACTAATGTCAGTCTCCATCTACCGATCGAATTTGCTCCCACAAAAAAAAATGACGAGAAAGAATCTCAACCGGCATTCGTACGACGGTTGCGAGGAGAAACCAATGTTGACTTGTGGCTTGATGGAGGGTTGTATCCAAAAGATCCGCTCGTGGGCTATCATCTAACATTCCGTACACTCCCAAGCTTAATCAAATATGTGGGAGAAGGAGAACGTGGTCTTCTTGGGTATCGTAAGAGATTGGACTCCAATCACGCAGGTGCGTCGGCATATTTTTGACAACAATGTCAAGTGTTACACATTCATTCCACAAATCTCCAACAACAACTACATTCCACAGAGAAACAACTCAAAGATCTTAAAGAGGAGATGAAAGCTACAGAAACAGAGGTAGCTAAGCTACAGATTGCAATGATGCACCTAAAAGCCACTCCATTTGGCATGCGTGAGCGTAAGAGGGAGTTCCCTTCCATTGAAAATTTAGCCTCTAATGGAGGGGCACGTAAGAAGCGGATCACGGCAACCAGGTATTTTTTTTAATTCACAGTGTTCATAACTCTCAAATAATTTCCATCAATTTGTAACTCGATTCACTTTTGAAATAGGACATATATACAAGATGTGTGTGGAAGTTTTAGACAAGAGGACCGTTGCAATCTTCTCCTAGGATGCATCTCAAAGGAAGATATACTTCACATCATAGGTTGTGAAAAGGCCAAACACATGAAAGATGCCATCACAAAGGAGATCCTAAAAAAGATCTCTAACCTTGTGTCTGAGGATGATGTCTAGAGAGCTTGTGATGAGGTTGGGATCAGCACAAATGCATACCATGCACTTCATGGATTGATGAAAGATACATTACGAGAGCAAGGAATCACCGAGAATTTATTTCCTATTCCACATAGGGTCCGACTTGCAAAAAAAGAAAACAATGATCTCGTTCGGGAATCCCTCGGGGAATACAAACACATTGAAGGATCCATGGTGTACTCTTCCACGAGTTCCAAGTCACGTGGTAATATAAAGGGAGACAATACTATTCCTAATGGGGCAAAGTATTTTAGTTATCATCAATTCAACAATATTTTTGTTGACTTGAAACGACTACAACGAGCTATGGTTAAATTTTATGCTTTGTCTCCACAAGGTAATACAAATTGTAATGTCATTTTTTATTTGTATTGAATATCATTTAGTATAACAATTCAATTCCTGTGTTGTTTCAGTACTTGGAGAGAAGCTCATATTTATTCTTAAGCTAGATGAATGTCAAATTGTCAAAGGGCAGAGATTGGAACGTATGAGTGTGACACTCATGAATGAGGCAATGTTTTTTGCAAAAGTCGATGCTATCGGTGATCATTCTCAGAAACCATCATTTAGTGTACAATCGGAAAAAGAAATATGGTGGTTAGGAGCTTTTGAAGCTCCGAAAGAGACTCATGAGGTGTTGGCATGGGTCTTCTCTATGATCCCGTGGATCACAGAGGTTATTAAGGCACAACTAGAGGGAGAAAACTAGAAGTAGATGGAGTAGGTACATTTGATGTTGAGTGGTACTTAGGAGGTGATCTAAAAACAATCAAATGTATACTTGGGTGTAAACAAGGTGCTTCATCACTTCTTCCTTGTCCATAATGTGTACGAGGATACAAGGAGAGTACTCGTGGCTCCACGTCTTCAAAGAAAAATGTCAAGGGAAGTCAGGCAACAGGGTCAATGGATGATGATGCAAGGGATTGGGTGTGCTCGGTGTTGAAGTGTCCTATCATGGAGGTCCCCAATTGGCCGACAAAAGATAAAACATGGCATCCCATTATCAAGTTTCCACTTACAAATGTACACTTTTGCACTTTGTGTTAAGTATGGAGCCTGATTTACCCTTGTAATTTTCTATGGTAAAAGCGCACATGTGTAAGGCCCCCATTATGAGGAGAAGCCATCGTGTGTGAAGGTAAATCACTCACCGGAAACCAAACTTTTCACAGTCAAAAATCAGGGGCAACTTTAGGGGCCTCAAGGGCGGAAGCCCCCGAGACTTTTTTTTCCCTCGCCAGAATATTCCTTTTTGCCGGAATATTATGGTCGGACGGCGGCCGAAAAGTGGTCGGAAAACAACCGTCGGTCGGCCGGTGGCCGGTGGTCGGAAGTCAATGGCCGGTGGCCGGTGGCCGAATTCAAAAGCGGACTTGTCTTCTCAAGGGCGGCCACACATAGGCGGATTGAAGGGTCCGATTTGGACTTATCTACACAAGGGCGGCTACACATGGCTGCCTCTCATTAGAGAGGGCAACCCTTTTGGCCTATAAAAGGAGGCCATTTCTACGCACATTTCATAGTGTGAAGTTGATGCAACAAGGTGAGTGTGAGGTGGTGAGAGTGAAGCAAGGCGGGAGCTCTATTAAGGGTATAATCCCTTTGTAAACTACTTCTTGTTTTGAAGTACTAAAGCCATTGAGTGGCTGCTTTCCCATGGACGTAGCCCACATTGGGTGAACCACGTATATCGTGTGTACTCTCTCTCTCTCTCTCTCTCTCTCTCTCTCTCTCTCTCTACTCTATAATCTCGTGTATGTAAATCTGTCTTTCTCCATTAGGTAATCTACTCAACTATCTATTTAGCTACGTCTTATTTCCTAACAACTGGTATCAGAGCAAGGTTTGCTCGTAGCTAAATCATCTCCATTAGCTCGTGTATGTAAATCTGTCTTTCTCCATTAGGTAATCTACTCAATTATCTATTTAGCTACGTCTTATTTCCTAACAACTGGTATCAGAGCAAGGTTTGCTCGTAGCTAAATCATCTCAAGGAAAGAATTCCTTGAATTGAGTGGGAGTTATGGCGGAGGAAGGGAAGCTCAAGATTGAGAAGTTCAACGACAAAAACTACCAACATTGGAAGATGCAGATTGAAGACTATCTCTACCAGAAGGACCTCTATTTGCCACTAGGCGGTCTTTTAAAGAAGCCCGCAACGATGGCAGATGAAGCATGATGGATTGTCCTTGATCAAAAGGCACTGGGAACAATCCAGTTAAGCTTTGCATCAACGGTGGCCTTCAATGTTTCGGAGATGAAGACCACGGAGGACTTGATGAAGTCACTTGACAACTTCTACGAGAAACCATCGGCATCCAATAAGGTATTTCTTATGAAGCGCTTGTTCAATCCAAAGATGGCAGAGAATGGTTCAGTTGTAGAACACCTAAATGACTTTAACACAAACATAAGTCAACTTCGATCGGTGAAAATCAATTTCGATGATGAAGTGTGAGCTCTCCTTATACTATCATCGCTACCAAATAGTTGGGACAGCCTTGTGATGGCTGTAAGTAATTCTATTTCTGGCACAAATACTCATGATGTTGTGGGTGTTCTCCTAAGCAAGGAAATACGAAGGAGAAGCACAGGAGAATCATCAAGTGCTGCACTATCAGTGGAAACAAGAGGAAGGCCTAAGAAGAGGTTCAAAAACCAAAAGGGTCGTGATCACTCAAGGCAGAGCAAGTCACGCACAAAGTCAGTTCTTGAATGTTGGAACTGCGGTAAGAAGGGCCACGTCAAGAAGGATTGCTAGTCCAAGAAGAAGAAGGAGACCGAGTCTCAAGACAACAAGCCAACATTGGAGGCCAATGTGGCAGGTAAAGTAGAGCAAGATGCTCTAATTCTCGCATTAGACAATGTGTCTAATTCCTGGATAGTAGATTCCGGGGCTTCATTCCATGCGACACCACACAAGCAACATTTCCAAGGCTACACCAAAGGTAATTTTGGGTATGTATACTTGGGAGATGATGAATCTTGTGATATTGTCGGCAAAGGTACAGTTTCTGTCAAAACTGCAAACAGTAATGAATGGAAGCTTAAAGATGTTAGGCATGTTCCTTCTCTTCGCAAAAATTTAATCTCTACAGGACAATTGGACGATGAAGGTCACAACATTGCATTCGGAAACAAACGGTGGAAGATCTCAAAGGGATCTTTGGTGGTTGCCAAGGGAGAAAAGGTCGGTACACTTTACTTGTGTATTGTTAGCACGCAACTTTCAGCTTGTGCAGCAACTATAGAAGTTGACAGTGCAGTGTGGCACTACCGGCTTGGGCATATGAGTGCCAAAGGAATGCAAATCCTTCAAACAAAGAAGCTTCTACCAGATTTGAAAGAAGTGGACTTAGAGTTCTGTGAAGATTGTGTTTATGGTAAACAAAAGAGGGTAAAATTTCAAAAATCAGAAAATGAAAGAAAAATTTAAAAACTTGAGTTGGTTCATTATGATGTTTGGGGTCCTGCAAGTACACCATCACTTGGTGGCTCATTGTACTATGTAACATTCATAGACGATGCGACTAGAAAAACATGGGTTTATGTCATGAAGAATAAATCCGATGTATTTTTCATATTTCAAAGGTAGAAAGCCTTTGTGGATAATGAAACAGGTACCAAGGTTAAATGCTTTAGATCCGACAATGGAGGTGAATATTGCAGCCAAGCTTTTGAAAGCTTTTGTGCTAGGAATGGCATTTGGAGGCAAAGGAAAACCCCAAGGACACCTCAGCAAAATGGTATTTTGGAAAGGACGAAGAGGACAATCATGGAGCGAGCACGAAGCATGCGGCTACATGCAGGCCTATCGCTTGAGCTTTGGGCAGAAACTGTAAGTACGTCTGTGTACTTAATCAATCGGTCACCCTCAACGGCATTGGATGGGGGAGTTCAAGAAGAAGCATGGACAAGTAAACTGGTGAATTATGCATTTCTCAAAGTGTTTGGGTGTGAGGCTTTCATGCACATAGATAGAAGCCTAAGATCAAAGCTAGATGCAAAGTCCAAAAAGTGTTTCTTCATTGGCTATGGAGAAGGAGACTTTGGGTATCGCCTATGGAATCCTGAAGATGGTAAAATCTTAAGGAGTAGGGATGTAATTTTTAACGAACAAAATATGTACAAAGATTACTTGGAAAGAAAACAAACAAAAGAAACAGGTGATAAGTACATGGAGCTTGAGGACGGTGAAGACTCAAAGACTGCAAATGGTGACAATGTGCAATAACGTCAACCAAATGAGGAGCCTCGATCTATTCTCCAAAGATCTACAAGAGCAAGTAGACCTCCAGAAAGGCTTGTTCCTTCCTTCAACCATCTCTTGATCTCAGATTCTGGAGAGCCGGAATCATACGAAGAAGCTATGCAACATGAATCCAAAGAATAATGGACGAAGAGCATGCAAGTGGAGATGGACTCACTACATCGCAACCAAACATGGGATTTGGTTGAGTTGCCTAAAGGTAAGCGGGCACTTCAAAACAAATGGGTGTACAAGCTGAAGGAAGAAGAAGGTGGGAAGAAAAGGTACAAGTCTAGGCTTGTGGTAAAAGTTTTTTCTCAAAAGAAAGGTATTGACTTCAATGAAATATTTTCTCTTGTTGTAAAAATGAACTCAATTAGGCTTGTCTTAAGCCTTGTGGCTGCTCATGATCTAAATCTAATGGATGTAAATATGGCATTCCCTCACGGTGACTTAGAGGAGGAAATCTACATGCTTCAACCAAAGGGGTATGAAGTAAAAGGTAAGGAGAAAATGGTTTGCAGATTAAAGAAGAGCTTGTATGGTTTAAATCAAGCATCAAGACAATGGTACTTGAAGTTTGATCAATGGATGTTGGATCATGGATTCACAAGATGCAACTCGGATCACTGCGTCTACACGAAGAATTTGGGAGATGGAAAATTTATCATCCTAATGTTGTATGTTGATGACATGTTGATTGCAAGTGCTAACATGCAGGACATCAAAGACCTAAAAGAGGAACTGTCTAAATCTTTTTCAATGAAAGATTTATGTGCTGCAAAGAGGATACTTGGTATGAAAATATCAAGGGACAGGACGAAGAAGACAATAAAGCTATCTCAAGAATATTACATTAAGAAGGTACTAGAAAGGTTTGCAATGCAAAATGCAAAACCAGTTTCTACACCTTTGACTGGTCACTTTAAAATAACCAAGGATATGTGTCCAAAGACACAAGAGGAGATAGCCTATATGTCTAAAGTTCCATATGTTGCAACGGTAGGTTCTCTAATGTATGCTATGGTCCGGACAAGGCCATACATTGCACATGCAGTGGGAGTTGTGAGTAGGTTCATGGACAACCCAGGTAAAGAGCATTGGCAAGCTGTGAAGTGGATACTTAGGTATCTAAAAGGGATAACAACAAATGCTTTGTATTTTGGAGGAACTGATATTTTTCTAGAAGGGTATGCTGATGCAAATATGGCAGGTGACAAAGATACTCGAAGGAGCACTACTGGCTATGTGTTCACGGTTGGAGGCACAACAGTAAGCTGGGCTTCAAAGCTGCAGAAAGTGGTTTCACTTTTCACCACGGAAGCAGAGTATGTAGCAATGACGGAGGCAAGCAAATAAATTATGTGTCTTCACAGATTCTTAGAAGAGCTTGGATTCAAACAAGACAATTGTGTCTTGTACAGTAATAGCCAAAGCGCTATCCATCTTGCAAAGAACTCAGCCTTTCATTCAAGGACAAAGCACATTGAGGTGAGATATCACTTCATACGCACTCTTTTGGAAGAGGGACAACTAAAGCTAGGAAAGGTGCATACAAGTGAAAATCCTGCAGACATGTTTACAAAGGTGGTCAACAAGGAGAAGTTGAGCTTTTGCTCATCTTCAATCGGTATTCAAGGATAAGAAGTCAGAATGGAAAGCAGTCACAGGTTGGGTTTGGAGATCAGTCTCCAAGTGGGAGATTGTTAAGTATGGAGCTTGATTTACCCTTGTAATTTTCTGTGGTAAAAGTGAACATTTGTAAGGCCCCCATTATGAGGAGAAGCCATCGTGCGTGAAGGTAAATCACTCACCGGAAACCAAAACTTTCACAGTCAAAAATCAGGAGCAACTTTAGGGGCCTCGGGGGCGGAAGCCTCAGATACTTTTTTTTTCCCTCGCTGAAATATTCCTTTTTGCCGGAATATTATGGCCGGACGGCGGCCGGAAAGTGGTCCGAAAATAACCGCCGGTTGGCCGGTGGCCGGTGGTCGGAAGTCAATGGCCGGTGGCCGGTGGCCGAATTCAAAAGCGGACTTGTCTTCTCAAGGGCGGCCACACATGGACGGATTGAAGGGTCCGATTTGGACTTATCTACACAAGGGCAGCTACACATGGCTGCCTCCCATGAGAGAGGGCAGCCCTTTTGGCCTATAAAAGGAGGCCATTTCTACACACATTTCATAGTGTGAAGTTGATGCAACAAGGTGAGTGTGAGGTGGTGAGAGTGAAGCAAGGCGGGAGCTCCATTAAGGGTATAATCCCTTTGTAAACTACTTCTTGTTTTGAAGTACTAAAGCCATTGAGTGGTTGTTTTTCCGTGGACGTAGCCCACATTGGGTGAATCACGTATATCGTGTGTACTCTCTCTCTCTCTCTCTCTCTCTCTCTCTCTCTCTACTCTATAATCTCGTGTATGTAAATGTGTCTCTCTCCATTAAGTAATCTAATCAATTATCTATTTAGCTACGTCTTATTTCCTAACACTTTGCATGCCTTTATGTGTATATTTGATCGCTTGTTAAAGCTTCACATAGAGTACGCTTTCACAATGAAACCACTTTCCAGATCCGTGGAAGCCATTGGAATAGTTACAGCAATTCTAAATTCGATTGGATGTCATGGTGGCAATGTTTCTATCATCAGTGAGGTGGAAAATATGCATGAAGTGCCACAAAAAGTATCTATGAATGGTGTGAAAGCACGTAGGTTTCTCAAGAAACCAGAGATGCGAAAGGAGAGGGGTGAGGAGGATGCTCCATGGGAGCTATGGAAAGCGCTTTGCAAGTGTACGAGCGATCAAGATTCAAATCCCGTGCTTGTAAATCTGCGTAGGCAAGTGTGGCACCACTTGGAGTTAGTGCTTCAAATCATGTGGAAACCCCAAACCACGAGCGAGCAACAAAATTTGTTCAAAGATCACATTTCGAATTTCACTAAAGGATTTGTGCAAGCGTGGGGAGAGAGCAATATCACAGACTACATGGTAAGTTACTTTGTTCATTTCAAATTTTGATGCTATACATAAATATTTATTTGATCTAAGCATTTTTTCTTGATGCAACATATTTTGTATGCGCATGGAGCATTCTTTATGTCAAAATATGGTTCATTAGACATATGAAGCACTCAAGGAATGGAAAAATCACATTATCGAGCCAAAGGTGTTTACTTTAAAAATACACGTCATGGTGGTGGAACTACGAGATCCAACTACATGAAGGAGATGTTTGATTGGTTCTTTCATTGTTCTTTGGGGAGTTGTCATGCCATAGAGCGAGCGCGAAAGTTAAGTCTTGCCAAGGAGGTTAGGAGACAATCTCGACTTACTGCTAAAGAGAAATGGAGAAACTCCACCAGACCCCTTAATCATGCTAGGTGGCGTGAAAATCTCCATAGAGTGGGCAAACGTTGGTTACCCAACATGTAAAACAAATGATGCTATGCAATGTAATGTTTATGTTTGTAGATGTCTTTGTTGAGTTGCATATAATACTTCTCCATTTATCCATTTTTTATATATTTTTTAAGATGATATTAAGAGTTTTTTTAAGTGGCCTGGTCAAGTACACAATGGTACGCACAAAGCAAACAGCAAGAAAAGATCAACCTTTTTTTGCTCACCCTCACTCATCCATCCAAGGTGCTCAAAAACAACCTTGGATACATGAACAAGAGCTCTAGAAGAGATGGAGAGGGAATGGTCAGGTGAAGAGCAACAAGATGGACAACCTTCACGCAAGAAGAAACAGGTAGTGACATCAGACATAGAAACCAAAACGGACAACGAAGCACAAAGCCCACCATGGAGCGGATAGGAGATCCCAAGCAATCATCGAGTTCTGGCTAGGAAGACATTGCCACGTGGCTTCGGCGCTCTGCTGTCAGATCAGCCTAGAGGTGATCATGGGTTACTAAATGAAGAGGATTTTGAGGATGTAGAAGACAAGCCAGTTGGAGCGCAGGGTGGATTTGAAGATCCAGTCGGAGCACATGGTGGCCTTGAAGATGCGCAAGCTCTTCCTCGCAAGACCTCTCGTAGAAAGAAAAAGTTTTTCAAGGTTTGCCCTCGCAAGGCCCATGTCCTAGATCCTACCATCCCTCAACAACGGGCTCCTGCTGTGAAGGGACGTATTCCAAAGGCGTTGCAAGAGATTCGTCACTATCAAAAAACTTCAGACCTTCTCATCCGCAAGGCACCATTTGCACATTTGGTGAAAGAGATCATGCAAAGTTATCAAATGGCGTTTCGAGTTCAAGGTATCGCCGTAGAAGCTCTACAAGAAGCGGCAGAATATCATCTAATTTCTCTTTTTGAATACACCAACTTGTGTGCTATTCATGCAAAACGGGTGACAATAATGCCCAAGGATTTAGCTCTTGCGTGTCGAATCAGAGGAGAGAGAGAGAGAGATTGAATTTGACTTTTAGTCAATTTTGGCAATGTAAAGATATCTTTTTGAAATATAACGAGTCGTGGCTTTTTCAAATATAACGAGTCGTGTACATTTGTGTTTTAATTGATATAAGTAAAACTAAGTAGAGAGAGAGAGAGAGAGACAGAGAGAGATGTGTGGATAGAAGAGCTGTCAACCAAGTGTAGTTGATTGAATAACCAAAAAAGGCATAATATCATTGTATTCTTATAAATTTAGCCTAAAGAAGGCTTAAAAAAGCTGTCTAGGGGCCTGCCACAGAGGCGCGCGAGAAGGCAAAAGTAAAAGTTACTTTTGCCTTCTCGCGCACCTCTGCGGCAGGCCCCTAGACAGCCTTTTTAAACTTTCTTTAGGTTAAGTTTACAAGAATATAATGATATTATGTTTTTTTTGGTGTTATTTATATGAAAAAAACTCTTTATTTTGATTGAGAGAATTCCACAATCGTATCACAAGATAGAACCAATCACATATTGTCTATCGTACCATAAACTCAATACAGAAGATGTAAAGTACCAGTTAAAACCAATTCCCATTCGAAATTTGAAATAACAAAGTGCAAAGATGTGATATATCTCATTACAAATTTTAAGGATTTAATTACAAGATTTATGCAGCTATTGAGTGCTTGAGCCATCTAAGATATGGCGAGCAATGTTTTCTCGGCGCTCTTGGGCGCAGGGAAGCTGTTTGTGCAGCACATCCCAAGCAATTTGTTCCACATTGCTTAGACCTACAGCTTGGCTTAAGGCCACGTTACAAAGCACACAACCACGAATGTGTATCGCAAATGCAGCACTAGCGAGAGATTTATTTTCAAGATATATAACTTGGGAGGCTTGAGATATGGTTCACAGGCATAGGATGCGGTCATTGCTTTCATCATTGACACCCAAAATTGACCACAAGGAGTGTACTCCTTGTGGATTATCGCAAAGCCGTCCTAGGGGAGCTTGCCAAGGTAATGCGCAAGAGACGATTGCCATCCAAACGCTTGGCGCCTACCATCTCCTCCCCGACCTGCATGCTCATCCAGCTCCACAACATTATACAAAGAAATCAATAGGTAAGTAAGATTTCAAAATGCAACAATGAACATTAACGTAATCACAAAACAAAAATTAATTAATACCTCTTGTTTTTCGTCGTCCTCATCGTTTATGCCTTTGTTGTCAAGAGAAATAGATGAATTGAGAGCCATAGCGACACTCTCAAGTTCATCTATATGAACAGGCATAGGAGTGCGTTGGGCTTCAGCAATGCGCATGTAGTTACAAAGTCATCCTCCGACACAGATGAGTGCGGTGCATCTGTCACCGCCACCATTGCCAACTCCACTATATCTACCACACTCTCTCCAAGGGGAAGGAGGCTTTGATCCAAAGGATCGGAGGAGGGGTCAATGGTAGAGGACTCTACAGTGGCACAGAGGATGGACAGACACTCATCCATGTGGATGTCAAAAGTATTTTTAAGATCATGTAAAAACAAATATTCCTCCCCATTTATGACAATTGGGGAGAGGTATTCAAACCTCTGGAGTTAATGTCTCCTCCGGCGCATATGCACCCTCGTCACCCATGGATTTGGCGGCATCCATGACACCTCCTGGGTAGGTTAGGACAAGAATATTGCCCTCTTTGCTTGCATCCCAGGGCGCTGTAATGGGCTCCTTTGTGTCCTCGACGACACCCCCAAGGCGCAAGTGAGGCAAACTCACCTCAGATCTTTCAGGATCCTCCGCAAGAAGAAACACAAAAGTTGCCAAGCAACTTAGAAACTGGGTGCCGACCTTCTTCTTTTTCAAATGTGAATCTTCAATGTACTGACCTGCCTCACCCGCAATTACACAAAATCGTTGAAGCCGCTGGGTGAAAGGCCGATCGCCTTTGTGTATGTAGCGAAGCAAATCGCATGGAATCAACAATTCCCCTTGTTCGACAATTGGTACAGCATACTTGTCGATGTAGAATTCAAAAAATTCCAAGATTGGCTGAAAAGATTGGCTGTTTAGGTGAATAGTTGCGTTCACATCAGGGAATTGGGTGAAGAAATTGTGAAGATTGTCACGATCTTGCCACTCGGTTGTTTGTAAAAACGCTTGGAAGCGTTGTAACGTCGTGGCTTCGGGAGGGGTGGAGGAGGATGCCATAATCCTAGCTCTTAAGGTAGGAATGCAAAGAGTGCTAGAGTTCAATGAGAGTGTGAACAGGCTATGTAGGTGAATTGTGAAAATGGTAGGGTTTAGGAGGCTTTATATAGTGCGCCCCCCCTCCCAAAAAAAATTAATAACAATAATTAAAATATTAAACAAGAAGTTATAAAAAACTTTCAAATTAAATTACAATCATTTAACTCTAAAAACACATCACTACGACTTTAAGATAATGTGCATTGCCAAAATTTGATACAACCATCTGCTTGAACTTACAATTGTGATATTATAAAAAATTGAAGTACAAAACATAACTACTCTAATGATAAAATCAAATTCTCTTCCATCTTCCACGCCTTTTCAATTTGAATCGTGCTCTCCATGCGGCTACCTATCTAGCAAAAAAAAAAAAGAAATAGCATACCCACCTTAGAGCAGGGAATAATCCAAAGAACATAAATATAACATAATTAAGAGAGAGAAATCATTCACCTTACGTCGTCCGATGCAAAATTTTGTATCTTCTCCATGCTCTAAACCCATTATCACTAAGTGCTCCTGCACATTGGCCAATGTCCAATGCTTGTTCACTTGGACGGTCTCAACGGCACCACTCGACAATTTGATTGCAATGTCAAATACCTCAATTGTAGCATCGGTGGATTGCAATGAAATCCATTCACCAAGCTTGCACATCCATCTGTCATAGAAGTACCGCACGTAAAGGGTGGAGTGCACCTTGATGAAACGGATAGCAATGCCAAAACTTCCAACCTGACACCGAAAGAGATCTCCGTTGTGAAGTCCTTCAAGATACCCCCACTTCTCGCCAAGGATGGCTTCCAATGTATCGTATTGTAGATCTTTGCAAACATACATAGTATTTGTATGATGGAAAGGCAAAGATCCAAAGATGCCAGCAAAGACATGAGCAGGACTACACCATCCAAGCCCAACGGAACGCGAGTCTTTTCCAAATTTTAATGATGCTCTCACATCAGCTACAATCTTGGCTTTCAAAGACATTACAGTGAATGCATCTGGCTTTGGCCACTCCATGCTACGCAAGGTTGTAGCCTCCAAAGGTTGTAGCTCTCTGTAGCCTTCCTCGTCTGTAGGTACAATGTGCTTGTGGGTGTAGAAGAACACCCTTTTTCGTGCAAGGTTTGATGAAGTTGTGTTGGAGAAGAGCATATCCTCAAGACTTGCATGCATGGCCGTAAATGTGCCTGAAAGGCACGAGAGTGGTTGCTCCTCCACAAGGCTAGAAAGGAAAACATCTACATAGAAACAAAACAGTCCGTGAGATGTAAAAAGTCCATTTTTTTGTTACCACCAAAACCATTGAAGTGCAAGGGACATACAATTACAAGGAAAATCCCTTGGGTTGGTGATCCCTCGTGGACGCATGTGTCCAAACATGAAGACATGTTGAACGATTGCCACCATTCCCTTGTCTCTTACTTGCTTGAAGCCTATTAGTCTTCCCTTCCAATGGAGATCAACGTTTTTTCTTTCACGAACACGATGGGGACCGATTGCGGAAGGTTGCATGTAGACCCACGCACCTTTTTGAAAAACCTGAGGTTCCCATTGTTGCTCCTCATTCTTCGAGTTGTGGAGAACCATACTTTGAATGATGGGTTTGGGGCGTCTATTTTGACCATTGTTTGCCATGGATGCTTAAGTGGGAGCTTGAAATTGCAATGGAGAGCTTGGGGAAGGAGGAGGGAGAGAGAGTGGGAGCTTAAAGTTGCAATGGAGAGCTTGAGGAAGGAGGAGGGAGACAAAGTTTAGAGAGAGTGTGGGAGCTTAAAGTTGCAATGGAGAGCTTGAGGAAGGAGGAGGGAGACAGAGTTTAGAGAGAGAGTGGGAGCTTAAAGTTGCAATGGAGAGCTTGAAGAAGGAGGAAGGTGTAAGAGTTTAGAGAGAGAGTGAGAGCTTTCTGTTATGGAAAGGGGCTATGGAGGAAGGGAGTCTTGGAAAAAAGGTTCTAGAGTGAGAAAATGACTTTTTGATCATAGGGTAGGTTTGGGGGGAGTTTTGGATGTAATATTTTGAATTTATTTTTTTTTGAAAATTTTGAAATTTTAGGGTTTTTGCAAAAACGTATCTGTGGACCCACCACTCTCCCCCCCCCCCCCCCCCCTTTTTTTTTCCCCTCCCTCTTTTACCCATCCACCTCCCTCTAGGATACAAAGCAATAAATGAGTGGACAACCCTATTATTCTCTCTAACTTTCTTAGGTTCTAAACTTATATACATTGCTCTCTTCATATTGGCTGGAGCCTAATTAACCTTAATCCTATATGGCCTAAAGAGAGTCCACATTTTTCCTAACGCTTCATTCAAAATCCTATACTGATATAGTCAAAACTCCCTTTTGATATCCAGAGAGGAGAGCTTAGCGGAGTGAACGCTAAAGCAGTGCATATGGTTGCACACATCTTGCGGGTGGGTGCCCAGAATGCAAGATAGTACTTGCGAGTTGTTGCCCAGATTGCAAGTTAGTCACTGCGGGTTGGTGCCCAGATTGCAGGACAATTTAATTGTATGGGTAACTAAAGTCACCGAGAGCAATAAACTCTCGCCAAGAGGAGTGACATTTGGAGTTGTCTATCAAAAGCTAGAGAAGTTTTAGTGAACTGCACTTGAAACAACACTCAAGACAGTCTCAGGACCAGAACACAGGAACTTTGGCTTGTATCTTGGTCTCCAAAAGGTATTTTTAGCTCAAACTTGAGATTTGGAATGTTCTCAAGTATGTCTATAAGATCATCAAGTCGGATACCCACTATGCTGAGGTACATGGATTGCGATCCATGTTTCTCTATCACAAAATTTATCTCCAAATTTTGACAGTATGTAGACAAGGTCATATGCAGGCTTTGTATCAGTTTTCATCAAATTCTGAGGTTGAGGTACATGGATCGTAATTAATGTTCGATCACATCTGGACTTAATCTCTTAGGATTTTGTTCCTAAATATGTCCACAAGCTAAATCTCAAATCTTTTTGGATTTGGACTTGGTTTGATAGGTCAAATAGCCAACACTAGGTCTGCACAGCGGTTTTCAGCCTGTCACCTACTTTTTCTTTCTTTTGACCCAAATTTGCTCAAATTTTTTCACAACTAGGTTTGGAGATATGCTTCCTTGTGTATTAACTACTGATCTAGAAAGTTTTAGGTTAAGTTGTTACTATGGGTACATGGATTGCGATCCATGTTTGGAGGCCAAACTGACTTTTCTTGGTACCATCAGAAACAACATGATAAGTAGGTCCTACGGTATCAAATATTTTGAAAATGGACCTCTAAAGTGAGAGTTAGGTCAATTTTGGCACTTTGTCAAAGTACTTTGGCAGTTTTGGCTTTTGACTTGGTTTTGACCCCTAAATTGAGAGCTAGGTCATTTCTGGCACTTTGTCAGAGTACTTTGGCAGTTTTGGATTTTGACTTGGTTTTGGATGTTCAAATTTAGTTTTGAAAGACCACTAGACTCCTTGTGATGTCCTCTAACTTTGGTGCAAGTTTTGTATCAGTCTCTACTAACAGAGGAACATGGATCATGATCCATGTACCGTGTGGTTTGTACTTGTTTAGGTCAGGTAAAGTCAATCCCTAGGTTTGTTTTAGGGTTTTCACCTTGAACTATTTTTTGCTCTTTTCACACACTTTTTGAAGTTTTTTGACAATCATGCTTCTTTGGGGACTTTTGTTCACAATGGTCTCTGTTGTAGGCTGAAAAGTTTCTGTCCAAAAATTTCTCAGGGGTACATGGATTGCGATGCATGTTCCACCGCTTTTGGAATTGATGTTTGGTGTGCTAATATCTTAAGATGTTTGTAGCCTGCTCATGAAGAAATTTTTGAATTTGGATAAGTTTTGCCCAACCAAAAGTGAATTCTAAAATCTGCTATGACAGTTTTGACAATGAGCCGTTTTTTGCTGTTTTGACCACTTTTTGCAACTTTTTTGGCAATTGTTCTTTTGGGAAAAGTGTTTGTCTATGTCTTAGCTACCTACTACTCAAATCTCAACCAAAAATTTTGATGAGGTACATGGATCCCGATCCATGTTTTATCACATTTGAACACCAAATTTGGCTTGCTGATTACTGACAGTATCAGTAATCTACTTCACCACTTCTTTCTTAATTTGGACAACCTTTTTCCCATTCAAAAGTAAGTTATGATGTTTGCCCTATGATTTTTGACTAGTTTCTATATTTGGCCGTTTTGACCAATTTTTTGCTATGGTCCCTTTTGGCAAAATTGTTCCAATAGATAAATCTTACCCCTTTTTTAATTTGGATCCCAAAAAGTTGAAACATCCCAAATTCTGTGTCTGAAATACCTATTTTTCTGTTTTTTCCCTATCAACCAAATCTGATGTGATTTTTGACTGTTTCTTTTCATAAAACTTGATCAAAGTTATATCCCATTGATCAAGTGAAAATCAAAGAATGAATTGCTTTTGGCTATCTCACTCACAGCCCTCTTTACCTCTTGAGAATAGATCTAGAAAGTCCTCAACTTCTAGACTCTACCAAGCACTAAACCCCGTGTCTAGTTGCTTCACTGATAAGGTGTAAATGGAAAGACAAATACTTGGAAAAGAACGCCCTGAATACGCACTAGTTCACTCACCATCTAAGAATCATATCCTTGGCAACAACACCAATGTTAGCGGGTTGCCTCGAGGAATGCCTGTAGCATAGCAATTAGGCACTAAAATTTACCTCTATAGGTCTCACACTCTTATTCAGTTCAGGCCAATCATTTTTCAAATGGTCATTCTCTCCACAATTGTGACAATTTCCACTTTTTGGTTTGGGCATTGGCTTGACCATAGGTGGTCTTGCCCCCTGGTTTCAATAATATAAATAGGTGTTGTACCATTGGGTGCTTGGCACATCGGCTCGATAGGGACTAGAGTAGGTTGGTTATACCATTCTTCGTGTAATGGAAATGGCCTATGAGCTTTGAGAATAGCGGAATTAAGAGAATTAGAGTGAGCATTTTTGTGAGATTACTTTGAGAACATAGAGGGTGAACTTAATTAATGGTAGCAACATGAACATAATACTTAATTAACATGGCATGAACAATACTTTTGCAAGAGAGAGAGTATTAGAGAACATGACAATAGTTGAGGACCGGATTTACTTGAAGCCGGTCCCCCCTCCACAAGACGTTTGTATCATAGATTCTCCCATCAAGAGAGACTTGTTACAATACAATCTTTGTGTTCCTTGTGACCTTGGTGATGCAATGAAGATGGAAAGATTCATGCATCATGAGCATAACATAAACTCTGAAAAAAGCATTATCCCAAGCCTCAGTCCCAAGGCCTCAAACACCTTCGAAGGTGGAGAGAGCTAGCGGGGAATGAGGATAGGGAAGAGGAAGAAGAACCATCCATAGGAGAAAGAAATAGTTCTTCACTTATCATCACTCTTCTTGCTTAGCATAGCATAATAGCATAGTAATGAAGATGAAGAAGATGGCAAGCTTAAGCATTGAAGCATGGCTCTTGGTTGGATTTTCCTTCCATAGCCAAGAGTGTTGGTGTAGGCTCTCCACTTCTCAACAATCTTGGAGAAGGAGATGGAGCTCCTGTACTTTGCACTCCACATAATGAGAGAATGTGTGTGTGTGTGTGTGTGTGTGTGTGTGTGTGTGTGTGTGTGTGTGTGTGTGTGTGGGAGAATATACCCCCTTCTCATGCTTGGTCCACAGCTCTCTCTCTCTCTCTCTCTCTCTCTCTCTCTCTCTCTCTCTCTCTCTCGTATTATTTAATTATTTCATTTGGACATGTGTCCTCTTTTTTCTCTTTGAGAGAAAGAACTTAAGTATTTATTTTTACGTATCTAAATTCTTATTAGATCCCTTTAAAACCTATCATATAGCATTCAAGCACATTATGAGGGCCACATGTGGTGGATCATTTGAACTTGTGTCTTTTATGCTTATTAAGTCATTTGGTTTGAATTGAATATTTCAAGCACTTAGTGAATCAAGCATGGAAACGTTCGTGTCTCTTGAGACTTTATCTTTGAATTGAAAACTTCAAGAACCTTAGTCATTTAAGCATGTGAGAAGCACCTCAAGCTTTTGGGCAAGGTTCCCACTAACACTTAGCAAGCCGACGAGCACCTCATGCTTGGGTAGGATTCCCACCTCAAGGTCAGTCCTAACTTGCCTAAGATCAAAGGACTTTTTAACACTAACTTTTGGAGGTTTTTAATGAAGATAACCCTGAGGTCTTTAAGCTCCATTAGGTAGCATTACTCTTTAACAGACCACCTCTCATTTGGACCCCTTTAACCTCAATGGCCCCATGATGAGACAGATCTATAAGCACGTGTCTATATCCTAACCCTTGTTCTCATTTATTCTCCTACATTAAATGATCAATTTAATTTGAAAAAGTCATTTGGGTTGGTAAGATATTAGATTTTATGATATTACCTCTCTCTTGAAATCATAGTCGTCTCTCTTGATATTAGATTTTATGACATTACCTCTCTCTTGAAATCATAGTCGTCCTCAATTATGAGGTAGAAGAGATAAAGTCTTAGTCATTAGTCTACGTTTCTTAGCAGGTAGAGGATCCCTTTTCACCTTGAAACATCATTCTAGAATGGATAACTAGTCCATTTGGTGCTTGGGAGACGTAGCTGCCACAAGAATGTCTGCTCTTTAGTCCATATCATACTTCAAAAGTAGAGTGACAGATTCTACTTGGTGTTTGAGTGACGTCGTCATTACAAACATGATCCTAAGCATGCATACTATTTAAATTTGTGCATAAAAGATGAGTAGTCTTATAAGAAAAAACCATTGTTTATTTAGAAAGCATTTACACTTCCTTACTCTAGTGCAGCATTGTAAGCATTGACAAGGTTCATACTATCCTTAAGCTGTATTCCTTGCATCCATCTAGCATCTTCAAATGGATAATTTTTGAACTTAATAAGATATTGTTGGATAATCTTACCATTCCATAGTACCTTGTTATCATGCCAAGGATAGCTTCGTGTTGTAGCACCTCTTCTTGGTCTTTGATTTTTGGAGGGTCTTCAATAATTTGTTTTATTGGTGGCTCTCCTTTGTAGGGCTTAAGTAGGCTCACATTAAAAGCATTGTGTATGAGCCAATGGTTGGGAAACTTGATTTGATAATCCATGTCATTGATTGGCTTCAAGATTTGAAAAGGACCATAGTATCTTTTTGCTAATTTAGCATAATACTTTTGATGGCCCATAGGATTTTTGCTCGTCGTTTTCCCTAATCGAGCCTTTGGAAACTTAAGTAAGACCCAATCAATTTCTTTGAACATCAAGGACCTTTTTTACTTGTCATCAGTAGCTTTTTGCCTTTG
This sequence comes from Adiantum capillus-veneris, assembly GCF_014529385.1. Lineage (NCBI taxonomy): Eukaryota > Viridiplantae > Streptophyta > Polypodiopsida > Polypodiales > Pteridaceae > Adiantum > Adiantum capillus-veneris. The sequence goes on along the minus strand of NC_140957.1, from coordinate 47,292,256 downwards.
TTGAGAGATGGATATAGCCTCCTTAACCTTTTGAGAAGATTCTTGTAGGTCACAGCTATACTCATCAGCAGCAGCAGAAGCGAAGATCTTCCCACGTACTTTAAGTAGCAAGTGACTTTTAGGTCTTCCCTCTATGATCTCAAAAGGTGCTTTTCCTATAGTAGTATGGACATCATACTCTAAAAGGGGTAAGTACTTCTCTCATTGTGATCGTTGATCTACTTCTATAACATAAGTCTTTAGTAGATTGAGTATCATAAGATTGGCTATCTCACTTTGGCCACCTGTTTATGGGTGGTAGGCCAAAGAGAAATTCAATCTTGTACCTAAATTTTCAAAGAGACCTTTCCAAATATTACTGGTCATTCTAAGATCTCTATCTGACACGATGGATGTTGGTAATCCATGGTGCTCAAAAATCTAAGATATGAAGATGGTTACCATTTGTGTGTTCCTTAATGATCTTTTTGACGGGAATAAAGTGTGCTTGCTTGCTAAAGCTGTCAACTATTGTCCATATTCCCGTATTCCCATGGATAGACTTGGGTAATCCAAAGATAAAATTCATGGATATACTCTCCCATGGTGAATTAGGGATGGGCAATGGCTGGAGTAATCCAGGTTTCTTCCCTCTATCATACTTAGTCTTTTGGCATACCACACATTTTGAAACATACTCTTGTATGTCCACTTTCATGGTAGGCCAATAGAAGTATGTCTCTACTTCTTGAACAGTAGGTTGAATGCCTATATGCCCCGCATAGGGAGGAGCATGGGATTCATGCATGACTTTCTCACGAAGGGAGTGGGTAACACATAGCCTATTTCCATGGAGAAGATAACCATCCTGCGAGGTGAATGGTTCCTCTTTCTTCCCAAAATCAAGGGCTGACATTACATCTATAAAGTCAGGGTCAGTAGCATACTCATCTATCATAGAAGATAGATCATTGTGAGTTACTATAGACACTGCATTGACTTTTGGTCATCGTGAAAGTGCATCGGCCACTTGATTGTGCTAACCAGCAGCAATGTGAGCAATATGGAAATAAAATTGCGAAAGAAAATTTTCCCACCTCATTTGTTTGTTGGAAAGCTTGGTTTGCATCATGAAGTACTCAATACTTTGGTGGTATGTTCGTAAAATGAATGGAGTCCCCAATAAATAGTGCTCCCATATGTCTAGGGCATGTAGAACAGCTAAAAGCTCTTTCTCATAAATGCCCAAGACCTGTTCATCCGTATTGAGCCTTCGGCTCTCTTATGATATGGCATGCCCTTCTTGAAGCAAGACTACTCCAAGGCAATCACCACAAGCATCACATTGGACCTCAAATGGCTTTGAGAGATCCGAAAGCATGAGGACTACTTGAGAGGTAAGCTTCTCTTTGAGCTTTTCAAAATATTTTTGCTCTTTAGCAATCCATGACTACTTAACGTTCTTCTTTGTTAAGTCATGTAATGGTCCTGCTATTTGAGAAAATTTTACTATGAAGCGTCTATAGTATGCACACATACCAATAAAGCTTCTTAGCTCATGTAGATTCCTTGGATTAGGCCATGTTTTTATTACCTCTAGCTTCGATGGATCCTTATGGGGAATGCTTGACAATTAGAGGCGTGGAATGGAAGGTATGCAAATGGGTGCAAAGAACGTGGAAGATAGATTTTTCAAGAAGGATCTGGGACTTGGTGGGAAATAGTTTTGAAGCCTTGCACTTCTAATCTGCATACAAATTGTCAGATGTTGTTTGTTCAATAATATCTAGAAGCATAGGAATTGCTGTGTCCTTGATGGTGTCCTCTCTATGGCTAGCTTCTCAGAGATAGTGCAAGAAAGCAAGGAGTTCATATTTGTGTTAGGAAAAAGGCAAAGCTCAGGTGAGTGGCTTAGGGAAAATGCATACAGGTGTTATGATTGCATACTATGTATACAGGTAGTTCTGGATGTATTAAGACAACTGGAGCCGTTGGTATTGATGACAAAATGGTAGTAATGATCGATAATAGCTTCTCTTACTGGTCTTGTTTTTGAGGTTCTAATTAAGGCTTGACTTTCTGATCAAGGCATTGACAAATGACAATTAAAACTCTTAATAATGCTCTTCTGGTACTGTTCTTCTCAGACATCTGAAGGTAAGTATACTAGCTGGTCTCTGGTGGGCAGTTAGCTTGCATAATATAATTATTATTTTGAACCATTTGGCTTGCCTGTATCTTAATGGGGTAGTCTCCCCCACCTTCTTTGTTGGGAAGATGAAAACATAATACTATACTTGCTCTGGAGGAGATTTTATGAACTGGAGTATTGAGGTAAGGCCTTTTTTGCCTGGCTATGGATATATAGGATAGATGTTACATATGTGAACAAGTACTGGTTCTGGTCTTTTTTGGCCGTTGGAAGGTAAGTGTATTTGCTAGTCTCGGGTGGTAGCTAGCTTTCAAAATTGGAGTATTTTTTTGAATTGGATTGCTTGCATATCTCTTGATATGGTGGTGTTGTTCCCCCACCTTCTTTGCTGGGATGAGTAAACATGATACTATACCTGCTCATAAGTGCATTCTACAAGGAGAATATTGGGGGTAGAATTTCTTGGCCTGGCTATAGATAGATTATCTAGATGTTTCATATAAACACGGGTTTGCATTTCAAAACATTGGTTCCAATTGGTGGCACCAATTATTGACCCGGATCAAGGTGGATTTTCGATATGAATATAGGGAGATGAAATATGGGAAACTCTTTGTACGTGATGGTTTCTTACAGTTGCTGCTCTTTTTACCAGAATCAAACATTTTTAGTTGTAGCTTCATTTGAAAATAATGTTGCATCTAGGACTGTGATATAGTATTCGGCCTAAATTTTGGTCGGGTTCGACCATATAACCAGTCATTTTGGGAGGCTATTTATCGCCTATGTGCAGTCTCTTCTCTTTATGGTTTATAGGAGCTGTTGTTACATATTTTGCTTCATGCTTACTTCTCCTTTATATGGTATATATAATGTAATTGTTCGAGTGGGAGTTGTTTATTGCAGTTACTCTTACCTACTGCTTGGTTTATCAGCAACTAAACTATGTAGCTGGTGCTTCATATGCGGATGATGCTACAGCTGGGACTATTGTATTATATTCATCTCGGTCTTAGGTATGGTTATTGGAGATAGAATTTCTTTTACTACTTTTTTGTTGAGAAAAATAGTTATGTTGCATGTATACATTTGGTCGAGGCTTGCCTTGCCGTTGCTAGATACTGGCGGGAATGTCTTACTGATGCTCCTCTAGTTCTGGCTTTTTTGGCCATGTGAAGTTTGACTACTAACTGGAGTATTTGGGAAAATAATTATGTCTTGGAGGTGAGTATTACAGTTTCTCTTACATGTTACTCGGTTTACCAGCAGCAATTATGTAGAGTTGGTATTTATTTTGTCAATGATGTTGTATCTAGGACTGATATATAGTTTTCAGGCCCCGAATTTGTTTGGGTGTGACTATATATATCCGGTCATTATGTAATTAACCAAACACTTTGATGATTTGTTTCTAGAAATCACGGCCTTTAAGAAGGCTATTACACATCATTTACATTTAAACAGCGTTTTCTTCTTAAGCTAGTACCAAGGTGACATGGATGACAACTAGGTCACCCCAATTACCTATTATGCGGTTTGAAACTAACGTATAGTTTTTTTTCTTACTGTGGATGCAGGTAAGGGTGTCCTTTCCTTGGTTGTTGTTTGAGAAGTTGGAATGCTGTTCACTTATACTGTCACACTAATCAGGACCTTCTTACCCTATTATGGCCTGATACTAAAATGTATTTGTTTGGATTTTCAGTCGAAAGGAATACATAATTTGATACTTTGAACTGTAGACCTTGGTCTTTGTAGTTTTTCTCATGTGTTATGTATATTGATAATAGTTTAAACTCTCACTCACTCTCTCTCTCTCTCTCTCTCTCTCTCTCTCTCTCTCTCTCTCTCTCTCACACACACACACACACACACACACACACACACAATGTGCACTTGAGTTCAAGACTATGGATATAAATTTAAAAGCACTTGAAATTGTTCTTCCAATGTCACTATGGGTGTGTGTGTGTGTGCACGCTCAAATCGTCAAAGACTTGTAGCATAGATCCCAAGTCCTCAATCTATTGTTCCTTCTACTCTTTTTTGTAAGAAATGCGGAATACAATAAGGATCTAGTAGCAAGGAGAGTAGAGAGAGATATGATGCAAAGTAGACTAGTGGAAAATCAAAAACTTTAGATTAGCACACTATTACAAAGTGATGGTGTCATCCACCCATGCGCTCTCAAGATAGAGCTTAGATGGCGATTTAGACAACTAGAGCAAGTTGGAATACAAGGGACTAACAATCCTTACACAAGGAGTGTTGTGTGCGTCAAGCGTGCACACCATTCTATTGTATTACTCATGAGAAGGCCTCCTTATATAGATGTAAGGGAGCCTCTAAACACCCATGTGCAGCCGCCGTTAGATAGCCAAGTCCAAGTAGAACTCTCCCATGCGCCCATGTGTAGCGGCTTTTGGGTAGACAAGTCCTCCTAGAACTTGGCCATCGGCCAAGGAAATCCAGCTACTGGCCACCGACCGGACGGCCATTTTTCGATTGTCTTCCGGTCGTCGTCCGGCCAAGATATTCCAACAAAAAGGAATATTTCGACAAAAGGAATAAAAATTCTCAGGGGTTTCCGTCCCCAAGGCCCCCAAAGTTGGCCCTGAATTTGCTTCGTACCATCCACGATTACAAATAGAGATCTCATCAATATACAAAGCTGGAATCCACCAAATATATGTGCACCATTGGCTTCTCCTCATATGGGGGCCTTACAAACTATGCAGCATATACTGTGGTGGAAAAATTGAGAGAGGTGGGCATTGCAAGTATACCGACATTTTTCAGTCCCCAACTCTCTCTCTCTCTCTCTCTCTCTCTCTCTCTCTCTCTCTCTCTCTCTCTCTCACACACACACACACACACACACACACACACACACACACTCACTCCAGCAAAGTCAGGCTACATGGAAAGCTCGCATGTGGACTACGACAATCGGGGGGAGGGGGGCATATTGTGCTCGGATGCAAGTCGTGTTAATAATTGAACACCAACTAGCTATGTATGCTATTTAGAACCCAAGGCATGCTAACTAACATACTCCATATGCTAACTAGCAAAAGTCTACAAATCAGTATGCTATTGATCAGCATATACAAGTTCCTATGCACTAGAGATGCAATGCATAAAATGCATAAGTTATGGTACGAGTATTTGATTGATCACCTGAGGCTCGTCTAGGAGGTGCACAGGGTGTTCTATGTACCTTTTCCTCCCCATCCTCTTTTGACAAACATCCTTCTTATTCGGTGAAACGCGATTCTCCACTTTCCAAAATGTGTAGACCAATTCCTTAATTTCATCTGTGATAGGTCTATGATGGTGTTTCTTGTGACATGCAACCAATGAAAAAAATTGACCGTCAACATCAGGCTTTGCCTGTCATGATCTCGCCTTGTGGAAGGTGCAACGATTGACATTTAGGACCCTGGAAATTTTTGCAATAGGCATGTTTTCCTTTGAGTTCAACATCATCTGCAATGCTACATTCTTCAAAAACAACTCCTCATTGGAACTTGGCTGCTTGATGGTAGCCAGTGGGTTGTGGACATTGGAGACAATTGCGGTATGTACAGCAGCCTCCACTTCGAAAGACTCATCATGGATCGCCCGAACATGAGTATGTCGAGCAACAAGATTCCAAATTTTCCACTTTGCTTCTATACTAAAACCTTCAGTCCTACTCTTGAAATCTCTCACAATCTCGGAGGAGATTTTCTTTTTCTCCTCATCGTTGAGGGCATGATGTTGTCGCTCAAATTTCATTTGTTTCTGCTCCCGTTGTTTCTTCTTTCTTACTCTCTCATATTCCCTCATTATAGAAAGAGTTGGATCTTCGGAGTTGTAATTCATTGCCTATACTGGCTCTCTTCTGCTTTTTCCTCAGAACTGTAGACGTGCATAATATGTTACTTACTTAAAATCACTTAAATATATAGCTGTCAACACTTGATGTTGTAATACACACATACTATGAACAAATGCCGTCACAAAACTATAGATGTGACCAACAAAACCAATGACTTCATTTGGAGTGGGTGGGCTACACATAAGATTTACTTACCATCACATTATAGTACAACTCCATTTCTAGAATTGGAGCTAGTGGCAATAGTGTTGGCTGTTGGTTCTCCATATCTGTAGGTGTGTGTCGGAATGAGAGAAAGAGCTCAACTTTGACAACTCATCTCTGAGGCAGGATGCCCGGCGCAAGGAACAAAAGAGAGAGAGAGAGAGAGAGAGAGAGAGAGAGAGAGAGAGAGAGAGAGAGAGAGAGAGAGAGAGAGAGAGAGAGAGACTCCCCACATCGTCTTCAGTAATTGAAAACATAAGCACATGAGGAGGGAAAATATTTTTTTATGGAACATTTCAAATTCAAAGGACTTGCCCATCCGTTTTTAGTATATGCTAACAAGCACAAGTAACTAGCACTGCCTGAGACAACATATTCAATGACATGTTAACATGCTTCTACCCATATTAATTAGTTCTTTTTTATTTCACCTTTCATTTCACAACTTCACATGGCTTTACATTTTTTGCATTCTATAGCTTGATTCGAGTCAATGTTAATGTTCGAGAAAGTCTCTTTTATTAAGTGGCTGCTGGTCGAGTTTTCTCCTCATAAAGAAGAAAACCAGAAATACCAGCTAAAATTTTGAGATTTGCAATTTTGGGACGACTTTCTCACATATTTCATCGATTTTTCTTCCGTTTACCATGGTTTGCAGCTAGCTAGTCTCGATTTTCAATTGGCTCAAGACTAAGCTGAGGCAATCCTTTCCCAAACACTGATACCAGTTTAATTCAACCTAACAGTTTTATCACTTTCTTATTGTTTTGAAAGTCGTTGTGACCCTTTGACTTCTTTTATTACTTGAAAGGTTGAAAAGGCTCACAGGTTCCAACAGTCCAAGCTTCAAACAAATGAGAGATTTTATAAGGTATCTAGTAAGTGAAGCGCTTTTTTTCATTAGTTGAAAGGTTGAAAAGGCTCACAGGTTCCAACACTCCAAGCTCTTCAAAGGAATGGGAGATTTTATAAGGTTTTTGAGTAAGTAAGCACTAAATGACACATGGAGGGTCTCTCCTTCCTTGAAAAATACTAACGACGGAATGAATAGAGAAATGAATATACTAATGATAAAGAATAGGTGGAGAATTTTTGCGAGGAATTAAACGCAAGGGATAAAGACGGAAAATTTTCAACTAAGAAAATACTTTTTTTTAAAAAAGTTGAAAAGAAGCAATAAAGTCCTTTACAAGTGGGTTTATTAATGAGAATCTGAAGAGATGCCCATTTTTGTGAAGGAGCAAAAAGAAAATGGTTGGAGTAGAAAAGTGGAGTGGTTGTTGCAAGGCAGGCAAGAAGTCAAAGTTCTGTGGTGGGAAAAAAATGGAAATGTGACAAGTGGCACGCAACCAGTGATATAGGTGTGTGGCATGCAAGGGAGATAACACATGGCAGGCAAGCATGACAGCCAGTGCAATCACCATTAGCGAGGGGGAAGGCAGTAGTAAGGAAAAAAAGTTTAGATGTAATGCATTGTGTAGGCAACAGCCAGCTGCATGCATTCAAGTAGCTTAGTCCAATGCATTCTCTATGAATGCAAGGGAGTGTGTTCGATATCTGATTGATACAAGTAAACAAATCGAGAGTTTTAATCAAGTTCAAATAAAAATTGATGAAATTTTTATAGGTTTTGTCTTACAAAAATTCCATTTACATACACAAAGATAGTCAAAAATTTATTTCCCTTTCTCTTTCTCCTTAGGACAAGGATCCTAAGAAGCAAGGCTCAACCTAGGGGGTCAGGGACATGAGCCAAAAGCTCGGACTAGACTAGTGTGGACTGACACTCTGTATTATGGCTAGGGCTAGGAGATGGCCTATATATATAGGGTGGTAGGGCAGTGGATCCGGTATCTCAGTCTCCTAGGTCGTCCATTGGTATCAGAGCCAGGGGAGGGGAATCTATTGAGGGGGTAAGGAGAAGGGTGTGATTCTTTGCATGGATGCATGTTCTCTCTCTCTCTCTCTCTCTCTCTCTCTCTCTCTCTCTCTCTCTCTCTCTCTCTCTCTCTCTCTCTCTCTCTCTCCATGGAAACTTTGACATATGTTCACTTCATTGTTGTCCCTTGAATCAGGAAGACAAGATCGTGGATTCAGAAAAAAGTCAGAGAAGTCCGTGGGAAGCATGACTTCCAAAAACCAACGGAAGAGATCTCAGAGGTCAATGTCCATGGGAACTACCACTTATGAAGTAGGAGGGCCATGGATGACCTGCACAGAATCGACACAGGTTCAAGTCCATAGCATCGTGCTACTGAGAGCTTTGTTGTTTGCCTCTGGCATGTCCCCATGGTGCAGCAGAACGCCCTCTCCGTGATCACCTCCTTTGGCGTTGCAGACACAATTCACTACACTCTTGTTCTTTGTAGGGCTCACATTTGGAGGCCCAAAGTGAGCCTTAAGTTGTCCAAGGGTTGGTTCTCATGCACGAAGGTGCAGCTAGGGATAGTCGACACATCGATAAAGAAGCCAAGGACAGGTTTTCTTGCATGAAAGTGCAACCGAGGATAGTCGGCATCGATAAGAAAACCAAGGACAGAGCTTGTTGAGGAGAAGTCTTGAACACACAAATCATGCAAGGCATGCCAAGTGGGGAGCAAAAAAATAAAAACAAGCAAAGAGCCTTGGTATGAATTAAGATCGGCCAAGGTAAGGCCAAAATTAACAAAGATACCGAGGATGGAGGGAAGGCAACATTACAAGCACCCACTTTGTCATGCGGCAAAGTATTGCAAAACTATTTTTGAATGCATGCCTTGCAGAAGGCAACGAAATTTGACATTAAAGGTTTCTCGATTTTCTTCTTCCTTCTATTAGTACGACAATAAAACCGGGCGGCAAGAACATTTACTGAGCACTCAAGGCACGGGCAAGGCTTGTAAGCATTACCAAAGGCATAATATTTTTGTTTTTGAACACACGGTGTGCAACAACCACTCATAGTCAAGCAAGGCTTGAGTGAGAAATGGTTTCATTTACAAGCAAGGTTTTTTCCCCTACAAGGCAAAGGTCATGGCATGGTAGTGCTTGAAAATCTCATGAAGATCGGCACGGCCTGTTGCTGGCCTTGATGAAGGAGGCACAGGTACTTGGCAAGGCCGGCCCTTAACTGCAATTTCAAGAATTTTTCAAGCAAGTTTCTCGAGCTTGACTTCTAGGCCAGTTGTTTGTCATTAAAGAAATCAGACAACGATAGGATCCACCCATTTTTGGCAAGCATGATCCAAGGAGTGTTTCAATACATCACTGGAGCAAGGCTCCATCTACATAATCAAGTCAAGCAGGTATGAGGCACATCTATTACAAGAATTTTTTTGTTTTTAAAAAACATTGTACAACTCGACAAGGTTGATTATTTGTGAATGCTTGACAAGGTCAACTTTCTCTTGTTATGCCATTGTAATTTGGCAAGAGTATGTGTTCTCTATGAGCACCATAACAATGCATGAGTACTTATGTGGAGCAAGGCTTCCCTTTCGACATTGGCATAGCGGTTTCCAAAGTTTGGAATATGCTAATAGCATACGAACTTGGGGAAAGTTTCCAAGATGTCTACAGGTTTTTACAATCACATGAGGGTGTATATGATATATACGCTAACTCACTCAATAAGTACATATGGCTATGAGCCGGATTTGAGAGAACTACCAGAAACCTGGTCACAAGTGGGGGACAAGGTTAGTAAATTTCAAGCTATGTTTGTTTTTTTTCTATGTTTTACTTTTCATTTTGGACAAGTTGTGTAAAGAAAAGTTTTTGGGCAAACTCCATAAGAAGTCGTTGTACAAAGCAAAGTGCTTTGTCCGACTTCATGTGAAGCACAGCTTCTCTTATGTACCAAAGTATTCTTGATTGATTTAAGATCAACAACATTGGCACATATCTTTGTGACTACATGTATATAAGCTCACATTTTATACAATGACACACTCTGGTGTATCCATGGTATACGTGCAAGGCACATATACCAGGGGCTCAAATGATTGAGACTGTCATTGAAGCCAAGGGCTTATTATTCTATTTTTTGATATGTATGCATGGCGTACTAGTACGATGGACGTATGACACTCCATCATTGTATACGCTTCCAATATAGCACTAACTACTCTGGCAAGGACAAGCTCAGTTATTGATGTTTTAAAACACTTTTTGTTTATGTTTATTTACATGCATACATATGCACCCTGTTACAGCCACAATCACATACAAGTAAGTGAGTCAAGATGTGACTTATGGTACCTCTCTCTACGAGAGTGTGGCACAAGTACATTGTTGTGTGCTTATAGGATAAGCTAAACACAGACATTGTTTGCACAGAGCAATACGCATAGGGAATACAACACATTAGAATAATGGTTTCCTCAGTTTGGCAATCTCTCTTTCCAACTTCTCAGCGAGAAAGGTGAAACTCGACATGATTTTTTTGAACTCTTTCTAAGTCAATACGATATCAAGAAGGGGTAAGAGCCAACAAGGAAGGGCTAAGAACCATCTATTACCACCTTTTCTGGAATGGCTAAGTGCAATCTGCTTGTAATCCATCTCTGATTGCTTTCAAGATCAAACAATTCTATTCATTTGAGTACCCATCAATTCTAATGGACAAGCAAAAGTCTTGCCATTAGCAATTTCTTGGGCATTATTTTAGCACTAAACACTTTAAGTGTGAAGATTAAGTTGAGTTTTTGAACATCTTAAACTCGTAAGGCTTATCTCTACCAAGGTGTATATATAAAGCCAACATTTTAGACAGTATGGTTGTTCACAAAAACCCAAGATTATAATTTTTTGGGTCTGGAAAAGATCCAGTTGTGAATACGATTCCAACTTCATTGGATATCGTTTTTCGTCTATAGCATTAAGATTGTCTATATGAGTACAGTTTTGGGTAAGACCTAGCTTGTAATTACTAAATCAATTATTAAGTGTTGATGGTCAATTCTTGGAACCTTCACACTTGCGCTTTCAAAGAAAGAAGTCCACAAATTGGCAAGGGTAGTGGAAAATTTCAACTTCCAAAGTAATAAGGGAAAACCCAAGGGGGTCACGGACACATGCCAAGGGCCAGCTACTAGTTGAGCAGTTTCCCTCCTACAAAAGCCTAACCAAGGGGTTTGACAATATTGATTTTAACCAAGGGATTTGGATTGCAAAGGCAAAACCCAAGGTTACATGTGCAATACTACTTGCGTTTCACTTATTTTCAATTAGTGCTCCCAGGCATTTGGAGGCAAAAAATTTGGGCAGGTGCCTTTCACTATGGATAAGTGAACACTATGTTCAACCTCCAAGTACGCACCTGATTTGGTTTTTTTTCTTTTACTATGTTATATTTCCAAGTAGGATGCATAAACTTCTATGTTTTCATCCATTTTTTTCTCTTAAGAGAGATAACAAGGTCATGAAGAGCCAAGAAATTTGGGTTGTCGTGTCCAAACTAAGTTTCTACATTACGTAGTTATAGACCCACTTGTAGGGTTTTATTTTTCACATGTTGTCACATGGGATACAATATGGTCTAGGAACTCAAGGAGTTTGGTTTAGCCATTGTGGAGTAAGAATAATGAGGGTCCCTCTCACTCACGTTGTGAAGTATTTGCAGTTATCTCCACACACAAGTACATCTCGTACTTGAAGGATGTTCTTTTTTAGACATCCTTATATGAGACATATTTCACATGTGGACAATATGAATCTCTGGGACTGACATTGGCGCCTACTATTTCAATAATGGGTTGCAACAAAGTTCCTAAATGTTGATCGAATCCAATTTCTAGACCATTTTTAGCACGATGTATCCAAAACAATTTAAGTGGCCAAAAATTATCGGATACTTAGGATGATTTGTTAAGGTACGAGTGCTTCTAAACAACATTAATGGATGGTTGTTTATGCATATAACAAGGCTATGAGTTGTTAATGAAAAGGTTTCATTGTTTGTACCTAGAAGTGACTTATGTTTCACATTCTATTATGGTTCAAATGTTTTAGCAAATCTGGCAAATGATTGCAGTAGAAATTATTTAGTTTCTTTTCAAAACTATTTACACTCTTCTTTCATGTGTGCTAGGAGCATCAAATTCGCCATAAGTATTGGTAAGTATGATCATGGATATGCAAGTTCAAATCCGTTTTTTGCTAAATGCATGCACACTAGGTGCTATGGACCCTAGTCTTTAGCAAAGACTGGTTTGGAGCGGCATGCATATTCATCACAGTAGTTGCTTCTGAAGAACTTTTCACTCTATGTTCAGTACCTCTATGAGATTACTTTTGGATCCACCAATCACCAATAGAGGTCATGGCTTGGTTTGGGTGCTTGTGGATCTTTCAAGTTAACCAAGATGGTTATTCATGACATTGTTGATTTCTCAGCAATGTTGTACGACTTTGTGAGCCCCATTTACGAGTCATTTGGGAAGATTGTCTATAAATTGTGGGGAAACAAACCTCGGTACTGTCAAATATCTAAAGAGGATATCAAGATTACAAAGTGTAATCTTGTGCTAAAGGATATGTGAATTGCGTACATAAGCACCAAGCAATTCAATTAGAAATCATGTGCTTCTCCAGTTAGAGTTTGCTTACCGTAAGTTAAAGCATGTTTGCCACTAGGTTTAGTCTCTCCATAGTATAATTCAGGTTCTCAACCTTGAACACTAGTTATGGTAGAGTTGTTTACGGATGAAAATGAGAACAAGTCAAGGACTTATATTTTGCTAATAAGTTATGTCAGCCAGTTACTTTCATGGAAAGTGAAAAGAGGTACTCTTTTGGATACATTTTTGTTGTGATAACTCGTTTAGCATGCACGTATGTGTTCTAAGTGGAGTCTACACACTATGTATAAGATAGGAGCCAGTAACACATGACGATTGCAAATGGCCAACAATGTAAAAAATCAAGATGTTACTCTTGGTTTCATTGAACCTCCTACTAAACCGTGTTCTGGTCAAACAAACAGTTGGATCCATGAAGGATGCCACGGTGGAAAACATTAGTGTATCACCACGGAGGAGTAATGTCAGGACAAGGAGCCTAAGGAGCAAAGCTTGACCTAGGGGGTCAGGGACCTGAGTCAGGGGCTCGGACGGGACCAGTGTGGACCAGGATCTATATTATGGCTAAGGCTAGAAGCTTGCAACATCTCAAAAGTGTTTCACCAAAAACTCAAATGTGTATGTGTCTCCCTTCTCACTAAGTCACTTTAGACTTTTTTTAAGAAGTCAAAATTTTTTTACTTTATATTTTTTGAAAACTCACAATTAGTTCTCCCCAATCTAAGAAAAACAAGTGAAAGGTTCACGATGGATTTCTAAAACAATAAGAAAGTGATAAAATCATTATGTTGAGTTCAACTAAAATCAATATTTGGGAAAGGATTGTCTCAGCTTAGCCTTGAGCCAATTGAAAATTGAGTCTAGCCGCTGCAAACCATGGGAAAGGGAAGAAAACCGGTGAAATATGTGAGAAAATAGTTCAAAAGTCATGCAAGTTTTAAATTCTTGCTAGTATCTACGGTTTGCTTCTTTGGCCGACAACTGCTTAATAAAAGAGAGTTTCCCAAATATTGACTAGAATTAAGTTATAGAATGCAAGAAAAGTCAAGGATGTAAGGTTGTGAAATGAAACTAGTACACTATCAATACTCTTTTCCTGCATGTATAGTCTATCGCATTTCTAAAAGTGATGCATGACACGATCTCTTAACAGATGCTGCAAAGCATTCTTCTATACCAAGGTTAGGAGCTTCTCGTAGACATTATTTTTCATGAGGTGCTAGCCCTTGTTCAACAAACTTATGAGTGCTCTAATTCTATTGGGGAGTGTGAGTGTGTGTGTGTGTGTGTGTATATATATATATATATATATATATATATATATATATATATATATATATATATATATATATATATATATATATATATATATATATATATATATATATATATAGAGAGAGAGAGAGAGAGAGAGAGAGAGAGAGAGAGAGAGAGAGAGAGAGATATTCTTCCTTTTGGTGTACCTTGATCTAGCAATGCTACCAAGCTTGATTATAGAGTTAAGATAAGTTAGCATGGTGTGAAGAAATGAAAGCTAAGAGAAGTCGATGTAATAATAGAACTTTTTTTTAAAAATGGAGTAAGTTCTAGAATTGGTTTCAATGATAGGAACACAATTGGATTCAATGTCTCTGTTCCACTCTCTTAGTTGCTTCTATCATTTCATCTTTCTTATGAGCAAGACATGGTAGTAGTGCACATCATAACTACTTAGGGTTGACAAAAGTGTTATTACGTTGAAAAGTACAAATTGGGTAAGCTAGCAAGCTTTTAAAGATAAAGGTCCATAATTGCTACTACAATGTGTAGTTATAAAACTTTTCATATCTAAGAATAGAGTTATGAAAAGATTAGGGCTCATACTTTCCAATGTAGCAAGAAAGCTTCTAGTTTCAAAGAGATGAGTTGGATTTTTTTAATATTAAGAATGTGATCGACCCTTCGAGTTTATGTTGCTCTCTAGATGCCTTGCTTGCGTCTCTATCTAAGTTTTGTGCACAAGCATAGTAATGTTTTACCTTTTTACCTAATACAATAATGCATAAGTAGCTTAGTACAATAAGGTGCACACTATTTGTTCATGTACACTTTCAAGTCATTTGCACCTTAAAATGTGATAAAAATGAAATAAAAATAAGGTCACTCAATTGTTTATTTTTGTGAGAGTTTTGGCCATTATGCTAAACTTAAGGATGTCGTGAAAAATTGAGGTTGTGACCTTAAATTATGCATGTCATTGATCTCTATCTCCCTCTCCCCCCAAATTATAAAAGTATGTTCCTTGTTGAGAGAGAAGATTGTATTCAATCATTTACATGCTTGAACCTATTCCCTTACACACAATCTATATCATACCAACCATTTGGCTTAGCTCTTGCTACCTTAAATGTGAGATCATACATTGAGGCAGTGTAGGAGAGCCTCTTCTCGTATACACATTATGTCCCTTGATAATTTGAGAGTATAGATGTCATATCTACTTGAGTGCTCAGTTTTTTATCACATGAAATTTCTTATCTTACATTTTAGCATGGATCATGGCCTACATTTCTTTGTCTCCCAGAAACTTTATGGATTTAATTTGTTAGTTGCCACCATTATATCCACGGTCTTCAAGCGTGCTACCCAGAGTATTTGGTCCCGTAGGCCAATCTAACGTTTAAGAACAATGACTCTCTCTCTCTCTCTCTCTCTCTCTCTCTCTCTCTCTCTCTCTCTCTCTCAAACTTTGAGGTCATTGTGATTGTTTCTACAATATTACAAATCTCACCCCCTCTCCCTCCTTGAGAAAGTATGCAATCGTATAAGCACCTACATTCAAGAATCGAAACTCGTTAACTATCTTTTTTAGGCATCTTTCCCTCTTCTTCTTCTTCTTCTTCTTCTTCTTCTTCTTCTTCTTCTCTCTCTCTCTCTCTCTCTCTCTCTCTCTCAAAACTCATTTGATAGTATTTGTCATTCAATTATTTTTTTTGGTGATGTTAAACATTTTGTGTGTGTTTGTGTGTGTGCGTGCGCGTGTGTCTTATTTAAGCTATGCAACAGGATGACTCCTTGTCATGAGTGTTTGGAGAAGGTTTTCCTAGGCTTAGCCGTTGAGATTCAAAATTAACGGGTCTCAAACCACGTTAATAGGAAGTAAAGCGGGTGGTAATAGTCAAAAAATGCTCGAAAATTGCATATTTTAGAGACTATTAGTACTTTTGGTTTGCATCTTAATGGAAAGGAGATGTGCATTGTAGATACATCAACAAAGTGAAAGCCATTTTGGCTACAAAAGGAAAGGTGCCAAAAGGTTCTTGAGGACTTGAGAGAGAGAGAGAGAGAGAGAGAGAGAGAGAGAGAAAGAGAGAGGTAGGCATGTCGCCTAGTCAAGAGAGACACACATGTGGCCACTGCTATTTGTGATACACTTGTTTGCGAGCATCATCTTTGATTGACACTATGCAAGGGTAGAAGGGGAGGGTTACGTGTAGAGAAGTTGAGTTTAGGAAAAAATTTATGTAAATAAAGAAAATATCAAATATTCTAACATCATAGGAAAAAACTCAAATTATTTCAAAGATTTGAAGCATCTGATAAAATTGAAATGACACAGAGATGACTCACATAAGTTAAGCACTCTCTTTATATATATATATATGTGTGTGTGTGTGTGTGTGTGTGTGTGTGTGTGTGTGTATACATACTTACTCGCTTACACACACACACACATACATATGTGTGTGCGCGTGCACATACATAACATTTAAGGAAAATTACTCTCTCTCTCTCTCTCTCTCTCTCTCTCTCTCTCTCTCTCTCTCTCTCTCTCCCAAATTTTGAGGTAATTGTGATTGTTTCTACGATATTAAAAATTCCACCCCCCTCTCCCTCCTTGAGAAAGTATGCCAGCATGTAAACACTTGCCTTCAAGAATCAAGACTCTTTGGCTATATTTTTTAGGTCTCTGTCTTCTTCTTCTTTTTCTCTCTCTTTCTCTTTATCATTTGTTTCCCTCTCAAAACTCATTTGATAGTATTTGTCACTCGATTATTTATTTTGGTGATGTTGAAAATTGTGAGTGCATGTGTGGGCGTGCGTGTGTGTCTTATTGAAGCTATGCAACACTGGCGGATTCTTGCAAGCAGTGTTTGTAGAAGGTTTTCCTCAGCTTAGGGGTTGAGAGTCTATATGAAGCACTATTAAATTGTGTTAATAGGAAGTAGAGTGGGTACAAATAGTCAAAAAATGCTCTAGAATTGTAAATTTTAGAGATTATTATTACTTTTGGTGCGAATCTTAATGGAAAGGAGGTGTGCATTGTAGATACATCAACAAAGTGAAGTCCATTTTGGCTACAAAAGGGTAGGCGCCAAAAGGTTCTCGAGAGCTTGGGAGATGGAGGAAAAGAGAGAGAGAGAGAGAGAGAGAGAGAGAGAGAGAGAGAGAGAAGGGGGGGGGGGGGGGGGGAGGCACATTGCCTAATCAAGGGAGACACACATGTGCCCATTGCTACTTGTTGATACATTGGATTGCGAGCTTCTTCTCTCGTCAACACTATGCAAGGGTCGAGCGGGAGGGTTACGTGTGGAGAATTCAAGAGTTTAGAAAACGTTTCATGTCAATAAATAACTTATAGAATATTTTGACATTATAGAAAAAGTCTCAAATTATTTCAAAGATTTGTAGCATCTAATAACATTGGAATGATACAGAGATGACTCACATAAGTTAAGCTCTCTCTCTCTCTCTCTCTCTCTCTCTACCTACTCCTCCTCCCTATAGATATTCACTTTTGTTGAAAACTTGTTTTGTAACTTTTAATGTCTCTTTAGATTGTTCCTACACCTTTGAACATTTTGTTCTCTCTTTCTCTCTCCTCCTACATCATTTGTTGGGCACTAAAAATTTGTCCTCTCTCTCTCTCTCTCTCTCTCTCTCTCTCTCTCAAGTTGATTTTTGATTGGTACCCTTGCCTACCAAAGTTTAAAGAATTTATAGATTTTTAAGATAGCCCACATGCTAACTCTTAAAAATAAAAAGAACAAAATATCCAAGTATTGGTGAAAGATCCATCAACTGGGCAATGAGGGTTGGTCTTTGTCGGGAAATCCATTTTCTACAGGTGAAAAACTTTAGTTACACTTTTAAAAATACAATAATACCAAAAATAATATCTTGAAAATTTGAAAGGTGCTTGAGCTCAAGAGTAAAATCTTTCTCTCTCTCTCTCTCTCTCTCTCTCTCTCTCTCTCTCTCTCTCTCTCTCTCTCATGGTCCATAACGTGGATAATGACCCCTACATTTGTATGTCATGCATGTCCTCAAAGCGACACAGCCCCAACTCGATATTAAGCAAGATTTTTCTTTTTCTTAAGCTCTTTAAATAAATACACAATTCCAAAAATTTTAAAAAATATCAATATTGGTCTTGAAAAAAGCCCTTAAAAATACACTAATGCCAAAAAAATAATATCTTGAAAATTTGAAGGGTGCATGAGCTCAACGGTAAAATCTTTTTTCCTCTCTCTCTCTCTCTCTCCCTTCTGCATGTACATGTGTACGCATACACAAGCAATGTGATGGTCTGTGTGTGTGTGTGTGTGTGTGTGTGTGTGTGTGTGTGTGTGCGTGTGTGTGAGAGAGATAATAACGTGGATAACGATCCTTGCATTTACATGTCATGCATGTCCTCAAAGCGAAACAGTCCCATGTTAGATGAGCTTTTTCCTTTTTCTCAAGCTCTTTAAAGAAATACACACTTCTAAAATTTCTAAAAATATCAATATTGGTTTAGAAAAAAACCCCTTGAAAATATAAAGCCAAATATATCTTCAAAAATTACATTTTTATTAAATAGCAAAATTTTCACTAAAATTTCTCCTTTTGTATTATATCTTCAAAAAGTAAATTTGCATTAAATAACAAAACCTCAACTAAAGTTATCCCTTTTTTTTTTATGTGCAACCAAACCAAAAAGATTCATTTTATGTAGAATAGAAAGTCTTTTGACTTTACATTTGAAAAGGTTTCTCATTTCTTATATTATGCAAAGACTGTCCTTTCTTGCAATCTTACCCTTCACTTTTGCATTTTGGATTAGATATTTTGTAATTTTTTTTGAACTGAACCGTGAACAAGAGAGTGACACATGGAGGCCCTCTCCTTTCTTGAAAATTTTAAGTTGCTTCATATATAGTATAGATGTGAAATAAAAAGAACTCATCAATATATATATATGTATATGTATATAGGTAGGTATGTATACATACATACACACATATATATATAGGTATATGTGTGTGTGTGTGTCTCTATAGAATTTACTAGAATTATGTAAGATGAGCTTCACTTTAACGTTCTAAAACAATAGAATTTGAGAGAAGTCATGGCTCAACAAGAGCGTGACAAGACCTTGTAATTTTTTGGGTTGTTCAATATAACTCACTCACAATTGTGAGTTTTGCTTTTTTAAAGAAAAAAAAAGGATACGTCATGCAAGATATGAAATGAAAGGTGAAATAAAAAGATGCATTTACTATTCTAAAATTGAAATAACATTTAAAGTAAGTTTCCATAGTCATTGAAAACATTGAAAGTATGTTAACCCAGCTCTCCTCTAAGGCTTCTTTTACAAAGCCAACAAGGTGAAGACTCCTTTTGGCGTTAAAAAACAAATGGTTGAAAAAGAAGTTGTATGAAGGGACCATTTACAAAGTAAAATAAGTTTCTTTAAAATCAAAAGTTAAAGAAATTCATGAGGAGGACCCATTTACAAATTAAACTAAAAATATTTAGAAAAACTTACAACCACAAAAAGTAAAGCTAGGAGGTTACCAACAACATTAGAAACTAACCTTACCATCTGCACACACGTCCTCACTAGCTTAATTTGATCCTCTTCCTATGTCCTTTTGTGGGCCAAAGCCAAAGTGAGGAATCACAAACACCTGCTAAACTTAAGAGAGGATGAGAGTTATGGAAAATAGGTGAGATTGATAGCCTAAAACACATGTCATTTTTGTTATGTTTTAATATAAAATTGTATTGTCCATTATACACACATTAATGACTTATATGTTATAAAAGGCCCCACTTAAACATGTTGAAAGCCTAGCATTGGCATTCCAAATCCAAAAAAAAGTAAATAAAAAAATAAAATAAAAGGATCTATTGATATACTAAAACAAAAGAGTATTTTAATGCTTTCATAAGAAAAGGTAGTAAAAACACAATTTAAAGAAATAGACTCTTATGAGGTCCTTAAATGAAAGGACTCTTTTACAAATTAAATCTTAAAAACGACACATCCCAAAAAAAACAAGGTGAGGGATCACGAGGGCTTGCTATCGTGTACAGGAGGAAGCTAAGATATCATCCACCGTCCAACCGTCCAATCCAAGAGGAAGTTAAGATACCGTCTGCGGAGGGTGAGAACTCACAGAAGAGCATTGGCAGAGCCTCAACACGAGGTCTAGACAAGACCTCTAGACAAGACCTGCCTGCAGGTGCAAGATGGAAACGGGGACGGGGGGGGGGGATCATGATGCTATGCATTGCATGAAAACATTGAAAAAGGCTCCCTTTTCATACATGAGAAATTTTCTAAATCTTCTTGTGAAGGTGCACGCTTATACGTGCAAGATGCACTCTCGCATGCACTCAAACATATGCATCACTTCATTTCCTCTAAGAAAAACCAGGTGGAAGCATGTATATGTGCAACTCTGCGCAGCCAAATCAAAGCAGATTTGAACTATGCGAAAGCAACCACATCTTTAATTTTTCACAGTTTTCAAATAACCATGTATGTGTGTGCAAGGACATTCCATTGTATCTGCACGGAAGTAATCTTGAGCACTATGGGAAAAGAACTTACGTCAAGAAAAGAGCCATGCCATGGCGTGTGGCGTCCTTCTTGAGAATAGCCCATGTATCCTTCACCAAGGCCTCTTGCTTGTTGGTGAATGCCGCTCTAACATGCACTGTTGTGCTCAAATGCTTGCGCACCACATCCGATAGAACCTGTCTGGTTATAATGCTGGATTTAAATCTTCCCTTCCCCTGATCACATCTTGCTGCCCACCTCAAATCGACGCAAGGTACAAACCTTTCTGTGCCGCCATTCAGTGCTTTCCCATGGCTTGAATACAAACTATCTGCAAAGTCTTGGTAAAATAAGTAGGTGGGGGCACTCTCTCTCTCTCTCTCTCTCTCTCTCTCTCTCTCTCTCTCTCACACACACACACACACACATACACACACACACACACACACACACACACACACGATTTGAGCAGTGAACAAGGTATGGATGCAATAAAAAAGTGCTACACTGCATAATTATATGCTAATCATCCTGACTAATCACTACATAATACTCCGCTAATCACCCGGTTAACCACTGACAACCCTATGAATATGGCACTAATCATGATTAGCAGTAGAGTTGAGAGCATACTTGCTCGATACTGGAGCTTGAACTGTGTTGATGGCTTGCATGATGGTGGTAAAGAAGGTAGTCTTTCAAGAAGGTGGAAAATGACAATGGTGAGAGATTTGTCTGCTTTAAAGAAGAAGCTCGGTAGAATAGAGAGCAGCACATCGGAAAGAGCCCACGAAAGGTTAATGGAATCAATCTCAACTCTAAGGCTATCGACTCTTGAGCCCGAGCTGATCAACTGCAGAAAACGTGACAGCGTCAGCAGTAGACTCGCAAAGTCGCACAGGACGCCAAGGCGAAATTCTGCACGCAACTATTATCCAAGAAGAATTTCGCACGTAGTTGCACGCCTTCACGTCGTCCCGACTTCGTTCTGCAAAATTGTTGGCCGTCCACGTGGATGCCATCCTCAAAAGGACGCCCAAGCAAGCCCAACACTAAGGCCTTTCTTTACCAGGTCAACAAGTGAAAGAGTCACATAGGCTTTTTTAAAAAATAAGAAAGTGATAAAGTCATTAGGTTGAACTTAATTGGAATCAGTGTGTGGGAAAGGATTGCCTCATCTTAGCTTTGAGCCGGTTGAAAATCAAGACTAGCCAATTGCAAACCATGGTAAAGGCAAGAAAAACAATGAAATATGTGAGAAAATAGTTTAAAATCCTTGCAAATCTTAAATTTATGCTAGTATTTTTGGTTCACTTCTTTGCGAGGAGGAAACTCGGATGACAATCGCTTACTAAAAGAGACTTTTTTGAATATTGACTAGAATTAATTTATAGAATGCAAGAAAAGTAAATTTATGTGAAGCTCTGAAATGAAAAGGACTCATCAATATATGTCCGTGTGTGTGTGTATAATTTACTAGAGTTATACAAGGTGAAGCTTCACTTTAACATTCTAAAACAATAGAATGCAAGAAAAGTTAAGAGATATAGGATGTGAATATGAAATGTGAAATGAAAAGATCCATTTATCTTTACTATATATGAGGAGACTCTCTATGTGTCACTCACTCCTTCAGTTAAGAGAAAACCTTATAAAAGCTCTCATTTCTTTGAAGTTTGGAATGTTGGAATTTGTGAATCTTTTCAACCTTTCACCATTTAACCTCTCAAGCAATAAAAAGAAATGACTCTACTTTTCCAGACTTTCCTTTTTCTTTTGAAACCCAATTGAAGGGTGTTTAAAACTTAAGATATTGTTCGTATGTACGTCACCAAAATTTTATGGATTTACTTCAAGATGATGTTGAAATCGTTAAGATTTTTCAATTACCACATTAAACCCTAATTTTAATCGAACATTGAACAGTGGTCTCAATAGCTCCAAAGTGGAGAGGCATGTGTGTGTGTGTGTGTGTGTGTGTGTGTGTGTGTGTGAGTGAAAGAGAGAGAGAGAGAGAGAGAGTGCCAAAACTTTTTTTCTTGATCGAAATAATTTTAAAGTAAATCTATACATATATAGTGGAGCTTAAATTTTCCAAGCAAGGAGAGGCCTCCCATGTGTCATCCATTCTAACTTGCACAACTGTCTGGGTTTGGAACTCCATAAAATAATTGTAGCTCGATGACCTTGGCGTTTGAAGGTCCCAAACCAATCTCAGCTTGCAACAGCTACTTATGTGTGTGTTCATGTCCATGTTGTGTGTGTGTGTGGGAGAGAGAGAGAGAGAGAGAGAGAGAGAGAGAAAGAGAGAAGCAACGTGATTGGCCGCTGACTATGTGTGTGTATGAGACTTGAATCTCAACCTCCAATGCCATTGTGAGAGAGTCCAATCTAGCTGAGCGAGCCTGTACAAGTACCTAAGAGTGTGTGTGTGTGTGTGCACGCGCGCACACAAGAGAGAGAGAGAGAAAGAGAGAGAGAGAGAGAACGCGAGATCACAATTGTCCATAGTTGATGTGTGTGTGTGTGTGTGTGTGTGTGTGTGTGTGTGTGTGTGTGTGTGTGAGAGAGAGAGAGAGAGAGAGAGAGAGAGAATGGTTGGTCCCATAGCCAATCACGAACAAAGGCGAGTAAGCCAAGTTGACGAATCTAGGACAGGGAGAAAATCTAGGAGGGGTAGCGAGCAATTGCAAGTTAACAATGATGGAAGGTGGAGTAAAATGTTGAATTTGTTTAAAGGTTTTTGCGCTGAATTTCTCTGAACTTTGTAGGTGATCTCAACTTCAAATTAGAACTTAAAGGAAAATTTCAAAATGTATGTGTGGGATTACACTAGACCTAGGTTTTTCTTTCTTAACTTCATAGGCATTCTCACCTTCAAATTGGAATTTAGAGGTAAGTCTCAAAATTTGTAGTTGGGACGACACCAAACCTAGGGTTTTTCCATCACTTGGATACATTGTGCTTTTCTATAAACTTCATGAGTTTTCTCACCTTCAAATCTAGAATTTAAAATTTTTCGGTTGGATTACACTAAACCTAGCCTTTTTCCTAGCACCAGTACTCAGATATACAGTGCTCTTTTTAAAAACATGGAAAACCTACATATGAGAAAAGTATATTTGAAGGTCTTTACGTGATTTTCCTAAATTTTCTTCTGAAATTTAGAGATTTTTCTTTAGAATTTGAAGGTTTTTACGAAATTTGAAGGTTGCCATCAAGGGCTCTAGGAGAATCCCACAAAAAATTGAAAATTAAAAAACCTACATATTTACTATAACTGAAGGGTTTTATATTTGAATTTCTTAGTTTGTGTGTTTGATGATGACTATATGCCTCCCCTTTGATTTGTATCTCATACTGCTAATATCTATGAACTTTGTAAGTTTTCTCACCGAATTTAGATGTAACCCTCAAAATTTGTAGGTGGGATTACACTTAACCTAGGTTTTTTCTTAGCACTTGGATATATAGTGCTTTTTTCCAAATACTTGAAAAAACCTCAATATGAAAAATTTAAGAGGGGACAAATGTACTATATTTGAAGATTTTTACATGATTTTCCTAAATTTTTTCTCTAAAAGTTTGGAGATGTGCATCTAAAATTTGAGGATTTTTACTAAATTTAGAGGTTTCCATCAAGGGCCAATCCCACAAAAAATTTTATGTATGAGAAATTTCAGAAGAAAATTTACTATATTTGAAGGTTTTCAAGTTTGATTTTTTGAATTTGCATGTATGATAATGATCGAATGCCTCCTCTCGGATTTGTAATTCATCCCTACTAATTGGTGCCAAAGTCAGCAAAACTTGCAACTGCAACTCATCAATCTCTCTACCTTGTGGATCGCTCTAGAGTGTGTTTTGTTGGTGTCAATCTTCCAGCCTTCACTAAGGAACTTGAGAAGTCATCACTCATAGTTTCCCTTCCTAGAAACTTACATCCACGTCACCTGCTTTGCGTGCCAACACAACTAGCATTTTTTTTGCTTATTAAATGGCCTAAATGATGTCAACACTAGCTTGCACCTTGAATTTGTGTTAGTATTATTCAATACCGACATTTAAAAGGTTGACATGACTGAATGAATTCATGATGAGATTCCTATCAAGGGCTCTTGGAGAAGCCCCAAAAAAAGATTATGGTTGAAAATGCTTTATCAACATGTACACTAAGTGTGATCATGTACTGGAAAACGCACAACAAGCTCTCGATGGTATTAATGTTTGTAGTTTAGAATTCCGCATATGTCTGGAAGGAGAAGGATGAGGGTAAGGAAGCTCTGAGTAGTTTTCACATGAGGCAAGGTGAGGACTCGTGTCACGATACAATTTTGTGTCCTTATATCTCAAAGGCATGTGGCATCATGCAAGTATTTGGCATAAACAAACTAAAATGGCTATTGAGGGGCTCTTTAAACAAACCATCCTATTTCAAAATGTTTTCGTCAACATGTACACCATATTTAAATGTAACCTCTTGAATTGCACTTATGTGGCCCTTGGCACCCCCATTCTTAGGGGTTCTTACTCTTTAGGGTCACTTTCAAGGAGCAAATTTTCTATATTTACATTAAACTTAGATTTTCTTTGAGAACTCAGGCACACAATGCTTTTTTCAAAGATTTGAAAAACCTACCTATGAGAAATTTTAAAGGAACATTTATTGTATTTAATGGTTTTTACATAAAATTTGTATAAACTTTGTAGGAGTTCTTACCTTCAAATCTAGAATTTAGAGGTAAATCTCAAAATTTGTAGGTTAGATTACAATAAAAATAGGTTTTTTTTTAGCAATTTAGAGACACGATACTTTCTCCAAAAAACTTGGAAAACCTACGTATAAGAAATTTTAAAGGCAAATTTACTATATTGTAGGGTTTCTTTTGCAAGTGGGATCACACTAAACCTAGGTTTTTTTTTTACACTCAAATACACAATATTTTTTCCAAAAAACTTTGAAAATCTACTTATGATTGCAATAAGCGTACACTCAACTACATTTCTAGGTGTGATTGCACTAAACCTAGCCCTTTTTTCAGCATTGGAATACACAAAATCAATGTTACAAGAGATGAAAGCTTTGAGACTTTTAGTAGGGAGGTGAAGGTGTCGAAGCGCCTTACACATTATTTGTTGAAGGTGCCATTGATCCAACATCTAATGATGATGGTGAAGAGGCAAATTCTCCCTCATCTAGACCTGGCATGATGGCTAACACATTAATGGTTTCTTGAACTATTGGTTTGCTTGAATGTGGGATGGGTATGGAGATAATCATTTGAAGGCTAGAGGCCCAACAACATGCTTCTATGTCTGTAAACCATTCTTCATCTCTTTTTGCATCAAGGTAGGGGCCAATCCCATGGGCTCGAGAATGTCGAGTCTAATGTATAAGTCATCCAATGAGCAAACATGAGCTATGCTTCTTTTCCCCTCTTCTAAAGGCTTGGAATCATTCATTGTAAGCATATGAGCTTGATGTGAGTGCAACCAAGTGGCGATGGTACTCCTCACAAGATGCCTCATTGGGTGGTGATGGGACTACATATTTTTTGCACGTCCATGTCCAATTGCATCTCTCAGATGTGGTATGGCATGATCGTCTTCCATGTTGGCCAAATATGTGCAGCAACTCCTTGGAGAAGCTATTTAAGGGTAAATTATCCTTCATCATGGAGTTGGAAGGCCCTATGTAGCTCTTTTTTCTCAGAAAATTACACACACTCTGTGTGTGTGTGTGTGTGTGTGTGTACAACAAACACTATAAACGTTGGAGACTTCATGACTTGGGAGCAAAGCTTGAGAACGAAGTGTAATGTCACCTACAAATTTTTATCGTTACCTCTAAATTATAAATTAGAAGGTAAGAAAACCTACAAAATATGAAGGTATTTAGTCTTTAAAGTTTTTTTTGGGTGCAGGGAGAGACACACAGAGAGAGAGAGAGAGAGAGAGAGAGAGAGAGAGAGAGAGAGAGAGATTAATATTTAGATTCTCCTCCCCCTCCTCCTCTATGTTTAATTGTATAGTTAAAATTAAGCAACCTATACAACCTATAGTTGCTTAATTTTAACTATACAATTAAACAGAGAGGAGGAGGGGGAGGAGAATCTAAATATTTATCTCTCTCTCTCTCTCTCTCTCTCTCTCTCTCTCTCTCTCTACGTGTGTGCTCTTTTCAATAGCTATAAAGCACTCCTAGATTTATTGAATACGGTCTAGAAAATCTTACTTAACATGTGAGAACCTACCAAGCTTGGTATTAAAGGAATATTTGTTGTCTCTTGCATCTTTTTTTTTAAAAGAATCCATAGAGAGATATTGTGAATCATTTTTTTGAAATGCAAAAGAGTGTATACATGTAGAAAAATAGAATCTACATAATTTTTCACCATTGTAGTTGTAAGAATAGAAGACATGTATTTTCTAACCGTGGCGACGCGCGGGTTAGATACTAGTACTATTTTAAAAGTGAAATAAGATTTAAGGTAAGTCTCAATCATCATTGAAAGTATGAAAAGTATCTCTAAGCCATCTCTCCTCTAAGGCTTCTTTCAGAAAGCCAATAAAAAAACCTTTCAATAAATCTTAAGTGAATAATAGAAGGGTGAGTTAGGAAATGAAAATATCATGAAGGTGGAAAGTCAAAAGACTGTTTTGTCCATATGTCCATATAAAAGACGAGGTGGTAGAGTGCACATTCATACGATTGTATTTTTCTTTCTTTGCTTATTTTCCTTTAGATTTTTCATCTTTTTAGAGTGCCCTTGCAATATATAAGCTGTGAATTTTTTCCTTTTTGAAGCCATTAGGTCTACTATTAGTGAGTGACATTGAATTGTTCAAAATGTCACCAAAAAGTCAAACGTTTGTATGTTTCCCTTGTCAATAAATCACCAAGGCTTGTTTTAGAAACTCAAAACTTTAAATGCAAAATGGGCAAGCTGTGATTTTTTTTTTTTTTGGAAGTCATTAGGTCTACTATTAGTGAGTGATATTGAATTGTTCAAAATGTAGCCAAAAATTCAAACGTATGTATGGTTCCCTTCTCATTAAGTCACTAAGGCTTGTTGTAGAAAGTCAAAAATTTAAATGGTACATTTAAATACAAGAGTAAGGTTCAAGGGTGAGTATACCCTATGGAAAGGGCTTTTCCCTGCGTAGTAACCATCGAAGGTCTTTGGGTTTGTACTATAATAGTAGTGTTGTGGAAGCTTCCTCTTAGCCATGGAAATCTTTTTTGGGTTGTCTCCATGGGTTGTTTTGAGCATGATGCTTTTTTGGACTTCATAAGTAGTCCGTAGTAAGGGTTGGATTTTAGGTGTATCTCTGGTCCACTAGATAAAGCTTACAGATCAGTGCCACATGTCAAATTAATAATAATAAACTTGTATCAAACCACAGAGATTCAATCTAGAAAATTTTGTGCAATTTGGTGCAGGGACATGAATCAAGCTAGGAAGAAAGATTGCAAGCAATAGGTTTTGGTTTTAAAGATGAATTTTCCCAGGTTTCTTAATTTTAAACTTTTAAGGTATCGAGAACTCATTTCTAGAGACCAAAGGTTGACAAAGACCAGACTTTTGAGAGACCTGAATAGGGGCCAAAAGGGATAAGTTGCACAAAGTCAAGGTGGACCTATCAAAGACTATCTTGAGAAGTTTTGAGTGAGACTTGATCATAAAAAATCATCCACCATCTACTCAACTTAGAGACATACAAATCGTAAGAAATGCTGCAATACCTCCAACAGTGGGATTGGGAGAATACCTAGAGGAGAGACATTCGCTGATCAACAAACCAAATGTGAGATTCATCAAAATCAATGAATCTATGAGAGTTCTAACGGATTATGCTCATGAGGGATTGTATAGGTTCACAAATGGGGATCAACATACCTTTTACAAGTGTGAAGAACCCTACATTGGAGAGTTGACATTTCGTAAGAATTTCTATGCATTACGTATAGAGATGCCCAAGGAGTGCAAGTTTTGATGGTAGATAAGTATGGATGAGAGTACAAAACTGTTGATCCAATTGACTTAGAAAGGTATACATACAAGGGTACTCTGATCTCTACTTACTTTCAGCCAAAAATGATGCCAAAACACAATCAAAGAGGATTCCACTCGGATTTTCTCCAAGACGAGAAGAAAGAGTGAGAGAAGTCTTAAAGACATATTTAAGAATCATTGAAAAAATACACAAAAACGGGACAATTCTTTTTGTTCTGTATTTCTTGAGGAGAGGTAAACAATGTTTTAGGATGCTCATTGTGTTTGCATGTAGTTTTTAGTAATTCTCATGGACTAAAAGAAACCACATATGACATTAAGAGTTTGAGTCTCAGAACTACAAACTTGTTCACAAATGACTACTTGTAAATTTTTATCCTCTAGTATGATTCTCTAGGAGTAGACATTGTGTCAAAACACAACTTTAGGCCCAAACTCTAGGTTGAGCCTTGCTAAATGTACATGGTATTCAACCATGTGGCTATTTTTGTTGTGCTGACAAAGACAAAAGAAGAAGTGTTACAATAAAGAGTCATGGGAGTTAGATTCTACACAATGTAGACGTTTTTATTCATGACAAAAATCTACATTTCAATCCTTGTGGTGTTAAGAACCAAATTGTTGTGACAAAAAGATATTGAGCCTTTGCCTCAAACTTGAGATTGAGGGCCATTGTATAAGCACTCTGGAGTGAAGTGTCCAAAGTCCAGACCATGCTCCCAAATTTAGAGTCCAAAAGCCACAGGATACTCCCATAGTTGAAAGACTAGAGCATGCTTCTAAGATTGGGTTCAGACTGCATGAAAGGAGTATCTGTGTAGGGTCGTTCTTCCAAAAAGGCAATAAGTGATTCAAGGATCACCATTGGTTTCTTTCTTAGACCTTCCACGAGCACGAATGTCTTGAATCCCCAAAATAGAACTATGCCTAGGGCCTCTGTTAGCTGAAAACACGCGTGCTCATTGATCTCGCAATCTGTAGCTTTTAAGAGTGGTGATGTAGCCAAGTTCTTAGTTTTGATTTTTTTTTTGAACTGTGTGTATTTGCAAAACTGAGCCTTACACACTTTGTGTGAACTACAGCGACACAGAAAAGCTTGAGTTGGCATGCAATAGAGGGGCACTTTGAACCTACCGTGAGGCTTTCTCATTCAAAATTGATGTTGAGCCCTTTCAAAACATAAACAAAATATTAGCAAGGCATAAAGGTCAATGATATGCAAGCGTGATGGCCAATTGTGATAAGAGTTCACTTTAATATGAATTGACAGACATCAAATATGACGGCTAGGAGAAGGGCATGCCGTCATTGCTCCACATTTCCAGCCTTCTGATACCTCCTCATCGAGGTGCCTCAACTTCCCATGCCTCACCAAGGTGACTCAAGATTCTTGTCAAGTTGTGTGTTGATAACTCTTGCTTACAAGTAGGCTCTTCCTATTCACAGAGGGTGCAGACTGCATGATGCAAGCTCTTCCTACTTTTGTGCGATGCCACAAGCTATACTAGATTGTGTAGATTACCAATTAGGGCTCCTTATCATTTATTATTTGTGCATGTGCCATATGCTAAGAGAAGTCTATCACTTTGAGAAGCCTATCACGTTTGCTTGGTAATAGCATACTGAGAGATTGGATCTAAAGGTGCTCATACAAGGTACACCAAATTGACGACAGTCACATGAATTGAATCATCTGTGAGCTCCTTCATAGATATTCTCTTGCAGTGTAGCCTTATGCATCAGAGCCTGAGTGTGTAGTCAACATGGTGCATGAATTCATTGCAGGGAGAGAACGCAGGCATCTACTCCTCATGCAAGCTGGAGCTGCGTCTAACGAACCCATCTTCAACCAATGTACTTGGATTGTAAATCCATCTTGCGCACTGAGCATACGAGTGTGGTTGACAAGGTGCATGAGGGCATCACAGGGGGATAGGGTTGGTAGCCACTCATATGAACTGGAGTTGGAGCTAACGAGCTTGTCATCCACCACCTCCACTGGAAAGCCAGCTGCTCGCCTTCCTCTACTTCCATTTCTATTACACTATACTCTATACTATACTATGATCCAATCACACTTTATATATTTTAGGTCTTCATTTCCATACAGTTCATTCACGGTATAGCATGTAATAGCTTAAGACACACCAGATTGAGGACAATCACAAATTGAAGGCCTCTTTGTGAATAGATCAAACCAAGCGTGAATCATACTTGAGAATTCTATCATGCTTAGAGATTCCTCTTTGTGAATGGATCATGTTGCACTACTTGAGTCACACTATCTCATGGTGACATGAAAAAATTTACCCATTGACAACAAGCTTTTGTGAGCAAACGCTATAGGCGATCAAAGCACTTGTGAGGCTCAATTCTAGCAATATATTTCTAGTATAGGAAATCTTGGCCAACCTTCTCTCTCTCTCTCTCTCTCTTTATCTCTCTCTCTCTCTCATATTTCCCTTTTTGTATCTAGCAAGGGTAGATGCTCAAACTTAAGTTCAAGTCTCCATGCCTTCTTGAATTTGGTAGGGGTTTAACCACTACCCTTTTTGTATCTAGCAAGGGTAGAGGTTCAAAATTAAGTTCAGCCTCCTCGCCTTCTTTTATTTGGTAAGGGTTTAGCCTCTACCATTTTTGTATCTAGGAAGGGTAGAGGATTGAACTTAAGTTCGAGACTCTATGCCTTCTTCTATTTGGTAGGAGTATGGTCTTTACCATTTTTGTATTTAGCTATGGTAGAGTTTTGGACTTTAGTTTGAACCTGATGTGGATGCTCGTTAAGTTCGAGCGTGCACACCTTTTTTGTACATTCCATGATAGAGGCTTGATAGTTTTGAAAGTGCTTGTCATATATAAAATCTCTATGCAGGTAGCTTGGCTTCCATATATAAATTCACTTTTTATCTCCAATCGGAACCAAATGTATGTTTTTTCCCTCCAAAAAGGCCACTAGTTTTAACAAATTATTAATTGTATATCTAAAAACCGTGTTTTAAGAGGAGTTATTTTTATGGGATAACAAGCATCTAACTCCTTCTAATAGACCCCCAAGTGCCCTGAATTGAACTCATTAACAAGCATCAAACTCCTTCTAGTTGACTTCCAAGTGCCCTAAAGTCCTTGTTATATTATGACTAGAGGAGAGTTCATCACTTAATTTAGAGAATGTTATTAAGTAATGGGCCTTTCAAATAGCTAAAGTATGTCAAAATGAATGTGCCATGTAAATAAAAAAGGGATTGAATTGAGTGTGCCCGCAAACAGATGATAGATCAAAGTGCACAATAATGTTAAGTTTGCGAGTAGAATTATAAAAAATGGGACTTGAATAATTCTCAAAATTCCTAAATATGTTAAATTAGTGATTGAACCACAAGAATTGAAACCATTTCAAGTGGTCCAATGTGTCAAGACAAAGTAAAATGGTAGGTTTGGGGATCTATATGCTTATGTCTCACTCTTCAAATAAGTTTTGATAGGCTGAGAACAAATTGTGGATTTTCATACTCAGTATGTGGGATTTGGATTGACATTAGAAGGAATAGTATTCACTTGGTTCCAACCATTGAGCAGAGATGATTTTCCAAACATAGCACAAATCTTACATGAATTTGTAGGGGAGTTATCAAAAAGGGGGATCAAGCACAACATATCTATGCCTTTAATTAAGCAGAAAGCGAATGAAAAAGTAAAGGAAACTTTGCTTTGCTTCAAATAGTACACAGAGAGATGT
Organism: Adiantum capillus-veneris; assembly: GCF_014529385.1. Lineage (NCBI taxonomy): Eukaryota > Viridiplantae > Streptophyta > Polypodiopsida > Polypodiales > Pteridaceae > Adiantum > Adiantum capillus-veneris. The sequence continues at coordinate 47,259,914 of NC_140957.1, read as the reverse complement.
CATGTGACAGAGCTCTTGACACATGGGCTCCAATTTTAGCTATGTCAACATCCATGTTGGCAGAAAGAAAGGCATCGAGTGTGCCAATGGGTGCCATCACTGCCAGATTGCAAATTAGCAGACCTATCTAAGTGGAGAAGCTGGGTGGTACATGAGCCTCATTGTCTTGCTTTGGATAACCCTCTTAAATGTTCTTGAACACCAAAACTAGACATCCTTATATTTTTTGGCTTTCTCACTATGCTTCCACATGATTCATCTATTCCTATACTATAGATAAAGGGGAGAGGAATTTTTGCCCCTCCCCCGGCTATGTGGCACCCTCTGGTACGTCCAACGCCTTCAAAGGTGTGCATGTAACACGATGTGTGTGTGTGTGTGTGCGAGAGAGAGAGAGAGAGAGAGAGAGAGAGAGAGAGAGAGAGAGAAAGAGATAGACACAATGTGAGCAATATGAAAATAAAATTGCAAAAGAAAATTTTCCCACTTCATTTGTTTGTCAGAAAGCTTGGTTTGCGTTGTGAGCGGGATGGAAACACATAATGCCTCTATAACGACCCGACACACACTCTTGGGAAGATACACACACACACTATGGGGCACCACTCGGCTTACACAACACACCTGGCCGAGACAGGGAACACACCTATGGAGTGAGAGGAGAGAGACTATCCACTTGCCCACTCCACACAGACACACACACACACACACACACACACACACACACACAAAAAACTCAGCTCAAAAGAGGGGAACTTTTGATAATTAGATACAATTGGGCTTGGGCCAACACCAATGGGGCAAATAGCTCACACAATATGGTAAAACATGCCAAATACAATCACAAACTAGAGCAGAAACTTCGCTCATAGGAGAAACTTACACAGCCAAAACAACAGAAAAAGAGTGAGGAATTTGGTAAAATGGACAGCGCCATCACGTCCGGAACGGCCCAAAACCCCAGTCTACAATGTCAAAGTGCTCAAATCCGATCTCGGATGAAGAGTTTACGGCCAAAACAGGCTCCAAAAACCCCAAAAACACACCTGCGGCTGTTCCTCCTCTCTTCTCCACGTTTTTTCTGGTCTTCTCTCTGTTTTTTCAGTTCCCACACTTAGCTTTTTTAGTTGGGCACCCGTGGCCTTTTAGATGACCTCAAACGGACCCCGAACAGGCCAAAAACTAACCTCGCAGTGCATAGTTGTCACCTTTTTGCATCATCCGCACACCTGGCACTCAGTTTTTCCAAATAACGCATCCTGCAACCACGTGAAGTGGCCCCAAAAAGTGGTCCTCATGATGACCTTTCTGCATAAGTATTACAAGAAAACACCCACATCGTGTCCATACTTCTCCGCGTGCAAGTATTGACCCCGTTCGACCTCCTGACGCCACTCGATGCCATCTGACGCACCTGCTTACCTCATGTCGTCGGCCCGTGGATAGCTTCCTCGAGAAGTTTTACGCGCTACCAACTCCTCTTTATTGTAGAAAAAACACAGTGGTACTGGTAATAGTGAAAATCGATGCACTATGTACACCCTGTCCTACCTGTACACATGTGGGCCCCACGTAACCACCTGGCTCTGAAAAATGGGCAATTCTTTATTTGATGCACCATGCATGTATATGTACATATGCGCAATCCCTTGCTCCAAAAAACTCCTGACAACGTCATGAAATACTTGAGACTTTGGTGGTTTGTTTGCAAAATAAATGGAGTCCCCAATAGATAGTGCTTCCATGTGTCTAGAGCATGTAAAACAACTAGAAGCTCTTTCTCATAAATTCCCAAGACCCGTTCATCCGTATTGAGACTTCGTCTCTCATATGCTATGGCATGCCCTTCTTGAAGCAAGACTTCTCCAAGGCAATCACCACAAGCATATCACATTGGACCTCAAATGGCTTTGAGAGATCTAGAAGCATAAAGGACTAGTTGGGACGTAAGGTTCTCTTTGAGCTTGTCAAAAGCATTTTTCTCCTTAACTTGGAGTAGATGATGATATCATCAAGACTCCAGTGAATTTTCTGTAGGGTCTATATATTTTCTCCATTAAATGATTAAACGTGGATGGTGCATCAGTCAAGCCAAAAGGCATGACTAAATATTCATAAAGACCAAACGTTGTACCAAAAGCAATCTTTAGGATATCTTCATTTACTATCCTTATTTAATTATAGCCACTTTTAAGTTCAATCCTACTGAAGTAGGTAGAGCCTTGTAGCTTATCAAACAGATCTTCTACTTGAGGCACGAGAAATTTGGTTTTGATAGTAATATGGTTTAGTGCTCGATAGTCCACACACATGCGGTATGTATCATCTTTCTTTTTCACTAAAAGGACTAGAGAACAAAAGGGAGAGGATCTAGGCCTCACCATTCCTTTGTCTACCAATTCTGGTACTTACCTCATGATCTCCTCTTGTTGAGCTTGGGAAACTCATTAAGGAGGCTTGCTAGGCAGTGAGCTTCTTGGTAGGAGCTCAATTTGATGGTCATCATCCCCTCGTTTTGGAGGTAAGTCCATAAGGGTATCATCGATGAAAACATCTTGGAATTCGTTTAGAAAATTAGACAAGTCTAACTCTTCTTGATTCCTACCATTTATATTTGATGAAACATTAGGACCTTTTAGGGACTCTTTGCCAAAAAATGTACGTACAAACTGAGATTTTCATTGATTTATCAAAAGCAAGAGGATTTACAAGTGGTATAGTACGATTGGACTCACTAGCATCTATATACATGATCTTAGTTCCCTGTAGGTGAAGTAGATTCTCCTTTTAGGGAACTTCATATTGGCAACCATACGGTTGAACCATGGTGTCCCTACGATAACATCCTCATGTTGGAGAGGAGAGATGAAAAGGTCTTTTTTGTCGACGTAGCTTTGTACATGAAGCCTCAACTTCCCAATCAAGGGAGTAACGGAGGCGTGCTGGCCTTTGAAAGTTGTTTCGGCAGTTAGAGTATCTCCCATCTTGAAAGCTTGGTTCCCCAACTTGGTGGCCAACTCCATTGATATGAAGTTGTGAGTAGAGCTACGTTCAAACAAGATGAAGGCATCATGATCCCTTACCTTTCCCCAATCATAAGAGAGAGTTGATCATTTGCAATGAGCATCCTCTTTTGGAGCTTCAACAGTGGAAGCTCAAGGAGTCTCATTGCAGGCATTTCTCTTGGGGCAAGAATGATAGCCATATCCTTTCTCCCCACACTTAAAACATTTGTGCAAAAAGCTTCAAGCTTTTCACGAGAGAGTTTATTTTTACCTTTGTAAACTCCCTTCTCCTTGGACCGATTGTTGTTGTTGTTATTGAAATTCCCTTGGGAAGAATTTTGGCCATTGGTTTTCCCCTTTGCATCACTTTTGTCTTTGCTTTCCATGGGCTTGACGTTCCGTCTAGCCCCTTGTTGGAAATTGATCCGCAAAGCAACCATAGTGTGGTGGATTACTTCCGTGATAGAACCACGACATTGGAAGTTGACGTACTTGGCCATCTCTTCAGGTAATCCCGCACCACAGAATGGTTGATTTTTCTCGGCAAAGTCTATCTTTTGAAATACAGTAGACTTGAGATGTAAATCCCAAAAATTGTCCCCATATTTGTGGATATACTCATGGGAGAGAAGATTCAAACTCCACCATTTGGTAAGAATTTTTTCCTTTGCATCGCTTGCAAAGAATTGCTTCATGATGGAAACTCATAGAGTTTTCCATGTCTTTGGGGATTTTCCGTTGCCACAAAGGCTAGCCCACCATTGACAAGCAGATTTTTGGAAGTATGGCATACCTTGGAGGACTCCGTGAAGCCCTCGTCTCCAAAGGCCGCATCAAACTGCTAGATGAAGGCCAATACTTTGTTGGTGGCACCAAAGGTGCCATCATAGGTGAGAAAAGAGATACTCTTTCCTCCCTCTTTGAAGTTCTTGAGCTTTTGGGACCTTCACGATGCAGGGTAAGATTTGTGATGTCCTCCCCTCTTGTATTCTCTAGGAGAATAGCTATTTCTTTCATCGAAAGAGGAGGAAGGTGAAGAAGAGGGAGAATAGGGTGACCTCTTTCTTACCCTTTTCTTCCTTTGTTTCCTCTCTTCCCTTTTGGAGTGGTGAGGAGAAGGATTGTGGGTTGACCGTTTCCTCTTGGAAGGTGTTGGCGATCGTCTAAACCGCCATCTTTGTGGAGCCACATCTTTAGAGGAACTTAGGAATTCACTTCCTATTATTCTTTGGATTCCTCCTTTCTTATGAGAGAGAGTTTTCTTTTGGGGGTCTCATCAAGAGGCCTCCTAAGCTCTCTCTTATCTCGTAGAGGAAGGAAAAATCCCATAAGCACGAAGTTATTGGGTAGCTTTGGCTTGCAAAGCAAGGTTGACCATAGCTTGTTGCAACTTAGTGAACATAATTAACAAAAATGGGGGCATCATCATTAGCACCTTCATGAGAAAAATCAAAGTTATCAATGTTCCTTCTACTCTCTTGGTTATTGTCAGGCACGCTAATTAAACTTATGTATAGATTACTTTGTGCTTTCATACCCTCAAAAACCTTAGTCTCTACTCTTCTTTATCTTTGAAAATCACTTCTCAAGCATCCACACCTGTGGTTTAGACACTAAAGATTGCAAATAAGTATATAAATTCCAAACTCTCACAGAGCAGAAATGTACTCGCACTTACAATAACTCCCAAAGACCTGTAAGTAAAGTAACCAGAACAAATTTCCATTTTTCCTAACTCTATATTACTGGTTTTTTTTTAAAACCCATTCAAATCTTTTTATCAGCAAAGCTTCAGAATAATACATGACATAATAGCTTTAGGTTTAATATCCAGAAACAAAATACCTGGGTTTCTTTTTTAAAATCCAAAAACCGGTCACAGTGAAGCTACACAGAGATTCCAAATGCAAGACAAAGAATTTTTTATATAACCTGTAGATTGGGAGACGACGAGGCGTCCACAGTCTCCTTCTCGTTCTTTTTCTGCATGATTGAGCACATAGTAAAAAATATCTACTAACCCACACAGTATAGAATGCACACAAAGTGAATACAGCACGATGCCAGGTGAGTAAGAGTACTCACAATTTTAGGGGCATTTATACTTTGCTGAAGCAAATCGGGCGCAGATCCACCACTGACACGGACCAGCTACAGAATTAGACGACACCCATACGGGCCAAATACTCAGGGATAATCCTAGCTGAAGATCCGGTCTGACCTTGATTAACTCACCTCAGTATTTGCAACTACACTCACCTGCCACCTCAACCCTAGCGCAGGCAAAAGCATGTTGCAGGCAGCCCGACACAACAGAGAGGCAGTAAAAAATACGCTACAGAGTGTATATAGAGAGAGAGATGCTACTTACCTTAAAGCAAGATCAAGTCATAAAATATCTAGTCTCATAATGTATACCAACTAGACACACCAATGCCATCGATACCCGGTTCGAATCGACTATCGAGCTTTTTGAACCTGGCTCAAGCTTAACAACACATCCCAATACAAAATCCACAAACCCTAATACTCAGCATATGTCATGCACCCAACAACTGGGGAACAGTATAAAGAGATGTTTATTTACCTTAAAGCAAGGTCAAGTCAAATATATATCTAGTCACATAATGTATACCAACTAGAAACACCAATGCAGTCGATACCTGGTTCGAATCGACTATCGAGCTTTTTGAACTTGGCTAAGGTTTATCCCACATATCCCAATACAAAATCCACAAACCCTTATACTCGGCTTAAGTCATGCATCCAACAACTGGGGTACAATATACCAACAAGGAACTTAACAGTGTACGATATACTGCAACCCTAATTCCAACAATTAGTATCAAAGCAGGTTGCGTCCTCCCTGCCTTAGTCCTCCCTGGCTTAGTCACCAGTAACTGGGGCTATGAACCTCTCCTTCTTTAAAAATTCTGCACCATCACCAGGGTTAGCAACATTTCGTATCCATAGAGCCCAAAGACGTAGAAACTCTTGCTTGTACAAGTAGTAGTCATCTAAGTCTTTTTGCTTATGAGAAACAATGTCTTGCCATAGTTTTTGAGTGTTTTGTGGATCAAAGAAGTATCTCTTAAAAAGATTCAAAACTTCTGTGTAATTCCCCTTAACTTCCTCAGGCATAGAGTGAAACCAAGTACTAGCATCTTTCCTAAGGACCACCTCAAACATTTCTACACGTTCTTGATCGGTTACTATCCTCTTGATACGGCAAGACATCTTGAAATTTGCTAAAAATAATTATGCATCCTCTCCAGGCTCCCCAAAGAAAAGAGGATATCCAGACATTTGGCGTTGGCTCTCCATTATTATGAAAGATTACAACACGAGTTACAATAAGGGATACAATAGAGATTTAGAACCACTCGCCTGCAAATGAAGAAGTAAGAAAATACCACTCTAGGTTTTCTTCTTCAGCTATCCAAGCTTCAATGAGGTCTCGATTTGTTTGATCAAAACAAAAAGGTAGACTATTGATGAGCTCTAAGAAGGGTTGAAATTCTTCAAAGCTAAGGCGATAAACAGAAATCTCTAGAACTTCATTTTCTGGATCCAAAAGAGCAACCACATCCCAAGTGATAAATTGCACTTGCTCTACAATTCCCAACGCACAAGCGGTTTGTATAAAAACTAGATCTTCATGCTCATCGAAGGCCGTGAGAAAGTAGAAATTGACTAGGAGCTCCTTTCCTTCGAGTTCCACACAGTCGGAGTGAGGCAACCTTCTCACAATTTCATAAAGAACATCCTCATCAAGTCCCATCAAGTTTGCAAGATTTAAAGACTCCACTTGTGCTACAAAATTCCTGGACAAAAACTCCTTAGGATTATGGTTAAATCATTCAAAAGCATAAAGAGATTTACAATGTCTCTATGAACAAAGTGTCATAGAAAGTAGAGAAGGATGAGAATTTATACAAATTTGCAATCTTCTCTATGCTCTCTTTATTAAGACAAGCTCTGAATAGCTCCCTATCTCCTTTGTTGAAAGCGAAAGGAAGACTATTAATAAGACGCAAATGAGGGAAAAATTCACCAAATGTGAGTTTATGAAGCATGAACTTTGGCCGCAAGTTTCCTGAAGAGTCTTCCTCAATGGTGAAATGCACTCGCCAAACACCAAATTTCACTCTATTTACCAATCTTAGGGCACACACTAGTTGGATGAATGCGCGGTCTTCCTTAGTGCCCAACAACAAGAGGAAAATGGAATCCACGTGTAGGACCTTTCGTCTTAACTTCACCACCCTCTTGTTATGAGGGAGACGCCTTACTAGTTGCTCCTGCAACTCAATTGGTAATAGAGCTAGATCTCTAAGTATTGAACTTTCACTGCACACACATTCCCTGTTAGAACAAATGATCGTTTTTTGTTTCTTGTAACAACTTGGACAAAGAAAAAACAAACATACACACTATTTTTCCGAGCTGCACTTCATTTTAAAATAAAATGAACACATGTACATCAAAAGAAGTGTGGTAGTTGATGAGAGGTAGAATGACAGGGTTTGGTGATGCAAGAATTTCTCCTACTCTTTGGGCACCAAACATGAACACCATTCGTTGTTGAAAATGGATCTTTCTACTAATTGCAACGTTTATTCTAATCTGTGGAGTAAAATGAAAGGGAAAAACCTCTATTCCTGGGCCATTATCCATGGCCTATGCATGTCCTAATGCTTAAAATAACACAAAAATATAGACGTCCAAGCTAATATCGTACCTAATGAGAGGCAAAATAAAAGGATTTACCGAAGTGTTTATCTCGGCTAACCTAAGAGGACCTAAAATCCTATGAATCACCCGTTGAAATTGCAACTTAGTACTAACAATTATGTGTATCTTTTGCCTTGCAATGGGAATGAAATGATCATACAAACTCTTGTGATTCATGCAAACTACTTGACTATGCTAAAAGTTGATCCTACACAAAAACATACACGAGTTGTTTTCCTCAGTGGGGGCACCAATTTGAAGCGGTTCGGGGCGGGCAACAAGAAGAGCAACCTCTAGACACCCTTCAAGGCTCCCGTGCTGCTCAATGGGGCTGGGGCACAACACAACACAAACCAAAACAACAAACCCCCAGCCAAGTCCCAACTACACAAGGGGCACCACCTAGTTTAAGAGCGAAATAGGACGCAAAAGAGGAGAATCATTAGAGCAACCCACAAACAAGCAAGGAATTTACACTAACCCTAACACTAGTGGAATACTCTCACATACTAAAACACGAGAGAGAGAGAGAGAGAGAGAGAGAGAGAGAGAGAGAGAGAGAGAGAGAGAGAGAGAGAGAGAGAGAGAGAGAGATGGTGCTCGAGCTACTTTGAAGTGTATCGTTAATGATCAAGCAAACATAAATATATATATATAAGAAAGAGAGAGAAGGGGGAAGGGGGTGCTTGTTGCACTAATGCCTTCTTACAAATCTGTCATGACCAATCAAAGTGAGATTAGTATTTGTTCAACATAGCCTGAGTAAATTACACCACAACACATCACAAGAAGAAAGCCACCTCAATCACTGTGTTAAGGCCAGGGGAGTCCTCTCCACCCTGTCGCCCTCTTACAGCATGTGGGATTTATGGCTAAATTGATAACAATACCCGGAGACAAGCTATCAAGAACTTAAATAAAACACCAAGACACTTACACATCATTATTGTCCATGACTTCACGTTGGAAGGGAGACAAGGTATCCATGCTTAGTCCAAATTCACCCTCCTTGATTCAGCAAATGTTGGGCTTACTCTAGTAGGAGAAATGATAGATTTCCTACTCTCAATTTAATGATCACTCTCTCTTACAATGGCATAGAGTTCCCTTGCTAATCACCCCTAATACAACACATACATATGCCTAATGCCAATGAGATTCCACTCAAGAGCTCCTTCTCAAGAGGTTGAGCTTGGCTTCTCAAGCTATAGCATAGTGCTCTTTCTTCTCCCCCCTTTTGTGCTAGCTACACCCTCCTTTTATAGCAATTTTGAAGGCTAGGGTTACTCCTCTAACCATGGTTGGGTTAGATTTTCAGCAATTTATCTAATTTCTTTTGCTTGGAATTATCAAGAAGTTGGTGGGGAAAGAGAGAGGAGAGAAACAGAGGTGATAGGACTTTTCATAGTGGGTTAGTGTTAGTAGAGTTAGTATTAATTTACAAATGGAATTGGATAGTTGTTGGGGTATAGGCGTCTGTGCCTTGCCCGGCCGCCCAGAGTCTGGGCGTCCACTGACTTGTATACCTTATACATAGCATAAGTGTATAGGGGGCTGCTCACTCTTTGAGTCTCCCCACCCATATCTGTGTTGTGTGTCTCCTTCTCTCTCTCTCTCTCACTCTCCGTCTGTGGTGCTCCCCGATTCCCTTCAATTGGTATCAGAGCTATGGTGACCGCGGAGAGCACGACGGCTTTGAGAGCTTCGAGGCGATAGCTCGCTCGCTCTCGACGGTGGAGTTCGATCGCGGAGTTTCACGGAGAGCGATTTTAGCTTGAGGAGCATTGTCTTTGGAGCTTAGGAGCTTGGTGTGGTCAAGCTTGGTCGAGGAGGCGGTTGCGGCTTCCTTGGTGAGAGGAGCTTTTGAGCTCAGTGGAGCTCGTTAGAGATGTGCTCGGCGGAGGAGAGCTTGACATTCGAGTGCTTGGATGCTGTTGTGGCAGAGCTCTTGTGTTAGAGCTTGCATTGAGAGGACATTGCATCACTCAGAGTGGAGCAGGAGCAGGTTCAAGACTGTGTGCAGCTCGTTTTTGCCATTTTCGGGCTCTAAAACGCAGTTTTTTGCGTAGCTCCGTCATACAGTGTCAGATCTACATGATCCAGGAGTCTAGGTCAGGGTTTTGGCACGCTCCGGACGCGATGGTGATGTCTATTTGCTGAAATTATGCTTTGAATTACAGCAGGTACAGCAGCAAGTTTATTTGTGCACTTTCGGGTCCCAAAAACACTGTTTTTGGCATAGCTTTCACACCCGGACTCAGATACATATGATCCAGGAGTCTACCTTGGGGTTTTGGCACGCTCCGGACGCGCTTGTCATATCAGAATTTTAAAATTCTGAATGCTGAATTTTCTGCAGCAGCAGTTGTTTATTGTGTGTCGAGGATTCCACACGCACACTCACAGGAGTGAGTATTGTGATGTATGCTTGTGTGGCTACGAGCTAGGTAGCCGGATTCGAGCACTAATGGCTTGAGGTTTTTCAGCAGGTTTCAGCTACAGGTTTACAAGTTTACAGGCAGGTTTGAGGGCTTATTTGGGCGCTAAATTTTCAGCCATTGTTTCCTCTTTGCAGGTGTCCATGTATGACTCAGTTGTAGGCTGATTTGGGACACGTTTGTGACTGTTTATGCAGTTGTTTAGAGAGCTGAATTTTGGGGCTGTTTGGGGCTTATTTGCAGCCATATCTTACAGCCATATTTGCAGACTTTTGTTGATGCAATTCGAGCCAGTTTAGGGCTGATTTGGTTGACATTTGCTACTCATTGTTGGTTGCTCTTTTGCGAGCATTATGGCTGATTTTTCATTTGACTTCCAGCGTTATGGTCTGACACAGTTTGATGGTGCAGATTTTGTTGCTTGGAAGGAGCATATGCTTGTTGCATTGGCAGATTTGGGGCAGGATAAACCCTTGCTTGGTTTATCGGCGAAGCCCAAGTCTATGCGTGATGATGATTGGCAGGATCTTGATGAGTTAGCAATGTCTACGATTCGTTTGCATCTGGTTGAGTCTGTTTACTGGCAGGTCTCGAGGGAGACTACAACTCATGCTTTATGGCAGAGTTTACATGCTATGTACGCGGCATCCATGTCTACTAGCGAGTCTAGTCCCACTTCTATGTCCATGGGAGAGATTGGTCCCACACGCAAGTCTCGACGGCATAGAGACTTGACATGTTGGCATTGTGGACATAGAGGGCACATTAGGCGTCGATGTTTCAGGCGTTTGAGACAACGGAGGCGACAGATGCGTGATGCAGATTTGGGCATGACAGATGCTAGTGAGATCAGTACAGTGGTTATTGAGTATGCTTGTGATGGCGATGTCACATTTACATCTAGCTTGTCTTGATATGATCTTATGTCTACGGATTGCATATCGGATTGCACATTGTCTTCACAGTGGTTACTAGATTCAGATGCTAACATTCCATGTCACGTCGCATCGTGAGTGGTTTAGCACGTTTTCTAATGATTGGCAGATCTTGATGAGTTAGCAATGTCTACGATTCGTTTGCATCTGGTTGAGTCTGTTTACTGGCAGGTCTCGAGGGAGACTACAACTCATGCTTTATGGCAGAGTTTACATGCTATGTACGCGGCATCCATGTCTACTAGCGTGTCTAGTCCCACTTCTATGTCCATGGGAGAGATTGGTCCCACACGCAAGTCTCGACGGCATAGAGACTTGACATGTTGGCATTGTGACATAGAGGGCACATTAGGCGTCGATGTTTCAGGCGTTTGAGACAACGGAGGCGACAGATGCGTGATGCAGATTTGGGCATGACAGATGCTAGTGAGATCAGTACAGTGGTTATTGAGTATGCTTGTGATGGCGATGTCACATTTACATCTAGCTTGTCTTGATATGATCTTATGTCTACGGATTGCATATCGGATTGCACATTGTCTTCACAGTGGTTACTAGATTCAGATGCTACATTCCATGTCACGTCGCATCGTGAGTGGTTTAGCACGTTTTCTAGTGGGAGACTTGGTTGTGTGCACATGGCTGATGGTGTTGTGTATGACATTGAGGGTGCAGGAGACGTATGTTTGTCCTTGCCCATTGGTATGAGATTTACCCTGCGTCATGTGCGTTATGTGCCAGATTTGAGATGAGTTTGATCTCGATTGGTCAGCTTAGAGATTGTGGATGTCAGATTTCGCTACGAGAGCGAGATTTTGTGATGCATTTGGGTTCGCTAGTGATTGCGAGAGGTGCCAGGAGTGGTACAGGTTACCCATTGCATGTGGATCACGAGAGAGACGGTGTTGTCTCTGTGATCATGCAGCCAGGTAGAGAGCGAGAGAGCAGGCGAGTCTCTTTTGCTCATGGGTTGCAGGGTACTTTGCATGGAGTGCAGAGTAGTGAGCTCGTTGTGCACACAGTTGGGGCACGACTTGAGCAGTCACACAGAGAGGTGACAGAGTCAGACATGCATGCTTTGCTAGTGACTGAGCAAAGCAGAGAGTCAGTTGTGCGAGATACTTCTATGCAGGATAGACAGGTAGAGCAGTCTTGCTCTAGTGAGTCACGACAGGAGGACGTTGTGCAAGAGTCTATGCATATGGAGTTAGAGCATGAGAGCTCTAGTGAGTCACAACAGATTGAGTGGTCATGTTTGCAGTGGATGATTGCAGAGGAGGCTGAGATGTCAGCGATTATGCAGTCATTCCTTTCTATGCTCGACAATGAGCATGGGGTATAGTTGTGCAGGATATGTCTTACAGCAGACACTTAGAGCAGCTGTTTTGCTCTGAGGTTGCACGACAGGTTGATGCGTCTTTTTGCAGACAGTCAGGAGAGGCATGTTGGCTGAGCGCCTTGTCAGTCAGAGATGCCTATTGCCAGGGATATATTTGTTGATGCATGCTCCATAGAGCTAGCAGGGCCCGCTAGCATTGCATCGGCATTCAGTGGTCTCATGTATGAGATGCTGATCTTGAGACCCAGATATCGCAGCTGTAGTGGGAGCATTTGCAGTGGGGTTGTCAGTCGTTTGTTGACTGATGATGGCATAGTGCACGAGGAGATATGCAGGTATTGCGTACATCTTGCAGTACGTGTGCGGTACGCTTTGGTGGTGTATGGACTTACACGGGAGCAGGACAGCCGGATGCACACGATCCAGCCAGCCAGTGGGCATCGGTTTGAGAGCGTTTTCTCTCACCTTTTGTAGTCTTTAGACTAGGTTCCCTTGATTAAAGGCATAGTCGCCCTTTAAGTGGGAGGTTGTTGGGGTATAGGTGTCGTGCCTTGCCGGAAGCCCAGAGTCTAGGCGCCCACTGACTTGTATACCTTATACATAGCATAAAGTGTATAGGGGGCTGCTCAATCTTTGAGTCTCCCACCATATCTGTGTTGTGTGTCTCCTTCTCTCTCTCTCTCTCACTCTCCGTCTGTGGTGCTCCCGATCCCCTTCAATAGTTACAATGGGAGTATCCATGTAGGATACAAATAAGAAAGAAAAACTCTTAAGAGGTAAGAAAAGGTGGATTTCTTACAAGGTTGATGCTCCAAGTGTCTTGAGTGGGGCCAATTTTGACGCTTGTTGATGGTCCACTAGCTTTGACGGTACATTTTTCTCCACTCTTGACCTTCCTTGAGAGACAAGGTATTGAAGCTGAGTAATCAACCACCATGATGCTGTCTTTTAAGAGAAGAGACTGAATTTGTGGTTTTTTTTGATAGATATGGGTAATTTGGAGGAGGAAAAAATGAGACTAGGTGGTCAATTTTGGAATGGAATTGTGTGTGGGAGGTATGAGTTCACCATGGTTTCTCTTATTCTTCAAGGTTGAGGAGAAGGTGAGTAGGGTGCAGAGAGGAGTGGTGAGAGGGTGGGGATGATGAGTGGAGAAGTGTGTGTGAAGAGAAAAATGATAAAGTGGAGAGAGAGTGTGTGGCTGCATAGCATGGGAAAATGGGGTCCACTAATAAAATCAAAGCTCACAGCTCGTAGCTCAAAAAATATGAAAAAATTTGAGGCAAAAGTTCAGCCCACGAGCTACAACTTTTGTTTGTATCACCTTTTCAAATTTGAAGAGCAAGTGAACTTTAAAAATTCAGCAAAACCGATCGTTTTTTTTCCACTACCCAAGGTCCTTGTGGGGTCCTTCTTTGGATGATTCTTTTGAATACCTCCAAGAGTGAGCCCTCCATAGTGCATGTATGCATGCCACCTACCCTTGACCTTATTTGGTAGGTCTATAATTGAGATATTGTTGAGATCATGATATAAGTGAATAGTACAACTAAGAAAATCAAATATTGAGGGGTCTAAAAAATATGTACATGTCAAATAAAAATATATAATTGGAAAAATATAAAGGGGTCAAAAGAAATCTCTCTCATTATGAGGCTACCATAAAAAGATAAATATTTTTGGTGTCTAATTTTTAGAAAGAAAACAAAATAGATGTAGGAAGGGAAAAAATCACAATAGTGAAAAAATATACACACATAAAAAACTAGCTTTTTTGGATTTTTGTTGGGGTGGAGTTACACCAAATATAAGAGAAGCTTACATGAAAATATTTCTATATGGAATAAAGAGTATGAAAAATGGTAAGAAAATTGTGGTAATGGTGAGGCAATGTAATGTACAGAGCAAAAAACACCACCTAGGTAAAAGTATTTAAATAAATACCAAAATAATTATGAAAAAATATTTTATTTAGGCCCTATATACAAAGAAATATTTACATACGCATGGGCCATAATATACTTATATTTTTTAAATTTTTATTTTTTTGGCTCAACTAGCCCAATGACTAGCTAATTGAGGGTTTTTTATTTCAGTAAGGAGATATGGGAAAAGTCCCCTAACTCACACGCACCTATATAAAGTGAAAGGGTGAGGATAACCACAGTGTTTGAGTGATTTGATAGGGTGAGATAAATCACTATGGAAATTACAGAGAGCCGAAAAACGGCTATCATTAGCCCTCCCCCAGGATGATGGTATATTCATGTACCATCATAAAGAATCTTTTCCAAAGAGAGTGCTTCAGAGTCCTTGACAAGATCTTGATTGTTTGGCCCCTTGGAATTTTGGTTTGTGTTACACTCATGCTTCATGGAACAATACTTACATTGGATAGTTGCCTTTTGCTCTGGTAGATCCTTTGGTAGAAGGCGACTCAAGTAAGACTTCAAGCCATAGCCGTTTACCTTTCTGGAGTGCTCTTTCCCATTCAAGTCCATAAGTTAATAGTAACTTGAATTGAAAGCCTTCTTGACTATGTATGGCCCCTGCCATCTTGTTTCAAATTTGGCATCAAAACGATTATCGAGTCGATTGTCATACCTTAACACAAGATCTCCTTCATTGATGCCTTTGTCCTTCAGTTTCTTGTCAAGCTTCTCCTTTGTCTGTGTGGCTTTCCTCTTATAGCACTCGTATGCTACTTCTCTTTTCCACTCAAGCTTAGCTAAGGTAAGAAGTCGATCCATCCATGCTTCTTGATCATCTTGTGCTGATTTGCCATGAAGTCGCATTGTTGGAATGTTTAGCTCAATTGGCTATAAAGCCTCTTGACCATAGACCAAGTGAAATGGTGTGAACTCCGTGGCTTCCCTATATGTGGTTCGATACACCCACAAGGCACCATCCAAGAAGTCATCCCACAACTTTGTCTTGTTTTTCACCATCTTTCTAATGATGCCTGCAACGACACCATTAGCTTTTTCTACCAAACCATTTGATTGGGGATAGTAGGGTGTACTGTGACGATGTAGAATGCGAAGTTCTTCACAGACTTCTGTAAGCAATCCCTTTCTAAACCCTGGACCATTATCAGAAACAATCTCCAAAGGTGTGCCAAATCTACAACAAATGTGATTGTACACAAACTTGCTAACTGTCCTCTTATTCACTCTTGCCACACTTTGAGCTTCCACCCACCTAGTCATATAGTCTACAGCCACTAGAATGTAGAGTTTACCATTTTTTGTCCTAGGCAGAGGACCCATAGCATCAATGCCCCACTTTTCAAAGGGTCCATTTGCAAGCACGATTTGCCTTGGACCATAAATAAATCTTCTATTCCCATTTACCTGACAATCGTGACAACTTTTACACCAATGTTGGACATCCACATGCAGACTTGGCCAAACATACCTCGCAAGAAAAATCTTCTTCACATTTAATTCTTGGGAAAAATGACCACCACATGCATCTTCATGCAAACCTTTTAGAATGGCTGGAATTTCCGCGATAGTTGGTACTCTTCTGCACACTTTATCCTTCCCTCTTTGATAGAGGGAGCCTTCTAGGAAGAGATACATGCTTGCCTTCTTCATGAGTCTCCTCTTCTGAGCTTTTGTGAAGTCTGGTGGAAACTCACCCTTCAAAATGTAGCCAATGATGGGAGCCAATGACTCCAATCCCTGGTACCTCGGTTGCTTCACAGCAGCCGCCACCATGATGACCTGCACTTCTTTCTTTACACATGCAACGGCTTGTTGTGCAAGTAAATCAGCATCTTCGTTTTGTTTCCTAGGAATATGATATAATTGCACCTCCTCAAATTGATTAAATAGCCTATGGATGGTTTGAACTTTGGCCCTTAGTCTTTCATTTTTGCATGCCCAAATGCCTAAAATCTGCTTCACAATGAGAAGTGCATCCCCTTTTACCATGAGACGTTGTATACCATGGCCAATGCATATTTTTAAACCATGAAGTAGTGTGTCATATTCTGCTTCATTGTTGCTAGCTGAACTTGGTAGATTGAACTTCTCTTTCATGAACACCTCTCCACTTGGGTTGAGCAACACTAGCCCTCCCCCTGCTTTTCCTGTGGCTCGACGAAAAGCTCCATCAAAGAACAAGGTAAAAGCATTAGGAATACATTTTGGTGGTGGCAATGGTAGGGTCTTTACTTCAGGCACCTTAATCTTCTTTTCATGCACCCTATAAGTGAGAATCCCTGCCAATTGTGCACGCACACTATCTTCTACCTTGAAAGAGTATTGAAACTCTTGCAAATCCATAATCCACTTTGAGATCCTAGTACTAAGGTTCATTTGAGATGACACCCAAGGGAACAAATTTTCTGCAGTGAGAATTACAAAAGGTTTTGGTAGCAGGTACGATCTAAACTTTCTCACCGCAAACATGAGAGAAAGCATCATGAGTTCTGCTTCTGTGTAGTCTCTCTCCAAAGCATTCATGACCCTACTAGCAAAGTAGATGGGTCGCATCCTTGTACTGTGGGGATCTTGTTGTAGCAACACAACACCAATTGTTTCCCTTCCAGGACTAGAGCTAACAAAGAATGTGTACTCCCAACAAGGAGGCATGAGTGTTGGTAGCTCTGACAAAATGACTTTAATGTTACAAAAATACTCTTCAAGCTCATCAGACCATGCAAATTCTACGTGTTGTGTCAACTTTTGCAAAGGGTGAAGTAACTCCGAGGCTAAGTGAATGAAGCGTGACATATACTTCACCTTTTGAATGAATGAGATGACCTCCTTAAGACTCTTGGGTGATGGTAGCTCAATAAGAGCCTTTGCCTTTGAAGGATCCACTTCAATGCCTTTGTAAGAAACTTTATGACCAAGCAAGATTACTTCAGCCTCACCTATATGGCACTTGTCGGGGTTGAGTTGACCTCCCATGTCGTAGAGCTTCTTTAAACCTTCTTCTACCCTTTGTAGATGCAATGATTTTGAGCTATAAATACAGAAATCATCAATGAACACCCTAATTGACTTTCCAAAGAATGCTTGAAACACCATATTCATGAAACGTTGGAATGTTGCAGGAGCATTTGTCAGACCAAATGGCATGACTCTAAAAGCATAACAACCCCAAGGAGTGCTAAAGGTTGTTTTCAATTGATCCTCCAATGCAATCCCTATTTGAAAGTAGCCCGAGTAACCATCGCACACAGTGTACTTCTCATGACCAGCTACCTCATTTAGTATCTCATCCTGGAATGGGAGGGGAAAGTGATCTCTCTTTGTTGCCTCATTGAGGGGACGGTAATCCACACACACCCTCCACTTGCCATTTTTCTTAGGAGTGACAACAACAGGAGAGACCCACTCTGAATTCTCCACTGGATAAATGAAACCTGCTGCTAGAAGCTTTCTTACCTCCTTAAGTAGAGCCTGTTCCTTTATAACTCCTAGCCTTTGTAGCTTCTGAGCTTTAGGTGTGGCCTCAGGCTTTAACTCAATCTTGTGTTGAACAACATCTACCCCACGCACGTCGGTGTAGTCTTTAGCAAAAAGCCTAGGAAACTTCCTTAGCACACATTTGAACTCTCTCTTTCATCCTTTGTAAGTGTTGTTGATAGCATACCTTCCAGCATCCCTTCATCTTGAACACCTTCGTTCTCTTGAGGACCTACCTCCTCCAAGCCTTGACAAGAGGTCTCTTGGTTGCTTGGCTTAAACCTTACCCCCATGACTTCGATGGAAGACTCCTCTTCAGTAATGCTGCCGCTACTTTCTTCTTCTGAAGTGCTATCGGTCCAACCTTCTTCCGTCTCACTTTGAGACGATTCTTCATGGAGCTCCTCTTGGCGTTGCTCCTTCATGTCAAAGACAACCTTCTTATGATTTTCATTCCTGCAAATTAATTTCCCACTCTCCCAATCCTGCAAAGCTCGCATTTTCATTAGCCATGGTCTTCCTAGGATAAATGGATAACCACTTCCCTTGGTCGACATAACATAAAAATCCACCGCTTTCTTAATGCCAAAGGCCTCTACAAAGACATTTTTACAAATGCCTACACACCTAGCCTTGCTATTGTTTGCCATGTTGACTTTGATTTCAGGTGTCTCATGGATGTGCATGCCTAGTCTTTGCATGAGTCCCTCTATCATGATGCAAATTTGTGCACCCCCATCCACTAGACCTTTCCTAACCAATATTCCTTTGATGTAACAGTCTAGCACCGGTGTAATGTCCTCATTCATTTCAGCTTGTGCAATTTTTACAACGGGCACACTCTCTTTTACCTTTCTCCTAGTGCTAACTGCCCTTGTTAAATCCCTCCTAACTTGTGGACATAATGCAAGAAATTGAGGCCATGAAATATCAGGACCCTTACCTCTCATGTCTTCCAACAAGTTGTACGGAGCCATACCATGTCCAAGAGGGAAGTCTTGGAGGTTGATACGACGTCGAGTCCTCTTGGTTTCCTTGATCTCCTTTGCCTTTTTGCCTTGTCCATGGTCACTCTGTGATGTGACTCCTTCTTTCTCTTTACCTTTCCCTCGGCCACGCTTAATGCCATTGGCTTCCATGTCAACCTCATTTGAATTTGTCACCTCTACCACATGCACATTTGGATCTGGCAAAGGTGGAACTCCTTCTACCCCTTGTGGAGGTGGTCTTGGTCCATTTGGCCTTTGTAGAAGCCTTGGTTGTTGACCAGCTCCTTCTCCTGCATTCATCACTGGGTAATTCAAGTTAGGTCTCCCTGGCTCTCCACGGGGCCAAGGACAATTATACATCCCATGTCCAGACTCTCCGCAATTCCAACATTGCAAGACTCTCCTAGTTCGTGGCTCTCTCTCTTCTAACTTCTTTGCTTGTCCCTTTGGACCTACAGCTTGTGCAAGGTGAATTGACAGGCTGCTTAAAGATTCATTTATCTTCTCAATCACTTTAGCCGTTACCTGAGGAAGCTCCCTAGATGTTGATGCTTGTGACTTACCTTTGGGTCTAAGACCTTCTATTGGAACCTCTCCCCTTAAGCACTTGAGTTTCCTATACTTCTCAACAGCCCTAGTTTCCGCTGCATCAAAAGTAGCAGGTGCACCCGCCTCAACTTTTACCTTAAGGTCAGGAAAGAGTCCGGCTATGAACCTCTCCTTCTTTAAAAATTCTGCACCATCACCAGGGTTAGCAACATTTCGTATCCATAGAGCCCAAAGACGTAGAAACTCTTGCTTGTACAAGTAGTAGTCATCTAAGTCTTTTTGCTTATGAGAAACAATGTCTTGCCATAGTTTTTGAGTGTTTTGGGGATCAAAGAAGTATCTCTTAAAAAGGTTCAAAACTTCTGTGTAATTCCCCTTAACTTCCTCAGGCATAGAGTGAAACCAAGTACTAGAATCTTTCCTAAGGACCACCTCAAACATTTCTACACGTTCTTGATCGGTTACTATCCTCTTGATACGGCAAGACATCTTGAAATTTGCTAAAAATAATTCTGCATCCTCTCCAGGATCTCCAAAGAAAAGAGGATATCCAGACATTTGGCGTTGGCTCTCCATTATTATGAAAGATTACAACACGAGTTACAATAAGGGATACAATAGAGATTTAGAACCACTCGCCTGCAAATGAAGAAGTAAAAAAATACCACTCTAGGTTTTCTTCTTCAGCTATCCAAGCTTCAATGAGGTCTCGATTTGTTTGATCAAAACAAAAAGGTAGACTATTGATGAGCTCTAAGAAGGGTTGAAATTCTTCAAAGCTAAGGCGATAAACAAAAATCTCTAGAACTTCATTTTCTGGATCCAAAAGAGCAACCACGTCCCAAGTGATAAATTGCACTTGCTCTACAATTCCCAACGCACAAGCGGTTTGTATAAAAACTAGATCTTCATGCTCGTCGAAGGCCGTGAGAAAGTAGAAATTGACTAGGAGCTCCTTTCCTTCGAGTTCCACACAGTCGGAGTGAGGCAACCTTCTCACAATTTCATAAAGAACATCCTCATCAAGTCCAATCAAGTTTGCAAGATTTAAAGACTCCACTTGTGCTACAAAATTCCTGGACAAAAACTCCTTAGGATTATGGTTAAATCATTCAAAAGCATAACGAGATTTACAATGTCTCTATGAACAAAGTGTCATAGAAAGTAGAGAAGGATGAGAATTTATACAAATTTGCAATCTTCTCTATGCTCTCTTTATTAAGACAAGCTCTGAATAGCTCCCTATCTCCTTTGTTGAAAGCGAAAGGAAGACTATTAATAAGACGCAAATGAGGGAAAAATTCACCAAATGTGAGTCTATGAAGCATGAACTTTGGCCGCAAGTTTCCTGAAGAGTCTTCCTCAATGGTGAAATGCACTCGCCAAACGCCAAATTTCACTCTATTTACCAATCTTAGGGCACACACTAGTTGGATGAATGCGCGGTCTTCCTTAGTGCCCAACAATAGGAGGAAAATGGAATCCACGTGTAGGACCTTTCGTCTTAACTTCACCACCCTCTTGTTATGAGGGAGACGCCTTACTAGTTGCTCCTGCAACTCAATTGGTGATAGAGCTAGATCTCTAAGGATTGAACTTTCACTGCACACACATTCCCTATTAGAACAAATGATCGTTTTTTGTTTCTTGTAACAACTTGGACAAAGAAAAAACAAACATACACACTATTTTTCCGGGCTGCACTTCATTTTAAAATAAAACGAACACATGTACATCAAAAGAAGTGTGGTAGTTGATGAGAGGTAGAATGACAGGGTTTGGTGATGCAAGAATTTCTCCTACTCTTTGGGCACCAAACATGAACACCATTCATTGTTGAAAATGGATCTTTCTACTAATTGCAACGTTTATTCTAATGTGTGGAGTAAAATGAAAGGGAAAAACCTCTATTCCTGGGCCATTATCCATGGCCTATGCATGTCCTAGTGCTTAAAATAACACAAAAATATAGACGTCCAAGCTAATATCGTACCTAATGAGAGGCAAAATAAAAGGATTTACCGAAGTGTTTATCTCGGCTAACCTAAGAGGACCTAAAATCCTACGAATTACCCGTTGAAATTGCAATTTAGTACTAACAATTATGTGTATCTTTTGCCTTGCAATGTGAATGAAAGGATCATACAAACTCTTGTGATTCATGCAAACTACTTGACTATGCTAAAAGTTGATCCTACACAAAAACATACACGAGTTGTTTTCCTCAGTGGGGGCACCAATTTGAAGCAGTCCGGGGCGGGCAACAAGAAGAGCAACCTCTAGACACCCTTCAAGGCTCCCGTGCTGCTCAATGGGGCTGGGACACAACACAACACAAACCAAAACAACAAACCCCCAGCCAAGTCCCAACTACACAAGGGGCACCACCTAGTTTAAGAGAGAACTAGGACGCAAAAGAGGAGAATCGTTAGAGCAACCCACAAACAAGCAAGGAATTTACACTAACCCTAACACCAATGGAATACTCTCACACACTAAAACACGAGAGAGAGAGAGAGAGAGAGAGAGAGAGAGAGAGAGAGAGATGGTGCTCGGGCTGCTTTGAAGTGTATCGTTAATGATCAAGCAAACATAAATATATATATATATAAGAAAGAGAGAGAAGGGGGAAGGGGGTGCTTGTTGCACTAATGCCTTCTTACAAATCTGTCATGACCAATCAAAGTGAGATTAGTATTTGTTCAACATAGCCTGAGTAAATTACACCACAACACATCACAAGAAGAAAGCCACCCCAATCACTGTCTTAAGGCCAGGGGAGTCCTCTCCACCCTTTCGCCCTCTTACAGCATGTGGGATTTATGGCTAAATTGATAACAATACCCGGAGACAAGCTATCAAGAACTTAAATAAAACACCAAGACACTTACACATCATTATTGTCCATGACTTCACGTTGGAAGGGAGACAAGGTATCCATGCTTAGTCCAAATTCACCCTCCTTGATTCAGCAAATGGTTGGCTTACTCTATTAGGAGAAATGATAGATTTCCTACTCTCAATTTAATGATCACTCTCTCTTACAATGGCATAGAGTTCCCTTGCTAATCACCCCTAATACAATACATACATATGTCTAATGCCAATGAGATTTCACTCAAGAGCTCCTTCTCAAAAGGTTGAGCTTGTCTTCTCAAGCTATAGCATAGTGCTCTTTCTTCTCCCCCCTTTTGTGCTAGCTACACCCTCCTTTTATAGCAATTTTGAAGGCTAGGGCTACTCCTCTAACCATGGTTGGGTTAGATTTTCAGCAATTTATGTAATTTCTTTTGCTTGGAATTATCAAGAAGTTGGTGGGGAAAGAGAGAGGAGAGAAACGGAGGTGATAGGACTTTTCATAGTGGGTTAGTGTTAGTAGAGTTAGTATTAATTTACAAATGGAATTGGATATTTACAATAGGAGTATCCATGTAGGATACAAATAAGGAAGAAAAACTCTTAAGAGGTAAGAAAAGGTGGATTTCTTACAAGGTTGATGCTCCAAGTGTCTTGAGTAGGGCCAATTTTGACGCTTGTTGACGGTCCACTAGCTTTGACGGTACATTTTTTCTCCACTCTTGACCTTCCTTGAGAGACAAGGTAATTGAAGCTGAGTAATCAACCACCATGATGCTGTCTTTTAAGAGAAGAGACTGAATTTTGTGGTTTTTTTGATAGATATGGGTAATTTGGAGGAGGAAAAATGAGACTAGGTGGTCAATTTTGGAATGGAATTGTGTGTGGGAGGTATGAGTTCACCATGGTTTCTCTTATTCTTCAAGGTTGAGAAGAAGGTGAGTAGGGTGCAGAGAGGAGTAGTGAGAGAGGTGGGGATGATGAGTGGAGAAGTGTGTGTGAAAGAGGAAAATGATAAAGTGGAAGAGAGAGTGTGGCTGCATAGCATGGGAAAACTGGGGTCCACTAATAAAATCATAGCTCACAGCTCGTACCTCAAAAAAATATAAGAAAATTTGAGGCAAAAGTTCAGCCCACGAGCTACAACTTTTATTTGTATCACCTTTTCAAATTCGAAGAGCAAGTGAATTTTAAAAATTTAGCAAAACAGACCGTTTTTTTCCACTGCCCAAGGTCCTTGTGGGGTCCTTCTTTGCATGATTCTTTTGAATACCTCCAAGAGTGAGCCCTCCATAGTGCATGTATGCATGCCACCTACCCTTGACCTTATTTTGTAGGTCTATAATTGAAGATATTGTTGAGATCATGATATAAATGAATAGTACAACTAAGAAAATCAAATATTGAGGGGTCTAAAAAATATGTACATGTCAAATATAAATAATATAAGTGGAAAAAATATAAAGGGGTCAAAAGAAATCTCTCTCATTATGAGGCTACCATAAAAAGATAAATATTTTTGGTGTTCTAATTTTTTAGAAAGAAAACAAAATAGATGTAGGAAGGGAAAAATCACAATAGTGAAAAAATATACACATAAATAAAACTAGTTTTTTTGGATTTTTGTTGGGGTGGAGTTACACCAAATATAAGAGAAGCTTACATGAAAATATTTCTATATGGAATAAAGAGTATGAAAAATGGTAAGAAAAATTGTGGTAATGGTGAGGCAATGTATAGAGCATAAATAACACACACCTAGGTAAAAGTATTTAAATAAATACCAAAATAATTATGAGAAAATATTTTATTTAGGCCCTATATACAAAGAAATATTTACATACGCATGGGCCATAATATACTTATATTTTTTATATTTTTTATATTTTTGGCTCAACTAGCTCAATGACTAGCTAATTGAGGGTTTTTTATTTTAGTAAGGAGATATAGGAAAAGTCCCCTAACTCACACGCACCTATATACAGTGAAAGGGTGAGGGTAACCACAGTGTTTGAGTGATTTGATAGGGTGAGATAACTCACTATGGCAATTACAGAGAGCCGAAAAACGGCTATCATTAGCCCTCCCCCAGGATGATGGTATATTCATGTACCATCATAAAGAATCTTTTCCAAAGAGAGTGCTTCAGAGTCCTTGACAAGATCTTCATTGTTTGGCCCCTTGGAATTTTGGTTTGTGTTACACTCATGCTTCATGGAACAATACTTACATGGGATAGTTGCCTTTTGCTCTGGTAGATCCTTTGGTAGAAGGCGACTCAAGTAAGGCTTCAAGCGATAGCCGTTTACCTTCCTGGAGTGCTCTTTCCCATTCAAGTCCATAAGTTAATAGTAACTTGAATTGAAAGCCTTCTTGACTATGTATGGCCCCTGCCATCTTGTTTCAAATTTGGCATCAAAACGATTATCGAGTCGATTGTCATACCTTAGCACAAGATCTCCTTCATTGATGCCTTTGTCCTTCAGTTTCTTGTCAAGCTTCTCCTTTGTCTGTGTGGCTTTCCTCTTATAGCACTCGTATGCTGCTTCTCTTTTCCACTCAAGCTCAGCTAAGGTAAGAAGTCGATCCATCCATGCTTCTTGATCATCTTGTGCTGATTTGCCATGAAGTCGCATTGTTGGAATGTTTAGCTCAATTGGCTGTAAAGCCTCTTGACCATAGACCAAGTGAAATGGTGTGAACTCCGTGGCTTCCCTATATGTGGTTCGATACGCCCACAAGGCACCATCCAAGAAGTCATCCCACAACTTTGTCTTGTTTTTCACCATCTTTCTAATGATGCCTGCAATGACACCATTAGCTTTTTCTACCAAACCATTTGATTGGGGATAGTAGGGTGTACTGTGACGATGTAGAATGCGAAGTTCTTCACAGACTTCTGTGAGCAATCCCTTTCTAAACCCTGGACCATTATCAGAAACAATCTCCAAAGGTGTGCCAAATCTACAACAAATGTGATTGTACACAAACTTGCTAACTGTCCTCTTATTCACTCTTGCCACACTTTGAGCTTCCACCCACCTAGTCATATAGTCTACAGCCACTAGAATGTAGAGTTTACCATTTTTTGTCCTAGGCAGAGGACCCATAGCATCAATGCCCCACTTTTCAAAGGGTCCATTTGCAAGCACGATTTGCCTTGGACCATAAATAAATCTTCTATTCCCATTTACCTGACAATCGTGACAACTTTTACACCAATGTTGGACATCCACATGCAGACTTGGCCAAACATACCTCGCAAGAAAAATCTTCTTCACATTTAATTCTTGGGAAAAATGACCACCACATGCATCTTCATGCAAACCTTTTAGAATGGCTGGAATTTCCGCGATAGTTGGTACTCTTCTGCACACTTTATCCTTCCCTCTTTGATAGAGGGAGCCTTCTAGGAAGAGATACATGCTTGCCTTCTTCATGAGTCTCCTCTTCTGAGCTTTTGTGAAGTCTGGTGGAAACTCACCCTCCAAAATGTAGCCAATGATGGGAGCCAATGACTCCAATCCCTGGTACCTCGGTTGCTTCACAGCAGCCGCCACCATGATGACCTGCACTTCTTTCTTTACACATGCAACGGCTTGTTGTGCAAGTAAATCAGCATCTTCATTTTGTTTCCTAGGAATATGATATAATTGCACCTCCTCAAATTGATTAAATAGCCTATGGATGGTATGAACTTTGGCCCTTAGTCTTTCATTTTTGCATGCCCAAATGCCTAAAATCTGCTTCACAATGAGAAGTGCATCCCCTTTTACCATGAGACGTTGTATACCATGGCCAATGCATATTTTTAAACCATGAAGTAGTGTGTCATATTCTGCTTCATTGTTGCTAGCTGAACTTGGTAGATTGAACTTCTCTTTCATGAACCACCTCTCCACTTGGGTTGAGCAACACTAGCCCTCCCCCTGCTTTTCCTGTGGCTCGACGAAAAGCTCCATCAAAGAACAAGGTAAAAGCATTAGGAATACTTTTTGGTGGTGGCAATGGTAGGGTCTTTACTTCAGGCACCTTAATCTCCTTTTCATGCACCCTATAAGTGAGAATCCCTGCCAATTGTGCACGCACACTATCTTCTACCTTGAAAGAGTATTGAAACTCTTGCAAATCCATAATCCACTTTGAGATCCTAGTACTAAGATTCATTTGAGATGACACCCAAGGGAACAAATTTTCTGCAGTGAGAATTACAAAAGGTTTTGGTAGCAGGTACGATCTAAACTTTCTCACCGCAAACATGAGAGAAAGCATCATGAGTTCTGCTTCTGTGTAGTCTCTCTCCAAAGCATTCATGACCCTACTAGCAAAGTAGATGGGTCGCATCCTTGTACTGTGGGGATCTTGTTGTAGCAACACAACACCAATTGTTTCCCTTCCAGGACTAGAGCTAACAAAGAATGTGTACTCCCAACAAGGAGGCATGAGTGTTGGTAGCTCTGACAAAATGACTTTAATGTTACAAAAATACTCTTCAAGCTCATCAGACCATGCAAATTCTACTTGTTGTGTCAACTTTTGCAAAGGGTGAAGTAACTCCGAGGCTAAGTGAATGAAGCGTGACATATACTTCACCTTTTGAATGAATGAGATGACCTCCTTAAGACTCTTGGGTGATGGTAGCTCAATAAGAGCCTTTGCCTTTGAAGGATCCACTTCAATGCCTTTGTAAGAAACTTTATGACCAAGCAAGATTACTTCAGCCTCACCTATATGGCACTTGTCGGGGTTGAGTTGACCTCCCATGTCGTAGAGCTTCTTTAAACCTTCTTCTACTCTTTGTAGATGCAATGATTTTGAGCTATAAATACAGAAATCATCAATGAACACCCTAATTGACTTTCCAAAGAATGCTTGAAACACCATATTCATGAAACGTTGGAATGTTGCAGGAGCATTTGTCAGACCAAATGGCATGACTCTAAAAGCATGACAACCCCAAGGAGTGATAAAGGTTGTTTTCAATTGATCCTCCAATGCAATCCCTATTTGAAAGTAGCCCGAGTAACCATCGCACACAGTGTACTTCTCATGACCAGCTACCTCATTTAGTATCTCATCCTGGAATGGGAGGGGAAAGTGATCTCTCTTTGTTGCCTCATTGAGGGGACGGTAATCCACACACACCCTCCACTTGCCATTTTTCTTAGGAGTGACAACAACAGGAGAGACCCACTCTGAATTCTCCACTGGATAAATGAAACCTGCTGCTAGAAGCTTTCTTACCTCCTTAAGTAGAGCCTGTTCCTTTATAACTCCTAGCCTTTGTAGCTTCTGAGCTTTAGGTGTGGCCTCAGGCTTTAACTCAATCTTGTGTTGAACAACATCTACCCCACGCACGTCGGTGTAGTCTTTAGCAAAAAGCCTAGGAAACTTCCTTAGCACACATTTGAACTCCTCTCTTTCATCCTTTGTAAGTGTTGTTGATAGCATACCTTCCAGCATCCCTTCATCTTGAACACCTTCATTCTCTTGAGGACCTACCTCCTCCAAGCCTTGACAAGAGGTCTCTTGGTTGCTTGGCTTAAACCTTACCCCCATGACTTTGATGGAAGACTCCTCTTCAGTAATGCTACCGCTACTTTCTTCTTCTGAAGTGCTATCGGTCCAACCTTCTTCCGTCTCACTTTGAGACGATTCTTCATGGAGCTCCTCTTGGCGTTGCTCCTTCATGTCAAAGACAACCTTCTTATGATTTTCATTCCTGCAAATTAATTTCCCACTCTCCCAATCCTGCAAAGCTCGCATTTTCATTAGCCATGGTCTTCCTAGGATAAATGGATAACCACTTCCCTTGGTCGACATAACATAAAAATCCACCGCTTTCTTAATGCCAAAGGCCTCTACAAAGACATTTTTACAAATGCCTACACACCTAGCCTTGCTATTGTTTGCCATGTTGACTTTGATTTCAGGTGTCTCATGGATGTGCATGCCTAGTCTTTGCATGAGTCCCTCTATCATGATGCAAATTTGTGCACCCCCATCCACTAGACCTTTCCTAACCAATATTCCTTTGATGTAACAGTCTAGCACCGGTGTAATGTCCTCATTCATTTCAGCTTGTGCAATTTTTACAATGGGCACACTCTCTTTTACCTTTCTCCTAGTGCTAACTGCCCTTGTTAAATCCCTCCTAACTTGTGGACATAATGCAAGAAATTGAGGCCATGAAATATCAGGACCCTTACCTCTCATGTCTTCCAACAAGTTGTACGGAGCCATACCATGTCCAAGAGGGAAGTCTTGGAGGTTGATACGACGTCGAGTCCTCTTGGTTTCCTTGGTCTCCTTTGCCTTTTTGCCTTGTCCATGGTCACTCTGTGATGTGACTCCTTCTTTCTCTTTACCTTTCCCTCGGCCACGCTTAATGCCATTGGCTTCCATGTCAACCTCATTTGAATTTGTCACCTCTACCACATGCACATTTGGATCTGGCAAAGGTGGAACTCCTTCTACCCCTTGTGGAGGTGGTCTTGGTCCATTTGGCCTTTGTAGAAGCCTTGGTTGTTGACCAGCTCCTTCTCCTGCATTCATCACTGGGTAATTCAAGTTAGGTCTCCCTGGCTCTCCACGGGGCCAAGGACAATTATACATCCCATGTCCAGACTCTCCGCAATTCCAACATTGCAAGACTCTCCTAGTTCGTGGCTCTCTCTCTTCTAACTTCTTTGCTTGTCCCTTTGGACCTACAGCTTGTGCAAGGTGAATTGACAGGCTGCTTAAAGATTCATTTATCTTCTCAATCACTTTAGCCGTTACCTGAGGAAGCTCCCTAGATGTTGATGCTTGTGACTTACCTTTGGGTCTAAGACCTTCTATTGGAACCTCTCCCCTTAAGCACTTGAGTTTCCTATACTTCTCAACAGCCCTAGTTTCCGCTGCATCAAAAGTAGCAGGTGCACCCGCCTCAACTTTTACCTTAAGGTCAGGAAAGAGTCCGGCTATGAACCTCTCCTTCTTTAAAAATTCTGCACCATCACCAGGGTTAGCAACATTTCGTATCCATAGAGCCCAAAGACGTAGAAACTCTTGCTTGTACAAGTAGTAGTCATCTAAGTCTTTTTGCTTATGAGAAACAATGTCTTGCCATAGTTTTTGAGTGTTTTGGGGATCAAAGAAGTATCTCTTAAAAAGATTCAAAACTTCTGTGTAATTCCCCTTAACTTCCTCAGGCATAGAGTGAAACCAAGTACTAGCATCTTTCCTAAGGACCACCTCAAACATTTCTACACGTTCTTGATCGGTTACTATCCTCTTGATATGGCAAGACATCTTGAAATTTGCTAAAAATAATTCTGCATCCTCTCCAGGCTCTCCAAAGAAAAGAGGATATCCAGACATTTGGCGTTGGCTCTCCATTATTATGAAAGATTACAACACGAGTTACAATAAGGGATACAATAGAGATTTAGAACCACTCGCCTGCAAATGAATAAGTAAGAAAATACCACTCTAGGTTTTCTTCTTCAGCTATCCAAGCTTCAATGAGGTCTCGATTTGTTTGATCAAAACAAAAAGGTAGACTATTGATGAGCTCTAAGAAGGGTTGAAATTCTTCAAAGCTAAGGCGATAAACAGAAATCTCTAGAACTTCATTTTCTGGATCCAAAAGAGCAACCACGTCCCAAGTGATAAATTGCACTTGCTCTACAATTCCCAACGCACAAGCGGTTTGTATAAAAACTAGATCTTCATGCTCGTCGAAGGCCGTGAGAAAGTAGAAATTGACTAGGAGCTCCTTTCCTTCGAGTTCCACACAGTCGGAGTGAGGCAACCTTCTCACAATTTCATAAAGAACATCCTCATCAAGTCCAATCAAGTTTGCAAGATTTAAAGACTCCACTTGTGCTACAAAATTCCTGGACAAAAACTCCTTAGGATTATGGTTAAATCATTCAAAAGCATAACGAGATTTACAATGTCTCTATGAACAAAGTGTCATAGAAAGTAGAGAAGGATGAGAATTTATACAAATTTGCAATCTTCTCTATGCTCTCTTTATTAAAACAAGCTCTGAATAGCTCCCTATCTCCTTTGTTGAAAGCGAAAGGAAGACTATTAATAAGACGCAAATGAGGGAAAAATTCACCAAATGTGAGTCTATGAAGCATGAACTTTGGCCGCAAGTTTCCTGAAGAGTCTTCCTCAATGGTGAAATGCACTCGCCAAACGCCAAATTTCACTCTATTTACCAATCTTAGGGCACACACTAGTTGGATGAATGCGCGGTCTTCCTTAGTGCCCAAAAACAAGAGGAAAATGGAATCCACATGTAGGACCTTTCGTCTTAACTTCACCACCCTCTTGTTATGAGGGAGACGCCTTACTAGTTGCTCCTGCAACTCAATTGGTAATAGAGCTAGATCTCTAAGGATTGAACTTTCACTGCACACACATTCCCTATTAGAACAAATGATCGTTTTTTGTTTCTTGTAACAACTTGGACAAAGAAAAAAAAAACATACACACTATTTTTCCGGGCTGCACTTCATTTTAAAATAAAACGAACACATGTACATCAAAAGAAGTGTGGTAGTTGATGAGAGGTAGAATGACAGGGTTTGGTGATGCAAGAATTTCTCCTACTCTTTGGGCACCAAACATGAACACCATTCGTTGTTGAAAATGGATCTTTCTACTAATTGCAACGTTTATTCTAATGTGTGGAGTAAAATGAAAGGGAAAAAACTCTATTCCTGGGTCATTATGCATGGCCTATGCATGTCCTAGTGCTCAAAATAACACAAAAATATAGACGTCCAAGCTAATATCGTACCTAATGAGAGGCAAAATAAAAGGATTTACCGAAGTGTTTATCTCGGCTAACCTAAGAGGACCTAAAATCCTACGA
This sequence comes from Adiantum capillus-veneris, assembly GCF_014529385.1. Taxonomy (NCBI): domain Eukaryota; kingdom Viridiplantae; phylum Streptophyta; class Polypodiopsida; order Polypodiales; family Pteridaceae; genus Adiantum; species Adiantum capillus-veneris. The sequence goes on along the minus strand of NC_140957.1, from coordinate 47,228,774 downwards.
ATTACTTGTTGAAATTGCAACTTAGTACTAACAATTATGTGTATCTTTTGCCTTGCAATGGGAATGAAAGGATCATACAAACTCTTGTGATTCATGCAAACTACTTGACTATGCTAAAAGTGATCCTACACAAAAACATACACGAGTTGTTTTCCTCAGTGGGGGCACCAATTTGAAGCGGTTCGGGGCGGGCAACAAGAAGAGAAACCTCTAGACACCCTTCAAGGCTCCCGTGCTGCTCAATGGGGCTGGGACACAACACAACACAAACCAAAACAACAAACCCCCAGCCAAGTCCCAACTACACAAGGGGCACCACCTAGTTTAAGAGCGAACTAGGACGCAAAAGAGGAGAATCGTTAGAGCAACCCACAAACAAGCAAGGAATTTACACTAACCCTAACACCAATGGAATACTCTCACACACTAAAACACGCGAGAGAGAGAGAGAGAGAGAGAGAGAGAGAGAGAGATGGTGCTCGGGCTGCTTTGAAGTGTATCGTTAATTATCAAGCAAACATAAATATATATATATATATAAGAAAGAGAGAGAAGGGGGAAGGGGATGCTTGTTGCACTAATGCCTTCTTACAAATCTGTCATGACCAATCAAAGTGAGATTAGTATTTGTTCAACATAGCCTGAGTAAATTACACCACAACACATCACAAGAAGAAAGCCACCCCAATCACTGTCTTAAGGCCAGGGGAGTCCTCTCCACCCTTTCGCCCTCTTACAGCATGTGGGATTTATGGCTAAATTGATAACAATACCCGGAGACAAGCTATCAAGAACTTAAATAAAACACCAAGACACTTACACATCATTATTGTCCATGACTTCACGTTGGAAGGGAGACAAGGTATCCATGCTTAGTCCAAATTCACCCTCCTTGATTCAGCAAATGTTGGGCTTACTCTAGTAGGAGAAATGATAGATTTCCTACTCTCAATTTAATGATCACTCTCTCTTACAATGGCATAGAGTTCCCTTGCTAATCACCCCTAATACAACACATACATATGCCTAATGCCAATGAGATTCCACTCAAGAGCTCCTTCTCAAGAGGTTGAGCTTGGCTTCTCAAGCTATAGCATAGTGCTCTTTCTTCTCCCCCCTTTTGTGCTAGCTACACCCACCTTTTATAGCAATTTTGAAGGCTAGGGTTACTCCTCTAACCATGGTTGGGTTAGATTTTCAGCAATTTATCTAATTTCTTTTGCTTGGAATTATCAAGAAGTTGGTGGGGAAAGAGAGAGGAGAGAAACGGAGGTGATAGGACTTTTCATAGTGGGTTAGTGTTAGTAGAGTTAGTATTAATTTACAAATAGAATTGGATATTTACAATGGGAGTATCCATGTAACATACAAATAAGGAAGAAAAACTCTTAAGAGGTAAGAAAAGGTGGATTTCTTACAAGGTTGATGCTCCAAGTGTCTTGAGTAGGGCCAATTTTGACGCTTGTTGACGGTCCACTAGCTTTGACGGTACATTTTTTCTCCACTCTTGACCTTCCTTGAGAGAAAAGGTAATTGAAGCTGAGTAATCAACCACCATGATGTTGTCTTTTAAGAGAAGAGACTGAATTTTGTGGTTTTTTTGATAGATATGGGTAATTTGGAGGAGGAAAAATGAGACTAGGTGGTCAATTTTGGAATGGAATTGTGTGTGGGAGGTATGAGTTCACCATGGTTTCTCTTATTCTTCAAGGTTGAGGAGAAGGTGAGTAGGGTGCAGAGAGGAGTGGTGAGAGAGGTGGGGATGATGAGTGGAGAAGTGTGTGTGAAAGAGGAAAATGATAAAGTGGAAGAGAGAGTGTGGCTGCATAGCATGGGAAAACTGGGGTCCACTAATAAAATCATAGCTCACAGCTCGTAGCTCAAAGAAATATGAAAAAATTTGAGGCAAAAGTTCAGCCCACGAGCTACAACTTTTGTTTGTATCACCTTTTCAAATTTGAAGAGCAAGTGAACTTTAAAAATTCAGCAAAACCGACCGTTTTTTTCCACTACCCAAGGTCCTTGTGGGGTCCTTCTTTGGATGATTCTTTTGAATACCTCCAAGAGTGAGCCCTCCATAGTGCATGTATGCATGCCACCTACCCTTGACCTTATTTGGTAGGTCTATAATTGAAGATATTGTTGAGATCATGATATAAGTGAATAGTACAACTAAGAAAATCAAATATTGAGGGGTCTAAAAAATATGTACATGTCAAATATAAATAATATAATTGGAAAAAATATAAAGGGGTCAAAAGAAATCTCTCTCATTATGAGGCTACCATAAAAAGATAAATATTTTTGGTGTTCTAATTTTTTAGAAAGAAAACAAAATAGATGTAGGAAGGGAAAAATCACAATAGTGAAAAAATATACACATAAATAAAACTAGCTTTTTTGGATTTTTGTTGGGGTGGAGTTACACCAAATATAAGAGAAGCTTACATGAAAATATTTCTATATGGAATAAAGAGTATGAAAAATGGTAAGAAAAATTGTGGTAATGGTGAGGCAATGTACAGAGCATAAATAACACACACCTAGGTAAAAGTATTTAAATAAATACCAAAATAATTATGAAAAAATATTTTATTTAGTCCCTATATACAAAGAAATATTTACATACGCATGGGCCATAATATACTTATATTTTTTATATTTTTTATTTTTTTGGCTCAACTAGCCCAATGACTAGCTAATTGAGGGTTTTTTATTTCAGTAAGGAGATATGGGAAAAGTCCCCTAACTCACACGCACCTATATAAAGTGAAAGGGTGAGGATAACCACAGTGTTTGAGTGATTTGATAGGGTGAGATAAATCACTATGGAAATTACAGAGAGCCGAAAAACGGCTATCACTACGACCTTCCAAAGTCGCCTCTAAGGTAGCGGTTACTAAAAGTCATAACACTGGAAGCAACGTTGCATCCACCTCACGGAAACCCTCTAGTACACCAAGTTTGGACGGGGTATTTCTCAATGAAAATTGGGAATATGACCTACACACGGAGACTTTGACCAACCTATACATGGGCTACACATACCATGTGGGTTGGTTAGAAGTTGTACAATCCACATCTAGTGCCATTAGTTTAGAGGAACAACAACACATGATCTGCAATGTCATCCATAGGATTATCCAGTCCGAGAGGGAAAATCGAGGAATAAACATACCTTTGACGGGTCCTATGCGATTTTTAGACACAGGCAAAGGGAAACAACCCACTCTTTCACAAATGGAGACTCCCCCAGTGAGTCCCATCGATCCCCCATATGTTGTTTTGCCAGGGGTCTCAATGCAATCTGAGCCCACAAGTGATAGCTTTACTTTTCTAAGTCTAGCTCATTTTTCCCTTGATGACACCACGGCTACCATGCCTACCCCAATGATGGGCATGCCAAGAAACACACCATGGACCTCGTTTGTTAGTAAAGCACCGCTACATGGTAGCTCAATGCCTGCAATAGTACCTACAAGTGCGAACCAATCGTATGCACCTATGGGTCCACGTACTCATGTAGTCTCTACTTCTCCCATTGTTTCAACTACCTATGCGCCACAACCACAATACACAAGTTCTTATTCCCATGGGACTATACCGGCTAGCATTGGCATGTCACGTCCGACGTCTGCTATGCCTAGGGCCACTCATATGAACTATGGACCACCACATGGCACAACATCGTACCCAACGTGGAACCCAAGGGCTTCCTATGCGCCAAGCCCAATGCCAATACCTACTCCACATGTAGTCTCTGGAGAACCTTCACCCATGGTGCCTGCTCACTTAGGTGACTTGGCAACATTTGCTCAAGATATTGGTCGATCTATTGCTAAGAATATGCGTAATACGCCTGATAGAGAGCCTAGAAGTAAGGCAGTTCAAATAGCCAAGCTCACACAAAAATTTAGTGGAGACGGGGATGTGAGAAAGCATATCGAAGTGTTTGAACAAATATGCGATTCTCTAGGAGAACACAATGACCTACATAAGAGCAATGCTTTAAGCCTAACCTTAAGTGGAAAGGCTGGGGATTGGTATAGAACCCTAAGGGTGGAAGAAAAAACGATTTACCCTACTCTTAGGAGACTGTTCTTAAAAGAATACATACGAGAGGGAGTACTTTGGGGTGTAGCCTCTCAGCTCCAGAAAGCCCAACGAGAGGAAGGAGAGTCGGTGAGAGACTTTATAAGTCGCTTGAAGCATTTGAATTCTCGTTGTAATCCAAATGAGCGCTTCAACAATGACCAATTGCTGGATAGATTCATTAGGAGATTACGACATGAGGATATCTACAATGGCCTAGTCATTAGAGGTATCACCACTTGGGAAGCAGTCACCACCAATGCGATCCAATTGGAGGATAATTTAATGATTCAAGGAGAAAGAGTGTCTGTTGAGTCTAAATTTATTAGCTCACAAGCATCGGGGCATCAGCCAATGACCCTAAAGCCTATTTCTAAGGAGCCAAAGATATCTGAGATGACTTTAGCAGATCTCACCAAGGCTATTCAAGAGAGTCTTAGAGACAATCGTGCTCCGCAAAACAATCATATGTATCCAAGAAGGGAGCAACAATGGCGCTCAGTATGCTATGGACCGCATAGTACCAGCGAATGCCCTACTTTTAGAGTAAAATTCAATGGGAACTGCAATGTATGTGGGAGGTATGGTCATCAAGCTAAGGATTGCATAGTATTTAAGCGTGCGATGGCCAATAGACCAACTTTAGCATGGACAGACACACCTTGAGTACCTACCTTGATGCCGGCCCCACCTCTTGAACAAACAGCACAACACATGGTCCCTAGGGCCCAAAATGTTGTTCAAACAACACCCTTACCACCTCCAGTGCTAGGACCGCAACCACCACATCTGAGAATCACTTCTGTGAATCAAGTGGGTTGTGAGTCATCTATTGCTTGTTTGGAAGGCTATGAGGAAGATATAGATCCTAATATGGCCTATGGGATGGATGTGCTTGAAGAAAGTCCACAATACTATATGGAGGACTATTGGGGACAAGTCAAACCTGTATATCAAGTAGGTGCTCTTGCGGCAAGAGGCCAAAATATCAATTACACCGCTAAGAGACCACCTCTTCAATGCTATGAGTGTGGAGGTCCACATCATGTAGCTGAGTGTCCTATTAGGCTACAAAAGAATGCCACACTGATGCAAAGCAATCAAGCGAGCACGTCTACAATGCCGATACTCATGTGTAATCCATGTGGCATAGATCATTTGATTGCCCAATGTCCAAATAATCCAAATACACCAAAGATCACGCCATTAAACTTGATTGAAGTTACCGAGGAGCCATCACCAAGTACACCCGTGGTACCAGTAAACATACTCACACGATCGATGCTCCAAAAACAAAATTATATTCTTGAGGAAAGAGACACGGCATCAATTGCCCAATCTCAGAAAAAGAAGAAAACACGAAGAAAGAGATCACAAAAAGCAGCGAAGTCAGACCCCAGTTCAAAGACCAACATAGGGACTGGTGACGACCCCGTATATATGAACGACGCTGAAGAAGATTCTGATTCAGGTGAAACCATGGAGACCAAAATGACCATTAACATAGAAACCAACAAGGAAGATGTTCATGAGCCACAATGGCCAGTATCCAAAAAGAAAATAGGAACATATCCAAACCCTACACAGGAGATTGAGCGAGTCAAGCAATTAAGGAGTTTGATAGAAGATACCCAAAGGGATCTAGAACCAGCACCTAGGAAGATCCAGATTACAGACACCGTGTTCCCTACGCAACAACAACCTCACCAAGTCCATAGACCCTTGGACATACCTAGTGTCATCCAAGAAGAAAGTGACTTAAAGTCATGGGAAAGTGGGCGTACTCACTTCTTGATGGAAAGAATGTTTACAGAGGGACTACCTGATCCTATCGAAGAAATGGAGATCCCCTCTTCCCCACGTCAAGGGACTCAAGGCCAAAAGGCGCCACTAAACATTGCCAAATTGATGGATTTCATGTCTTCAGAAGTTAGAACCACCATCATGTCCAAACTATATAAAGACCCCGAGCTAGTCTTAGCTCTTCGAGCCTTCCTCAATGGAGAACTGAAGTACTTTGGGCTATCACAATTTGCACAGATGGATGGAGCTGGGGAGATGCCAACAGAGGAGGAACACTTAGATCCACAACCCAACCTAGATGAGAACCTTGTTATAGAAATACCTGTTAACAAGTTGGGACAATACTTTGAGGGTGATGAATCCAATGCGATTATACCAATCACTACTAAGGGATTAACTGTGAAGGGAATCCTTGATGGTGGTGTTGGGGTTAGCATTGTGACTAAAAACTGCTGGGAAACTATGGGAAGACCTCACCTTGCGACCACAACCGTAGTAGTGAAGATGGCCAATGGGTCTATTGTTAAACCTATTGGGATGTTAGAAGATCTCAAGATCAAGGTCTTTGGACATAAAATAAGGATTACCTTTATTGTTATGGATTTCTCCAAACACACTATGGCATCGGAGATGATCTTAGGACGTCCTTTCATGAGGGAAGCAAAAATGGTGCATGACTGGTCTAAAAACCATGTCTACTTGCAGTTCCAAGATTCTGTCATTCGAGTGGATCTTGTGACGGGTCGAGCACATCCTCTAGGAAACAGGTTTATAATCGATCATAGATGTGACACCACAGTTCACTCGGCCCCATTGCAGTATTGTTACATGTGTAAAGCGGACACTGATGTTGGGGAAGATTCTCCTTATATGGATGTACTACCTGGGATGACTGAGTCGGACAATGTGGATTGGGTCCACCTAGCAGCAACCATAGACACTTGGGGAAATAGGGGGATGACCTGGGTAACACCCGAGGGGGATGAAATACCACCACTTGTACCCTTAAACATGCTAGAAGCAATGCATATAGCTTCTGATGATCTACAAGATGAAAGTTTGACTGGCATTGAAACCAGTAGCGCCTCACAAGACTATAGCCCACACGATTTGGGGTTAGAATCATCAGTTGAAATTGACTTTGAGGACAAAGAATCTGAGTTAAATCTTAGTGCAAATGTGGAGCAGAAGACACAAGTAGTGATTCATCTAGTGAGTCTTCATTAGAAATCGATCGTAATCGAGAATTAAACAAGAAGAGTAAGAGATATAAGAGGCGACGATATCGAGCAAATGTGCGTGCTAGAATAAATGAAAAGAAATCTACCGCAGAATGGCTTAATTATATAGGGGCATGTGATGCTCATCAAAAGTTGGTAGATAACTGGGGTGAATACCTTCAAAGCGTTATGTGGTGTAGTCCACAACCCATTGACATCGCACAACTAGAGGCTACAGAGAAGCCAAAGTTGAGCCGTACCGTAAGGAGACAACAAAATCGAGAGTTAGCTCAACAACAAAAGGAATCAGAAGTTAAATCACAGTCCACAGAACAACAGGACCCCACAGACTTACACCCTGCACCTGAAAATTTCAAATCCTATACCACAGAGGAACGTAAGGTTGTGTATACAAAGGCTCAAAGAAAACCTATCGATGGGAGCAATGGAGTCTATGATGGTCCAACGATAGTTAAGGAAATAGAGTTAGCAGACCCAGGAGAAGAGTCTAAACCTGTTTTCATTGCCCAAGATCTGTCCGAGACTGAGGAGTGTGTACTTAAAGAACTTCTCAAGGAATTCAAGGATATATTTGCCTGGACTTATCATGATATGAAAGGTGCTCCACCTTCCGTGGTGCAACACACAATCCCCATGAATAGCATGGCTAAACCAGTTCAACAACGACCCTACCCAATGAATCCTAAATATGCAAAGATCGTTCAAGAAGAGATTGAAAAGCTTGTGGAATGCGGATTCATATACCCTATTGAGCACTCAGAATGGGTGTCTCCAATAGTGATTGTGCCAAAAAAGAATGGGAAACTCAGAGTGTGCGTGGATCTCAAGAAGGTCAATGCCGCCACTAGGAGGGACCATTACCCCTTGCCATATTCAGAACATGTGCTTGAAAGAGTTGCAGGGAAGGAAGCTTATAGCTTTTTGGATGGGTACTCTGGCTACAATCAAATCACAATTGCGTTGGAGGACCAAGCTAAAACAACCTTTATAACCGAGTTTGGAGTGTTCGCATTTCGTGTTATGGCTTTTGGCTTAACCAATGCCCCGGCTACCTTTCAAAGATTAATAAACACTGCTTTTAGAGAATATTTGAGGGAGTTTTGTGAAGCTTTCTTAGATGACCTTGTGTTTATTGTTCTTGGAAAGAACATCTATCATGCTTACGAAAAGTGTTTGAGAAGTGTAGATTGTATCGCATCTCCTTAAACCCTTTCAAATGCCAATTTTGGGTTAAACATGGAGTCATTTTAGGGCATATAGTGTCCAAAAATGGGATTTCCACAGATGAGAGCAAAATTAAAGCCATTGCTGAATTGCCACCACCTACAAACTATAAAGGAGTTCAAAGGTTCATGGGCCATGTTGGTTATTACCGACGGTTTATTTTAAACTTTGCCGAGATAGCTCGTCCTTTGTACAAGCTTCTTATTGAGTTCCAATGGACTACGGAGTGTGACCATGCTTATGAGTCATTGAAAAAGACCTTGACTAGTGCTCCTATTCTACGAGTGCCCGATTGGAATGTAATTTTTCATGTGCATATTGATGCATTGAACTTTGCTATTGGGTGTGTTCTAGCTCAACCAGGAGAACATAAACTGGACTACCCCATTTGCTTTGCAAGTCGTCAGTTGAATGATGCCGAAAGAAACTACACCACTACAGAGCGAGAAGGTTTAGGTATGATTTATGCAGTGAAGAAATTTCGCTACTACCTTCTGGCCAACAAGTTTGTGTTCTATGTTGATCATCAAGCCTTGTTGTATCTAGTAAATAAACCTTGTTCCACGAGAAGAATTACAAGATGGTTGTTAATTCTCCTTGAGTTTGATTTTACCATTGTGGTGAGACCTGGTAAAAGACATGTCATGGCTGATCATTTGTCTCGCATACCCAATGGTGAAGCCCCTACTGGAGTCGATGATGAATTGCCTGATACTTCTCTATTCCTAGTCGAAACCATACCTGAATGGAGTGAGAATATTGTGAAATTTCTAGTTAATGGTTTTCCACCCAAAGAGCTTCGTAAGGACATAGCTCGAAAACTGTTAAAAGAATGTGAACCTTACTCTCTCATTGCAGGAACTCTTTACAGGCTAGGGAAGGATGATATTCTTAGACGTTGTGCCCGTGAGGATGAGTATTTATACATACTACAAGAAGCCCACATGGGTATAGCCGGAGGACATTTCTCAGGGGAACTAACAGCTAGAAAGGTATTGCAATCAGGCTATTGGTGGCCAACCTTATTTAAGGATGCATCACTTTTTGCAAAAGGATGTGATGAATGCCAACGTTACAAGATCACACAACAAAAGGATAGGATGCCCTTACATCCTGTTAAAGTGACTCAACCATTTGAAAAATGGGGTTTAGACTTTGTAGGACCAATTAGTCCGATAGCTCGTAGCACTCAATCTCGATATATTATCGTTGCCACTGACTATGTGACAAAGTGGGTGGAAGCCAGTGCGACACGTAAGGCCGATGCAAGGTCAACTGCCAAGTTTTTCTTTGAGAACATTGTTACAAGATTTGGTTGTCCCTTTGAGATTGTGAGTGACAATGGTACTCATTTTATAAATGGAGTAATAAAAGAACTCACTACCAACTTTATGATAGCTCACCATAAATCCACACCTTATTATCCACAAGCAAATGGCCAAGCTGAGAGCACCAATAAGACCTTAATCTCTATCTTAACCAAAACGGTGGAAGCTCATCGCACAAATTGGGATTTAAAGATTACATCAGCTCTATGGGTTTATCGTACTGCGTATAAAGTTGCCATTAACTGCACACCATTCAAGATGGTGTATGGCTAAGAAGCGGTTATGCCATGGGAGTTTGTCGTTCCTAGTCTTCGAGTAGCTTCTCAAGAAGGTTGGGATGGTAACCCCTTAGTTGAGCGATTATATATCCTTGAAAGGCTAGATGAAGAGAGGCAATTAGCTGTGCAAAATGCACTTGTGGAGAAAGATAGGAGGAAGAAATGGTTTGACCGTCATCTAAAGAACAAAGATATCAATGTTGGTGATAAAGTTCTTATGTATGGAGTGCGTAACGAAAATAAAAAGTTGAAGTATGTGGGAAAAGGACCATATAGAGTATGTGAGATCACCCCACAAGGAACCATTCGTGTGGAGACTCTTGATGGAGTTGAAACCATTGGATTCTTCAATGGGAGCAAATTTAAAAGATACTATGATCCTTTAAGCCAAGAGGAGTTGCGTGCCATCCATACAAAAAAGGCAGCCAAGGCACAAATAGAATTGAAGAAGATACAAGCTCAAGCTGAGGCTAAGGAGCAACAACAACGTATAAGACGAAAACGAGAGGCTAACCTTGGAGTCACACATGCATTCCACGTTGAAATCGACAAGGATTGGTTGGACTCTGACACACCTCTACGATACACACCTCTACGATACCCTATTGTGCTAAATAACACCTATGGAAAAGTGCTATATAACGCCTTATTGGACACGGGTGCTAAATATAATCTGCTATCATATGGGGTGTGGTGTCAGTTAGGGAAGCCACCTCTATCTGAGAGTATTATCCAAGTCAAGGGTGTCAACAAGAAAAAAACTACGGTTTTTGGAATCTGCAACACTTTTGTCAGTTATGACAATGGGGTTGTAGCTCAAGACTTTTTGGTCATGCCTGTTGGAACTATGGAGGGTAATATAAACCTAGGACGGAGGTGGATGATAGCCACCAAATGCACTATTGATTGGGGGACTGGGGGTGTCACAACGCAAAAACCAACTCTTATCCCTACCACTCAAGCCATAGTCCCTGAGATATTGCCTAACGAAATAAAACCCAAGACATTGCATATCCAAGAGGTTGAACCATACGTCCCCATAGCCCAACTCTCTAGAGCTTCAACTGATGTAGTTGAAAGAAAGCTCGAGACACACAAGAACCATCCTAATATAACAAAGAAAACATACAAGTGGGTCCCTAAAGCTTCGTTAGTAACCATGGCTGATGCTAAAAAACGGAAGCCTCGTAAGAAACGTCCCCCTCACTCCAAGAAATGTAAAGAAACATTGCGTTGGATTCCTAAACGACTATTGGAAGCCCAAGGATACTATGAAGGAAATGATCGAATCTGGGTGCCCAAACGTAAATTGTACTCTTACCTGTCACCGGGCCCATGTAAGCTCAATCCTGTGGCTCCAAAACATATTGAAGATCGTGGAAAGGAAAAAATCACAGAATGCGACACACCTGCTCCAGAGCTAGTTTGGGTACCAAAGAAAGAACGATTTGTTCCACATAGCTCAGGAATAGGGAAAGCAAATGAAGCTTCTTGCTCTTCATGTAGTTCCTATACGGAAATAGAAGCTTGGATACAACATTCACCTACCATTGTACATGTCCATACAAGAAAGAGAGAGTTTACACCTCCCGTTGTAAGTTCACCACCTACAACGATGTTGCAAATAAAATCATGGGAGAGTACCTTACCACCCTTGCAACTAGATGAAACGCATAGAGCGGTCGAAAACTATTGGTTAAAGCCTTCACCTATAACAACTTGGAACAACTGGTTTCAAAGGGTGACGGCATCATTTCAAACGGTATGATCTACCCAAGGAAGGGGGGAGTGTTTGTTGACGTCCATCATTCACTTGCTTCCCTCTCAACCTTTCTCCTTGACCTCTTAATCTCCAATCTTAGGGAATGTATATATAAAGCCTTATACTCACAAAAACAAGATAAAAGAGTAAAAGAGCAAGAGCGACTAGCAAGGAGGGAGCACCCTATTAGATCCTACACATAAGTCTAAATTCACCATGTCACATCAAGCAACACACAAAAACAACTCATGTTTTAAAGACCTAACCAAATCTATTTGTATTCTCAGAGATGTCTAGTTCACCAGAGGCATGCGCTTCTATTTTTGATGAAAGGTACCCTTTTTCTTTTTCTCAAGTGTTTCACATCTGCTACCCTGTACTTTCTTGCGAATGGGATTTGGTAGAGAGACTTGCACGTGAGAGAAATTTTGAGGAGTTAGAATGGCTGATACGTCTATGGATAACTAGTGATCCCTACCCAGTAGCGAATGTTTCTCCGGTGGCACATGCTTATTCTTTTGCACAGGATGAGTATCCACGCATCGCGAGGTTCTTGATTAACACGCTTGCGCAAAAGGATGATGAAGAAGAAATAATAGGGACTGAGGAAGACTATGGCCTCACGAAAAATGATTTCGTTTATCTAGATGATGAGGATAGAGGCCTAGCCTTAGGGTGGCCACCCGGTTTATATAATATCCTCTTTCCTTCATTCTAAAAGGGATGACAGATAGGTAGGTTATGTGTCTGGATTGTGTTTTGAGTTTGTTTTCTAGGAGTTTTAATTTTTTCACACTGACATGCCTCCTAGAGGTATAGTGCTTGTTTTTTGGATGTGTTAGGTAGGACTTATATGGATCTCCATCCACATGGCTGAGGACATCTGCTTCGACGAAATGAGAAACTCCATACCTCCAGGTGTACTACTTTCCATGATTCATGTTGGGGGATATGTATAATTGCTAATAATGATTTTTCATGGTTTGTTTGAGTGCAATAGTTATGTTTGTTATCTGCCATTATAGATGTATAAATTTGTCTTTGCTTAAGTTGATGGAACTAGAGTTTAATCTTATGGATGAGCCTTGAGATTAGGAGACTGTGACTTTAGGTTAACTCATTTACTTGACCACTAGTCCTAGCTGATAAAATTATCTGAGTATTTGAGACCTTAGGAATGTTTAAGGCATAGAGAAGCTTGTTCACTTAAACAACAAAAACACTAGTGAGAATACAAAGGAAATGGAAGCAAAAAACATAAGTGCCACAAATGAAAAATCTAATGCTGGAAGAGAAATCCTGGCTTGATTTGGTACTTCACTCACATGTATTGTCTATGGTACTAGAGCCCTAGAGGTTCCCAGTGTGGGCGCTTTTCCTTGAGAAGCAAAAAGCCGTGGACATACAAATAAGCACACACGTCAAATGATTGTGAACCAAAGTAAAAAAGAGAAAAAGAAAAAAATGAATGACATTTAAAAGACTTCCATCGAGCTTACAGTTAACATTTCAAGCTTTTTTTTGCAGTTGTGAGAGCTAGTTGGCTAATCAAAGCTGAAAAGCACAATTAGGGAATCTTGCATTTAGATAATCTTCTTAGCTTAGCTAGTACTAGAGTAGTTGTTTAACCTTAGTCATAACTAACTAATTGATAGACTCACCCATAAGCCCAAAACTCTTGATTAATTAATTTACTCAAAGTGCGATTTATTTGTCCTTAATGGCAGTCTAACATCTCATAAATCTTGCATTTACTCATTTCCACATGTACCTTACATTCCCCTCATGATTTATAAAAATATAATTCCCCTTGCTGAAACAGTGACTTTGCCTTGCAGATTCAAATCCAGATGCTCTACAACATGGACATAACAAGCTTCAACTCAATAGCTTCCAAGGACGGAATCTACATCAGGAAGGGGGGCATGTTAACCCTCATGGCTCACGGACACCCTATTACCGATGGACGTTGTAACCTACGGCGGACATTGTATTATTTATTTGGTAGAGTCAGGTACCGGGCTTGTCGGTCCAATAGGAAAAGGGTAAGAGTGATCGCCGATGAGAGGCGCACTCTAGCTGGAACATTCAAGGGATTAGTTGGCTAAGCATGGGCGCCCAAGTGTGAATGGGGTGAGCTCATATAAAAGTCAACTAAACCTAAAATTCACTCATTCTCTCATTTGTGCAATAGAAGAGTGCTCTTGCTCCATCTCCATCTCCATCTTCTTCTTCACCTCCTTGTGTGTGTGTGTGTATGTGTGTGTGTGTGTGTGTGTGTGTGTGTGTGTGTGTGTGTGTGTGTGTGTGTGTGTGTGTGTGTGTGTGTGTGTGTGTGTGTGTGTGTGTGTGAGAGAGAGAGAGAGAGAGAGAGAGAGAGAGAGAGTGCGATCGAGCATTGCAGCGGCACGGCGGCAGTGAGGCGGTTGAGCGCGGAGTAGCGGCGCCTCCTTCTTCTTCGCGGCAAGGAATCCTCCACGAAGCAAGCGTAGAGCGGTGAGTGACACACCATCGCCTTCTTTGAGCTTACTAGTTTAGGCTTGTTGTGTGCTTGGAGCCATTTGTGGCTCGCACACGGTGTATTGGCAAGTTCCTTGCATTGACACGTGTGACATACGCGCACAATCATGGTACATAGACTATGGTGGTCAGATCTATAGTCGAGAACCAGAATTGCAAGATCCAATAGATCAACCAATTGAAGCCATTCTAATTGGAGAATGAATCCAAAGATGGTACAAAGGTCAAGATGGAGCAATCTACAGCTTGATGCTTAGTGTTCTGAAAAAAGATGCCGACAACTTGGCAAGCATAGAAGTAGAAACTTTTCAGCAAGAGCTTGACATGATAGAGCCAATTGAAATACCACCAGTCATGGCGTATTGCTCAGATTGTGGACAAAAAGATGGACACTTTCCTGAAGATTGTCCAAGAAATCCAGACAACAGGGATGCATCAACTGCCAACAAGCAAGGTACAGAGCAAATTGGAAATGCAAACCTCGATGTAAGTGCAATTAACTCGTCACTTTTGATGCAATCAAATGATTTTGCATTACCATTAGAAGCACCAGTAAAAGCACTACAAGTTCAAAATCATCATAAAGATGCACCTGAAAAGCTTAAAATTGATTCTTTGAACAATATATTCTTGCATGAATTTAATCAAGGCGTTGAGATATCACCAAAGGTTGAAAAGAATGTTAGGTTTGCAAATGATTTTGCATCCACTACCACAAGTGTGTAATCATTCACAAGTCTAAGAGACGCATCAAACAGAATGATGTTAGCTTTGTATGGTACACATCATTCATATGCACACTATGTAGACCAAAAAGGGACATTGTACAAAAAAATTCAACCAATGTTTGAACGACCCACATACCAACTCATAGAAGCGCGTCCAGTGATAGATAAAAAAGGATGGTTCATTTCAGATGAAAGAATCTATTATAGCCCATCCTCTCTAGAGCTGAAGGATATCACCCGAGTGAACACAGAAATCTATTCAGAGCCAAACTCTCCTCCATCGGAAATCAAGCTTCGATGTTGTGACCAAACGAACATATACTTTGACCAAAAAAGTCGTAGATATAGACGGGAGTCTAGCATCTATGATGCCTTGGGTCTTGAAACCACACAAGCCCATATCATAGGAGACCCATGGGATAAACAATATCAGGGCAAAGATAATGCTATTTATAGCTTGACTTGAGGAATAATTTGTCATGTTTCAAGGAGATACATAGGAAACTATGTAGAAGGTTTACAGATACCAAATGCCAATAGTGCTACCCAAAGTGTACCTTCACAGTCCCAAAAGGTGAGACTAAACCAGAGCCAAACAATTTTGAACTCTTATAATGAAGCAGGTTATAGTGATCACCCTAGGAAGGGGGGAGCTGTAAATCCATCAAGCTCAACTCTAATACCAGGAAATGCTACACCAGTTAGAAGCCCTAGAGCCTCTAGCTAACAGACCCCTTCAAAGAAAAAACTATTGAAAGATCATATGGTTGTTGGAAGTTTCCAATTGACCCAGATTCCATTAGAATCTACAGACAAATGCTTCTATGAAGATCATCAAGGACAGAAGTTTCAGCTGATCTCCACAAATCAGAGTCAAAAGCCGACAAGTCCAATAGTGTTTAAATAGCTACATGTGACCAAGCTCACATATGCATATCAAGATGCATATGGTAACGAATATCAGCAAGGTCATGACCTTGTAAAAACCCCTACGGATGGCCCGACAGAAATCAAAGACTATCTGAAGATGATACAAAGCCTCAAGTTGCAAGAACAGGTGATAGAAAGTTCAAAATCAATGAAAGCTAAAGTCCACAAAGCTACACAAAGGTCACCACCAAAATCTCCTATGAAGAGACAAATTCTACCAGAAAGTATAGTGGATCTTTTAAGGTCAAAGGTTACTTAGATGCAGTTGGACAATGCTCAACAATTGCAAAAAGGTGCAGAATTACTGCCAATGGAGTCAACATCGATTGAAACAGGTGGTCAAACCAAAGAAAATGCAGATAAAGTTCAACCAAAGGATGTTGCCGTAGCAAAAGAAGTCAATCTAGACACAAATCCTGAAACAATCAAGTGCAACATTGTCGGTGAAAATGAAGAAAAGCTGTCAAGAGAATTAAACTAGATTTTCAACTAGACAAGAACCTCATGTCTTTTCGCACTTGGAAAAGATGAGGCCAACCACAGCTGGAAGATGCTCCTAAGTTTGTGAGCATATCAGAAGACAAACAAGCAGATGCTGGGGAATCATCTCCACCACCATTGAAGTAAGTTCACAGATCACCATAGCTCAATTTCATGTGATTACAACAAAAGATATGCCAGACGACATCATAATGGGAATGCCAATGGCTCAAAAGATGTTAGAGATACAGAATGTAAACACAATTTCAGAGACAACAAAGAATGAAGACCAAGACTGGTCACCCATGGACAACATCACAAAGTCCTCAAGCACAATTAAAATGGAGACTGTTATCAAAGGAGATATGATCCATCTCTATCAAACAAAACTTCAAAAGAGTTTAAAACAAATCAGACAATAACAGGTGCATGTCAAACAAATCAAAGAGCAACCATGGAAGCTATTGAGCAAAAAATGTCACCAAAGCTAGAAGTTAAGAAGAATGAGGTTGCAAACAACCAAGAAGGTGTAGAAAATCCCAAGATCAATTAGACAGTGCGAGTCAAATCAACTGATGCAAGTAAGATTGGAACAAAGTCTCAAGTCACCCTCCATAGAGACACACTTAGATCAAGATGAGACCATGGCGAAAGCGGGACAAAGATCTTCAATAGAACCAAAAATTCTAGATTCAAACTTGCAGAAGTCACAAGAATCAAAGACAAATCTTGCAGACAAAGGTAAAGCTAAATTGGACCTTCCATCGACTAGCAAAGAAGATGTGACAACATATGCCTCTACATCAAAGAAGTCTCATGGATCAGTCTCTTCAAGTAAGATAGGATTTCAAAATTTCAAATCAATTGATTACCCAACTAAAACCTCTAAGGGGACACCCAGAAAAACAAAGATATTTCAACCAAAGTACTCAAGAAAGCAAAGGAAAGTCAAGCAAGTGTTTATTCCGAGCAGTTTAGTCAAAGTCAATGATCCAGTTTGGATTAAAGACAAGAATTCGACACAGAAAGACAAACACGTGGGATGGATAGCATCACAATGGAGCTTGAAGGACCAGGAGTACTATAAAAGTAACAGACATATATGGGTACCAAAATCGCAGGTTCGGGCATATGAAGTGAAATCAAGTCCCTCCCAAGAAAGAAGGCCCACAAGGTATCAACCTCAAAAATAACCTAGGATACCTAAGAAGCAGGTATACAATAGAAAAACATCAAAGATGCTAAAGTCAACCACAAACCTCAAGAGGATACAGAAAAAAGATGGATCTCAAGGAATGTTCTTCTTGGACAAGGATTATACAAAGATTTATCTACCAGTCAACCATAAGCCAACTGCAGCTACACCAGACCTGCATGAAGATCTTAAGAAATCAACAAGACCTAGAGCTAAACAAAGTCAACAATGGAGTTACAAAGGTCCTCAAGAGATTTGGATTCCTAAGTCTTCCAACGCTCCTAGTCAGAAGTCAAAAGCCGACATCCAACAGAGTCCTACAACAACATCAAAGACTCCTATCAATAGGCCCAATTGGAGAATCAAACAGATAACGGAGTCTTCACAGTCAAAGAAGGACAACCCAACCAACACAAATGCAGATTGGAAGAAGATCAAACCGGTATGGCAAAAGAAACCTTCAATGCCAACTTGGTCCTTCACTACTCCTCTTTTTGAGGATTCAAGCTTACTTTTACCTGAAGAAATGTTTGTAGTAAGCACAAGAATGTAAAAAGTCAACTCGCCAGGGTGCAAAAAATACTCTTTGGCATAGTCAGAGTCGGTCTGCTGAGCCATAAAATGAGCAAAGTGTTAGTCCCAAAGCTTCAAGTCATATTAAACTCTGTGCTAAGAGTTGTAGTTATTATGCTTACACTCAAGATAGAAGAGTTGAGCATATCTAGAGTCATGTTGCTCACGCTGGATGGGATGAGCATAAGAGTCGAAGTCTATTATATTACAAGTGGTGGAGTGTTGTAGAGTCCAACACTCACGCACAGTGCACAGTAAGATGAGAGCACATATCCTCGTCAATGAAAACCATTTTTAAAAGGGTGCCAGCTTGCAAAGGCATGTCATATGCTTTTATAGCTACACGATCTTTCTGAATTACCCCTCAACATCATTCTTGCAAGTATATTGTTTTCCATGCATTTTTGTGTATGCATAAATAGGATGTCCCATCATTGGACATATGCATTAGACACTCTTTTTGCTTCCAGCTATGCACCTTGAGTGGACTACAATAGGCAGCAAACCAATTTCATGCTAACTAACAATTCTTGCAGTTGAGTCACTACTGAGCGAATAGAAAGCTTGGGAATTGCCCAACAATCCCTATCACTTGGTGTTGACCCTGATGATAAAGTTGTTACAAGTGCCAGCAAAGACCTTGGGGCATGATAAGTGACAACAGAAAGACAAAATTTAGTGAAGTCAATACTGAGCGAATAGGATGCTTGAGAATTATCCAACACTCCCTATCACTTGGTGTTGACCCTGATGATAAAGTTTTTACAAGCGCCAACAAAGACCTTGGGGCATGATAAGCGACAACAGAAAGAAAAAATTTAGTGAAGTCAATACTGAGCGAATATGAAGCTTGGGGATTGCCCAACGATCCCTATCTCTTCGTATTGACCGAGGTGTTAAAGCCATTACAGGTGACGACAAAGACCTTGGGGCATGATAACTGACAAAAGAACAACATGTAATAAGTCACTACTGAGCGAATAGGAAGCTTGGGGATTTCCCTACGCTCCCTATCACTTGGTGTTAACCTTGATGTTAAATCCGTTACAAGCGACCGCAAAGACCTTGGGGCATGATAACCAACAACGGAAAGGAAAAATTCAATTGAGTCACTACTGGGCGAATAGGACGCTTGAGGATTGCTCAACACTCCCTATCGCTTGGTGTTGACCTTGGTGTAACCAACAAAGAAGACCATGGTGATGTGATTACAAAAATATAGTTGAGTCACTACTAGCGAATATAAAGCTTGGGGACTGCCCAATGGCGCTCCCCATTGCTTGGTGTTGACCTTTCTCTTAAAGTCATTACATACGACAGTTGAGTCAATACGGGGTGAATAGGATGATTGGGGACTCTCCTATGCTTCCTATTGCTTGGTACTAACCTTGGGGTTAAAATCATTGCATGCGATAATGGAGTTAGCACTGAGCAAATAGCAGGCTTGGTGACTGCCCAACGCTCCCCATCGCTTGGTGCTAACCTTGGCAAATTGGCGTCGGCCGAATACACTTTCACGGATATCACATTTTTTAATTCCATATCTATCAGTGAATAATGCCTTCAGTACTTTGTTAATATTTTCCATGCTAATAAGTACTCCAATAATGCGCATATCCCAAAGGCACTTTTTTCCCACTGGGTTTTTTCCCTTTGGTCATCCAGGTATTAGACCCTAATTTAGAACCTCATCATTCTACTTCTCTTGTACATAATTTTTATAAATAAACAATAACCTCATCATTATGTTATTACAACAGACAAATGAAACATCATCTCTCACATCAGACATATTTGGACCAATAAAGATGCTGCAAAAAATTGAACCTCATCATCAACAAATTCAATGACAAATGATGATCAACCCATTAGCAACCAATCAAAAACCTTCTACAGTCTCCATGGACATCTTTCAAGAGTGCTCGAGGACGGGCACTAAAATTGAAAGGGGGGAATGTTAACTGAGTCAATGTTAGTTAACAGGAGCTGCTAAAGAACAAAGACATATGGATGCACATCGAAGATCAACCACAAGAAGCGGTGAAGATTGAAGTTACACATTTTCCACAATGGTCACATATTGTAAATTCCCAATTAATTTCAAGCAATTGTAATATTGCTAATGTGTTACGGGCTCAATGGGAGTTCCAAGATGTAAAGAATAGGTCAGTTACTGTGCCTAGGTTGCAAATTCAGTAAGTGGTGGAGCCCTAAAGGCCTTGGTCTCCCGGACATTGCATATTTTTACCCTAGGTATATAAGGCAATGTGTAAAAGAAATTAGGGTTCTCAAGCTCATTTGTTGAGAGCACTCTTTGGTGAGAGCTCTTGAGGTGTGTGGCTATGGATTCCTTGAGCTTCTCCTTGCTCATGAGACTTGATTAACACTAATCAATGATTCATTCCTTTCTCACTATGCCTCTCTCTTACTTCTTATGATTGCCTATGATGCTTAGATTAACTAGATCTTAACTAATTAGTGGTTAATCCCTCTCTAATCTTGTGTGATTGCCCTCTTTTTCTTGTGTGTGCATGTAGATTTGATTGGAGTGTGGTGCTTGATAGATCTGTGTGTGTGTGTGCTTGCGATTAGTGTGTTGCATGATATGATTAGTGTTGTGTGCGTCTTGCAATCGTAGTGTGTGTGATTGGCTTGATTGGAGGTGAAGAGAAGTGGATGTGGAGATTGCCCTTCATTGTGGCTTAGCTCCTCCATAGGCTGAGAAGCTCACCTCGTAGAGTTAACCATTCGTGTTTCCACAATTAGCTCACTAACCGTGTGAGTGTTTCCATGCCCTAGCCGGGTAGCTCATCCCTCCGGATTGATAGTTTTGTTGGTCATTGGAGCTATTGCAATGATGGAACCCGCAACAGGTACAAAGGAATCATCTAGAACACTTGTCAAGCTCCTCTTCATGTTGCCCTTATAGTGTACCTAAAGCCTATTGGTTGGTCTCCCAAGGGGTCCAATGATAATTTAGTTAACTTAGTTTAATTTTTTATGCACTTATCAAGTCCTGTCTCTCAAAGGGGAAAGGGGGACACTTGTCTCAAGGCTACCCTATGCACTAAGCATGTGATTGGCCAAACTTGAGGAGTCCAATCAAGTGCAAGCTAGTGCTAGAAGAGGGGGTCCACCAAAGCAAGCAGGGGGCTCTCTTGGGGGTATATACCCCTCCCCTCCCCCCCCCCCCCCCCCCCCCCCCCCCCCCCCCCCACACACACACACACACACACACACAAAAAGCTTGAGTTCTTTCTTCTGACTCTTCTATCACAAGGGACAAAAAGAAGCAGGGCTGATAAGTATTTTTGGAGCACCTCATCTACATCTCTATTAAACCGTCCATTACATGATCACACAAACAGCTATCGCAGTATTAGCAGGTGTTTGGGCGCTCTATTAAAGGCAAGATACAAGTCGCCAAGACTAACCCATTCTCCCATGTGCGTGGAGTACAGTTAAAATAACCTCTTAACTGATGACCATAACTTCGATACAAAAAGATCTTTTGAGATGGAAGGAATTGGGCTAGCAGGTATAACCGCTCTGAAAAACCTGGCTTCATTGGATGTTCTATGTAATAATACTGTGGCCCTAGGCCCAGAGCCTCTGTAACCATCGCCAATCTGATATTATTCCTAAAATGCTCGCGACCCCAAAGGGTTACACGAGTCACTCGATTTTTGTATGACCACCATTTAGTCTGGGAAACAGAGGTTCCTAATTGTGGGAATAGATATAGTTCATAACGGAGTAAAGTTGCTCTCCGTGTAGAGTCACCTGATTGATAAAGGTGTGCTTTTGCTATGGAAAAAACCAGTTCTCGATTGTAGGCCATTTTTTAACACTCTTGATATGCAAACATGCGGATATGTATATTACTTTTGTACAGTTACTCCTTACTGTTACCTTGGATTGGTTTATATATTAGTTTCTTCTGGCTTTTATAGACTCACTTTTTGACTTTGAATCGGAATTGAAAGTATGAATTAATCACAAAAAAGTGTTGTTAATATGCAGTATATCGTACACTGTTAAGTTCCTTGTTGGTATACTGTACCCCAGTTGTTGGATTCATGACTTAAGCCGAGTATAAGGGTTTGTGGATTTTGTATTGGTATGTGTGGGATAAACCTGAGCCAGGTTCAAAAAGCTCGATAGTCGATTCGAACCAGGTATCGACTGCATTGGTGTTTCTAGTTGGTATACATTATGTGACTAGATATATATTTGACTTGACCTTGCTTTAAGGTAAATAAACATCTCTTTATACAGTTCCCCAGTTGTTGGGTGCATGACATATGCTGAGTATTAGGGTTTGTGGATTTTGTATTCGGATGTGTGGTTAAACCTGAGCCAGGTTCAAAAAGCTCGATAGTCGATTCGGGGGCATTGGTGTGTCTAGTTGGTATACATTATGAGACTAGATATTTTATGACTTGAACTTGATTTAAGGTAAATAGCATCTCTCTCTCTATATACACTCTGTAGCGTATTTTTTACTGCCTCTCTGTTGTGTCGGGCTGCCTGCAACATGCTTTTGCCTGCGCTAGGGTTGAGGTGGCAGGTGAGTGTAGCTGCAAATACAGAGGTGAGTTAATCAAGGTCAGACCGGATCTTCAGCTGGGATTATTCCTGAGTATTTGGCCCGTATGGGTGTCGTCTAATGCTGTAGCTGGTCCGTGTCAGTGGCGGATCTGCTCCCGATTTGCTTCAGCAAAGTATAAATGCCCCCTAAAATTGTGAGTACTCTTACTCACTTGGCATCTTGCTGTATTCACTTGTGTGCATTCTATACTGTGTGGGTTAGTAGATATTTTTTACTATGTGCTCAATCATGCCGAAATAGAATGGGAAGGAGACTGTGGACGCCTCGTTGTCTCCCAATCTACACGTTATATAAAAAATTCTTTGTCTTTCATTTGGAATCTCTGTGTAGCTTTGCTGTGACCGGGTTTTGGATTAAAAAAAAAAAACCCAGGTATTTTGTTTCCGGATATTAAACCTAAAGCTATTATGTCATGTATTATTCTGAAGCTTTGCTGATAAAAAGATTTGAATGGGTTTTAAAAAAAACCAATATTATAGAGTTAGGAAAAATGGAAATTTGTTCCGGTTACTTTACTTACAGGTCTTTGGGAGTGATTGGAAGTGTGAGTACATTTCTTCTCTGTGACAGGTTGGAATTAATATACTTATGTGACTAATGATGGTCGTTGTCGTAAAATAAACAAAAAATTGAGTTGTAACCTGGTTCTGGAAACTGAGTGAATGGCTCAGTTAAACTAAGTACTGCCTGGATTCTTGTGAATGATGGTAGTAGTATGCCTGGTTGCCGTATAGAGTGCTGTAAAACTGGTTCTCTGATGAAAAATCTGTTTTTTTTTTAAAGGGTGAGACTGCTAGGTAAGAGGCTGTTTTGCTACTGAGGAAAGAGTACTGTATGGTACTTATTAGAAAGGAATTGTATATTAGGGTGATGATGTTATGATTCGGTTAAAAAACTGCTCAATAGATGAAATGAACTCTTGTAAAATTAAAAAAACCAGAAATTCACAAAAAAAATGAGCTGTAATGATCATATAATGTTGATTAGATATTTTGGTTTATGGATTCACTAATTTACTTCTGTCCATTGGGTAAAATGACAGTCACCTGAATAATTTACTCTCTAGTTTGGGTTCCTATTCCATTAGATCAGCGGTACACTTGTTTGAGGGCACTTAATACAGGTTTCGGAAAAGGTGTCATGACTTCTGATATTGAGTTGGTAGTATGTAGTATATCATAGCCATGTGAAGGAGTAAAGGTTTGGTTTTGGAAATTGACTTAACCATTTTTTACCATACTACATCTCCTACTTGTAAGATAGAACTTGTTTTTTGAGCTGATACTTATCTCACTGAATCGGCTAAAAAGCTATTTTATATTTACTTCGTACTAGCTTCTATTATGTTGCTCTTTTTCTTATTTGTGATAATGCTAAGAGTTGCTACACATCCGGTATTGAATATGAGTGGCAATACATACTCGGATTGTATATGAAGCTAAAGTATGGCAGCACATACCGGATTCATTAAGCTAGTTCCAAGATACTTGTTTTTCTCACATACGATGATGTTTTTTGATAATGTTCGGTGACTTACGATTACTTCAACAGGGAGATTGAGTTCTATAGGGCTTGGCTGGGTTTGAACCTCGGCTATTCTATAAAATTTGTTGGTCTTCATTTGCTAGCTTCCTAAAAACACTCAAAGTATATAGGAGCTGACTCTAACCTAACATCTTGCAGTATATACAATAGTGCTTCTAGAAGTTGGTTATAAAGGCCTCGGTATTATAAGGAAAGTCATATAAACTCCCTTTATACTGATATTTTCTGGTTTTTCTTATGTCGTATCTGTCTCGGACCAGGTCTGAGTCTGATCGAAGGACTGACTCACCTAAGGCTTTATGTTTTTTAATAAAAACAACAGTTTATTTCTGGCTAGGGATACAGTATAACAGACATGACATGATAAGCATTGATATTTCTTGAGAAGTATAGTCTTTTTATATATAAAATATATATATAAATCCTAACAGGGGGAGTGTACTCAGATTTATAAATTTGTAAAAAACTTAAATGATCCTTTTCGAAGATATCTCAGGGTGATTTTAAAATCGGTTCTTAAAGTAGGATCTGTTCTAAATGTTTTCAAACCACAAGGATGAGGTTGTCCTTAATTGAGCTGGGTTTTGGCTTGAGATTAACTTTACCTACCGATAATGAGTGAAATTCTCTTCTATCAGATCAAAAAAGAAGTTTTTCGTTTCTCCAAAAAACTTTAGTGTAGCAAAAGATGTTTCAAAAAAAAGAGATATATATATATATATTAAATTGAGGAATAAATAGATACATAGCTGTTTTATGGGTGTTCAATTTCCTTTATCAGATTGGCAAAAATGCCAAAGAAAGGTTTATTTCAAAACTGAACAATATACTTGTTAAGAACTATATGTTTTTTTAAGGTGACATGGATAACAACTGGGATGCCCTGCATCACTTGCGTAGAGTCACGTGCTAACGAATTGTTTTCTTGTGGCTATGGGTGCAGGTGAGGGCTACCTTCCTTGATTAAATTGTCCAGTTCTTAACAAATGGAGGATATCTTAGTGTGACGCAAATTATCCCAGACTTTGGGTTTATGGATTCTTGAACTATATCTTGTTATCTTCATTACCTTGTACAAAATTTATTTTCAACTGCAAATAAATTATTGTGCAATGCCACTGTACTTTTCTAGAATTTTTGGTCTGTGAACAACTAGTGTTCGTTTCCGTATATTTATATAGATTTAAAACTTCTACACACACAATAAACGCAAAAGGGAGATTCACTTGTCTGTTGGTCTCTCTCAGACTATGATTCTAGAATCTTTCGCCTATGATAGTATAATGATTATACTCTTATAGGCTGGGGTGCTATCACACAGTCTCTGTGTTTTTTTAAACCTGACTGGTGATAAGGTTGCTAGCACTACCATACCACTTTTTATTTATTTATTTATCACTCTTGTTAGATATTATCATTTACTTTATTTATTACTTCTGTTTACCAGGTCGTGGGAAAGCTCACTGCAAGAATGAAAGTCTGCTCTGACCCTGAAAAAAGAGCTATGATTTCAGAAAAACTTCGTCTAGCTAAAGATATAGAAAAAACCTTCCCTTGTGTCTCTTATAGGGCTCGGCCCTATCTACATAGGGCTGTAAAATTCAAAAAGATGTAACTGGTTGCTTTTTCCGGTCTAGACTCCTCGTCCTAGAAGTTGGAATTCTAACTTATGATATTTTTGCAGATTGTTCCCCTTTCACAAGGACTTGCTCTTCCTGTGGAACCTCTCTCCCTTGCCTCTCTTCTTGTGCTAAAATGTATACAAGATAGAGAAGCTTCTGCCCTAATTTATGATGCTTCGAAGGAGTCTAGTCTTTCTCTTGTCCAGCTGATTTCATTTGACCTATGGGTTAAAGTTCTAGCTCTCCTTGTAAAAAACAAATCTGATGGTATCAACCTATTGATTGAATTTTCTTCGAATCTAGCCGGACTTTCCAAAGCACATATTCAAGACTTAGCATCTTTTTCTTCCAAAGGTTCAGAACTGTCTAATCTTCTTAGAAAGTTTTGTGGCCTTAGTCCGATCTTTGTGACAGCTCCCTCTACTCCTATTGTCCCTCCTCCAAATAGCCTCTTTTGTAGAGATGCAGCCGCCCTAGAAGCTGTTAAGGAATTTCAAAAAGACCTTTGTTCACTCAGTGAAGCTTCGCTTTTGGACATGGTACCAAAAGTTTCTAGGGCCTTTCCTTTTTTAGCGTCACGGCAAGTTGAGGTAGAATCCTTGGGAGTTGAGCACAAGCTGTGGATGTTTCCAAATAAAGGATTTCTTGCACCCATTTCCATGGAAACCTGGGTCTTCCTTGCCAACTTGGCCCCTGCTACTATTGAGGAATGCAAACTTAAAGTATTGAAAGGAATCCAGCTCTTGGACAAAGGGGATCTTATTACAGCCCCTTTCAATATGTGTTTCCTTGATGATAAAAAATGTAGTTCGAATACTGGGTTGTATGCAAGAACTAAAGGAGTTATGACCTTTAGTAAAAGCAATGCAGATTACTACACCGAAACAGTATGGAATGTGTTCAGGCTGTACCTTAAGTGTGCTTGCAGATTCTTGGACCCAAAAGCTTCCTGCGAGTCAAGCATAATTTGGTTTGACCATGCTATTTGGTATGCCCTCAACAATCTGCCTAGTATCTTTCCTGATAAAGCAGAAGAATTTCACCTTTCCCTCTTTTGCTCGTGGCTCGGTGGACAAGCGAAGGATCTGGTCTTAGCCCAAATTTCCTTTTTTCAATATAAATCAATTATGTGTGACACTCTTGAAGAGCTTGGATCTGATGGATGTGGGACTCTACTTACCACGTACGGCGGCTTTAAAGGAATCAAAAATATAGTTGGCCAAATCAAACCAAATATTGAAGAGGATGAATCTCAAGTTTCCAAACGTCCTAATACTCTTGTCTCTCCGGCGGCATCTTACACGTCTTTCTTAACTCCCTCCTCGAGTGATTCAGTGTTTGGGAGAGGGAGAGGTAGACGTTATGTGAGAGGTAGGGGAAGAAACCTACCAGTCAGAAACCTTTTGGACATGTAAATTGCAGGATCGAAGGATGGCTTGCCAAAGACGCTACCTACCTCCAAATGATGAAGTGTGTAATAGGATTTTCTCACATTGCTTGTTTACAAGCAAAATTTTGGATTTCTTTACTCCCCAAGATGTCTTTTCAGAATGTTTTGGACATATTTTTGGGTCGAATTTATTACTAAAGGATGTGATGTTTGGTTGGAAATACTCGCCACCCATTAAGAATCTATTTTATTCCAATGAGTTTCTCCATAATAATGAGGTACCTATTTGCTCTTGTCATCTATTTCAAAAATTCCGTAAACACTTCACTGATTTTGGTTTACACGTTTGTACATCTAACCTAGAAATCATCTCGGATCCTCATGTAAGGAGTCTCTTGATTAACGGCTTGAATCATATTCCCCCTTTTCCACTAAATCCTCAATGTGCCTTATCAGCATTATTTGAATGCCTGGCCGACTTGGCCTTAAAACTCCAATTGGAGGCGGAAGTTCACTTCCAACTTACATCAA
Source organism: Adiantum capillus-veneris (assembly GCF_014529385.1). NCBI lineage: Eukaryota > Viridiplantae > Streptophyta > Polypodiopsida > Polypodiales > Pteridaceae > Adiantum > Adiantum capillus-veneris. The sequence continues at coordinate 47,200,920 of NC_140957.1, read as the reverse complement.
CTCTCAAAAGTATCTTTTGGAAAAAGATTAGTCTTTTACCACATATGTGGCTTAGCACTGATACTACTTGGCTTACGCATAAAATGAAGACCTCTATCTATGAGATTAAAAAGAAATGGCTCATTATTGGCCTAGATAAAGCATCTAACACTGCTTCCTTTATATGTAAAAAATTGGCATTTGAGGCTGCCAGTTCTAGACTTAATAGTAATGAATTTCTTAAACTTGATTACTCTCCTCTTTGCGTAGCTACAACTTTGAACAATGAATTATCAGGACTCGGTTATTATCCTGAATCTCAAAAAATTCCTGTACTCTTCCCAACGTACAAGATGCATAAACATAAATTCAGATGGATTTCTGACGCTTCAAATAGCTTGTTCTCCTGTGTTACGAACGATATCACCCACTGCTTAAACTTTGTCCTACTAGAAATCGAAAATATCTGTGCCATCAAACACAAAGATATAAAGAGATTCAGAAATGTAGACTATTGCCCTTTATGGGTCATAAAAAACGTAGCTGAGTTATTTATCAACCTCCCAGATAGCATTTACTCTATCTTCACTGCTGACATAACTCAATGCTATGAAAATATCCCTTTAGATGGGCCATTTGGGCTTTTTTATACCTTATCATTTCTTATCAAGATTGCATTTTCTCACAGAAAGGAACTTGGGTATACGTGCATCTCACAAAAAGGGAATAAAGGATGGGTAAAAAAATTGAATAAATCTGCACCTTTCATCTTTAAAGAGGAAGATCTATATAAGTATATCCTTTGGCTACTGAATAACAGCTGTATCAGTAATACCTGCTACAAACAAACTCTAGGGATACCAATGGGGTTTGCATGCTCTCCGATTTTGTGTAATCTTTATCTTTGTTACTTCGAATATCATTGGCTCCTTAAAATATTAACTATACCAACAAGTAATTCATTACTCTCACACTTTGCACATTCTTTTAGATTTATGGATGACCTTTGTAGCATCAACAACCCCATATTTGAACCTACACTTAAAGAGATTTATCCACCGTGCATATGTATCGAACCTACATTCTCTGAGAAAGTACTATGGCAGGATAAATGGATTGTTTCTAGAACACACTTTCTGAATATTGAGTTTACATTAATTTCCCCTTTTGTGGGAAACTTTTATACTCGTTTTTTTTGGAAAAGAGATAAACTTATGCTTCTGTCTTCTGAATTTACGAAGAAAAAAAGCAATAGACCGTATAAAAATTCTCTACACACTTGTCTAGGAATGCTTTTTCTTATAATGTATGCCTCTTCCGACTGTTTTAGAGCATATGAAGAGATAGATACTTTGATTACCAAGTTCATCAAGAACGGGTTTACAAAAAAAGACCTAGTTGCATGCATCTGCAACTCCTTAGAAAGACACAACAGGACCTACCTTAAATTTGATTTACAAAATCTGATTAGTCTACTTAAATCAGACTGATTCTAAACCTCAGCATAACCTACGCTGATAAATACTTCTCGAGGTTGTAGGCCCCTATTCTATGGGATCTACTACCTCATAGGATTTGGTGCCTGGGAATGGGTGGGCACACACACACACACACACACACACACACAAATATCTTGAGTTCTTTCTTCTGACTCTTCTATCACAAGGAACAAAAAGAAGCAGGGCTGATAAGTATTTTTGGAGCACCTCATCTACATCTCTATTAAACCGTCCATTACGTGATCACACAAACAGCTATCGCAGTAATAGCAGGTGTTTGGGCGCTCTGTTAAAGGCAAGATAAGAGTCGCCAAGACTAACCCATTCTCCCGTGTGCGTGGAGTACAGTTAAAATAACCTCTTAACTGATGACCATAACTTCGATACAAAAAGATCTTTTGAGATGGAAGGAATTGGGCTAGCAGGTATAACCGCTCTGAAAAACCTGGCTTCATTGGATGTTCTATGTAATAATACTGTGGCCCTAGGCCCAGAGCCTCTGTAACCATCGCCAATCTGATATTATTCCTAAAATGCTCGCGACCCCAAAGGGTTACACGAGTCACTCGATTTTTGTATGACCACCATTTAGTCTGGGAAACAGAGGTTCCTAATTGTGGGAATAGATATAGTTCATAACGGAGTAAAGTTGCTCTCCATGTAGAGTCACCTGATTGATAAAGGTGTGCTTTTGCTATGGAAAAAACCAGTTCTCGATTGTAGGCCATTTTTTAACACTCTTGATATGCAAACATGCGGATATGTATATTACTTTTGTACAGTTACTCCTTACTGTTACCTTGGATTGGTTTATATATTAGTTTCTTCTGGCTTTTATAGACTCACTTTTTGACTTTGAATCGGAATTGAAAGTATGAATTAATCACAAAAAAGTGTTGTTAATACGAAGGAAGCTCAAGGCACACCACAAAGAGTGTATTACCTAGTGTGCAATGGAAAGATAAGATAACACTAGAGTGATGGGCATATATACAATGCACCGGGGGGGAAAGCTCCTAGCGAGGGGAAAAATGCCATGGCGGTCTTACGTGTGTTCACACACATCACTACCGCATGTACATGGTAACATGATTGCGGGATATGCCCAATTTGGGCAGTGCCAAGAAGTTTTAGGCAATTTTTTATGGATGTGAAGCGAGGGTTTTCACTCTAGATGCAATCAAATATGCTTCCATCTTGAAGGCAAGGGTCATGGTCAGGAAGATCCAGGCTATTTTTAGCAGATATAGAGAGAGGGAATCTCTCAAAATGCATCATGTACACTCGCACCTTGAAGGCCTGTGGCATCACTTAAGATGCTGATATGGGAAAAATAACTCATGATGATATGGTTATTCAGGGGTTGTTGAAAGAAAATGTCGTGCTTTGCTCTACCTTTCTTGACATGTATACAAGTTTTGGTGCACTCCATGAAGCACAAAAAGTGCTTGAGGAGCTTCCTCTCCGAGCATTTGTCTATTGAAATGCACTAAAATGGGCTACAAATCAAATAGAGAGACAGGGTGAGGATACCTATATTAAGGAATGGGATAAATATGGAGAGAGAGAGAGAGAGAGAGAGAGAGAGAGCTCTAATTTGTTCTTCCATGGATCATAATTTTCTCTCTCCCTCTCCCTCTCTCTCTCTCTCTCTCCCTCTCCCTCTCTCTCTCCCTCTCCCTCTCTCTCTCTCTCTCTCTCTCTCTCTCTCTCTCTCTCTCTCTCTCTCTCTCTCTCTCTCTCTCTCTCTCTCTCTCTCGCTCTCTCTATGTAGAGATTATGTAGATAGTGTTGGCATGCCTCAGCACAGCTAGCGGCCGTATCATTGTACCATTGGTAAGAGCGAGTGAGACCCATTGTAGAAACGGGTAGCGTGAGCTAGTAAAAAATATTGTTTGACATAAGGCTCAATGCCCTTGTTTAAAGAGAGAAGTACACAAATGTCAACACCCTGTCACAAGGGCCTACTCACAAGATCCTAAAAGAGATAATTAAAAAATGATTATTATTATTAACTTGCCATGTAGCACTAATCCGCAAGCTTTATCCAATGGCCCAGAGATGCACCCAAAATCCAACAATTGTTTACATTGATATTCTTGTCTATCTCCAAGCTTTGCGTGAATTGTTGCAACCCTAACTCTAACAATTTGTATCAGAGCAGGCTGTGTCCTCTTGGGTGAGCATAGTCAACAATGTTGCCAGCACCCCTGCTCAATTTCTCTAATTTTGGTTAGCTTTGGTGAGTATCAGCAAGTCAATAAATACTTTGGGAATTCTTGTGGAGCTTGGTGTGCTCCAAATTTTCATTCAGGCTCTTTTTGGCTTCTGTTTCCAGTACTACAGATAGTGCGTAGGTAATTTTGTCCTTTTGTGTAAAGTTTCTCTTTTACAATGGTATAGAGCTCCCTTGCTAATCACCCCTAATACAACACATACATATGCATAAGCCAATGAGATTCCACTCAAGAGCTCCTTCTCAAGAGGTTGAGCTTGGCTTCTCAAGCTATAGCACAGCGCTCTTGTTTGTGGCTTCTCCTTTTTGTGCTAGCTACACCCTCCTTTTATAGCAATTTTGAGGGCTAGGGTTACTCCTCTAACCATGGTTGGGTTAGATTTTCATCACTTTATCTAATTTCTTTTGCTTGGAATTATCAAGAAGTTGGTGGGGATAGATGAAGAAAAGAGAGAGGAGAGAATTGGAGGTGATAGGACTTTTCATAGTAGGCTAGTGTTAGTAAATTAGTAAAGTTAGTATTTTTATTAATTCACAAATAGAATTGGATATTTAAAATGGGAGTATCCATGTAGGATGCAATTAACGAAAAACTCTTAAGAGGTAAGAAAAGATGGATTTCTTACAATGTTGATGCTCCAAGTGTCTTGAGTAGGGCCAATTTTGACGCTTATTGACGGTCCACTAGCTTTGACGGTACATTTTTTCTCCACTCTTGACCTTCTTTGGGAGCCAAGGTAATTGAAAATAAGCAATCAATCACCATGATGCTGTCTTCCAAGAGAAGAGGCTGCATTTTGTGGTTTTTTTTATAGATACGGGTAATTTGGAGGAGGAAAAATGACACTAGGTGGTCAATTTTGGGATGGAAGTGTGTGTAGGAGGCATGAGTTCACCATGTTCTCTCTTATTCTTAAGGTTGAGGAGAAGGTAAGTAGGGTGCAGAGAGGAGAGGTGAAAGAGATGGGGATGATGAGTGGAGAAGTGTGTGTGAAAGAGGAAAATGATAAAGTGGAAGAGGGAGTGTGGCTGCATGTCATGGGCAAACTGGGGTCCACCAATAAAACCATAGCTCACATCTCGTAGCTCAAAACAATATGATAAAATTTGAGCCTACGAGCTACAACTTTTGTTTGTATCACCTTTTCAAATTCAGAGAGCAAATGACCTTTAAAAATTCAGCAAAACCGATCTTTTTTTTTCCACTACACAAAGTCCTTGTGGAGTCTTTCTTTGGATGATTCTTTTGAATGCCTCCAAGAGTGAGCCCTCCATAATGCATGCATGCATGCACTACAAGAGGCTATTCATATTAGCGACGCTCACACAGCGACGCTCAAAAAAAAAAATCCCGGCATCGCTATGACCGTCGCAAATTTACAAGTAAATTTGCGACGCTCATAGCGACACCGGCTGGGCTAAAAAAAATAACAGAGAGCACCCAAAAACTCAGATCTCAGATCTGATTTTTTCGGCGCCCTCAAGCAAGGAGCAGGTAACGCTCTCCCTCTCCCTCTCTCTCTCTCTCTCTCTCTCTCTCTTTCTCTTTCTTCTCCACACACACACACACACACACACACACACGAGCAGAGGAAGGAGAGCCAGGTATGCTCCTTCCCTCTCCTCACTCTCATGTTCCCTTCCCCTCTTTCTCTCTCCCTCTGTCTCTCTCTCTCTCTCTCTCACACACACACACACATAGTGTTTTTGAGAGAGAGAGAGAGAGAGAGAGAGAGAGAGAGAGAGAGAGAGAGAGAGAGAGAAAGAGTACAAACATAAACAAAAACGCACACACACATACATAAACAAAGAATGCACACACACATTGAGAGAGGAAAAGAGAGAGAGAGCATGCATAAACAAAAAATGCAGACATTGAGAGAGGAAAAGAGAGAGAGAACATGCATAAACAAAAAACGCACACATTGAGAGAGGAAAAGAGAGAGAAAACATGCATAAACAAAAAAACGCACACACATTGAGAGAGAAAGAGAGAGAAACTAATTTAACGTCGTAGGAAACTAATTAAAATTAAAAGACCTAAAGATCTAGCCAACGAGGAGTTGAACTCAAGACCTATTATTCAAGAGGGAAATGGCATAACCAATCTATCATACTTGGCATGGGTGATAGAAAGGTTATACCATTTATCTCTTTTTATTGGCACACACATCCACACACGCGCACACACACAAGAAGAAGAGAGTTATAACGTCGTAGGAAACTATCATAAAAGACGTTAAAGATTAGGTTAGATGTAGACTTACGTTAAAGTAGATTTAGGTTTATTTTTAGTTAGATTTACGTTTATTTACGCTAGATTTAGATTTACGTTATATTAGATTAGATTTAGGTCTCCATAGACTGCTATGCCTGCATGAAGCGGGTGAAGAAATCCCTCAATGGAATATAGGGTATTGCTGCCTTCACTCATGGTGGGCTCCGTCGATCCAAAAGTACTGGTGAAATGTCTTCAGAAGATAGGGAAGAAGGTGGATCTTCAGGGTGGCAAGAGTCACTACATCCCCGACAATGACCATCTAGACAACCTCTAGTCATTCAACAGCAACTTCAAAGTTAGTAACAAGAGCAAGAACGGTCCAAAGGGCCAATTGCTGTCGTCAGATGTGGATGGAGATGAGGCAGCGTCACCGCCGGAAGTTAACTCTCACATCTTTAGTGATAAGAATGCCAACTCTTGCCGAGTTATGTGAAAAATTATGTGTTAAATCAGTTTTAAGGTTCTTATAATCCCTGTTAGTTTAGTTCTTTGTTTTTAATATAACATAATTTACGTTAGATTTAGATTTATGTTATATTAGATTAGACTTAGGTTTATTTAGGTTTACCCACACACACACACACACACACACACACACACACACACACACACACAAGAAGAAGAGAGTTTTAACGTTGTAGGAAACTATCCCAAAAGACGTTAAAGATTAGGTTAGATGTAGACTTACGTTAAATTAGATTTAGGTTTATTTTTAGTTAGATTTACGTTTATTTAGATTTACGTTTATTTAGATTTACGTTTATTTACGTTAGATCGATTCCACGCAAGAATTACTTACGGTTTAGGGTTTAGAGTTAGACGAACAGTGAAAAGATCTACTGTGAAAAGATCTACTGTGAAAAGATGTTAAGATGCTGTGAAGTGCTACAGCTAGAGAAGAAGCAAAGGGGTTTTGTCCACTACATGCAGTATCATGTAGACGTGGGTCTGTAGATTTCTTGTACCCACAAATATAGGTATTGACCAATAAAGACGAGATTATAACCCGGTGGTTCTGATCTCCGTGCACCTCTAGACCGAGGTGTGCGGGGATTGAACATGACTAGAGAATGTGAGGTAGAGAGAGAGAGAGAGAGAGAGAGATAAGACGAAGAATGCCAATAGAATATTAAATTTGTTGTCCACGTTATAAGATTTTTATCCTCATTATGAGTAGTGACGAGGATGTGGGACCGTCCAACCCAAACACCTATCTTTCAACGAGGGTCTTATGTCCTTGTAATCAATGCAAGCATGTTGTGCGACGGACAAGACGTGTTTCTTTGCAGCACATTCGCGAATTTGGCGAGTTCGATCCATCTATTATAGATCGAGTTGTTGCCAATTATAACTCGTCGGACTCTGACGATGGCCAACAAGCAGCAATCTTGCAACCCAATAGACGTGTTCGCAGGCGCTTTGGTCAAGCAGCATATGTGAGGCCACAAGATGTAGCCTCTGACAGCTCGGGGGATGATCATGCAGAGCACATTCCCAACGAGGCAATGTTTGAGCCCGAGATTGATGAAATGATCGAGACGATCATGGATTCAGAAAGGCTTATCTATGATGATATGAAAAGTGAAGCCGATACGCCATTGTATAATGGAGCACGTATGTCTAGATTGAAAGCACTCCTGGTTCTTCTCAACATGCAGGCAAAGTTTGGATGGAGTGACACTAGCGTCACATCGCTTTTCAAGTGATCTATTACAATTAGTTTACTTTAATAAAACTCTAAAAGAGACCATTCGATCTTTGCGGACCCCCACTGGCGTAATGCACTCACTCCGAACGTGTTTTACTAAAGAAGGAACGCTTACCGGTTTGAAGTCACACGATTGGCATAAAATGTGTCAGGTACGTTCATAGTGGACTTTAATATCATTGCATAAAATGTGGACTTTAATATCATTGCTGCACATACTTTACAGTTTATTTTACCGGTTGCCATCGAGGGATGTTTGTCTCTCGACATCCGTAACACAATCTACAAACTTGCAAAGCTGGTGCAATGGATCTCACAAAAGGAGATCAACGTAGACTCCATACCATTCGCCAAACTAAATGCTGTGGAGCTTGTGTGCATGTTTGAGAAACATTTTCCTACTACCATGCTAACCATTCAGGTGCATCTTCTTGTTCACATAGTTGATGAGGTGGAAATAGCTGGCACAGTTCATTCCAGATGGATGTTCTTCTTAGAACGTTTCATGAAAACGCGTAAGGGATATGTGCGTCAAAAGGCACGTCCGGAGGGTAGCATGGCAGAAGGTTGGTTGGTATCAGAGTCCCTAGTGTACATTGGAGAGTGGCTAGACGGATTTGATAAAGCCCGGGACACGCTATGGCGAACCATAGATGATGAGCGCATATCTGGGATTTTCATGTGCAATCTCGGTGTTGAGAAGAAGATGACGGAAGATCTAGAGGCTAAAATCAACCGATTTTGCATGCTTCACAATCCAGTGATGCAAAAGTGGATTTCACAATATGAGGATGCAAAGCAAGAGCGGCAAAGGGCACAAATCGAGTGGAGACGGGGAAGACGACCACCGATGCACTATCCGACGGTTCTGGAGAGCCTACCAACATTCATGAGCTTAAGATGGTTGCACAACCAATTGAAAAGCGCACAACAATGCGGTGACGAAGTGACTGAGGAAGAGTGGGAGTACTCTCGGGGTTGCGCGACCAAGGTAAGTTTGAACAATTTGAACTCTCGGGGTTTGAACAATTTTGCTCCGTGTTGTAAAAGCTCTGGCTCTCTAAGTACCTTCCATGGTGTATAACGCTCTTTTCTACTCGCGCTCACATCTTTTGATTGAAAATTCTGAGTTTTCGACTTGCCTCTTCTATCACTCAATTCATTGTGTCATTGTATTTATATGCGTCATTACGTCATTGTATTTAATGGTCTTTGCGTCATTCTCTACTCTATTCATTCAATATTAAGTTTAAATATTCGTGTGTTTAATGCAGGTATGGATGATGAGGAGTTTCTTTCTTCTTTGTCACCGCAGCAGAGACAGTGGTACGTGGAGCGTCATCGCTCTGGTGCATCATCACGCATTCCTACTCCATCCGCATCTCCCTCTCTTTCGAAGCATTCGGCGCGCTCCAAAGCTTCGGTGTCGACGAGACGATCTTCACACTCGTTTAGACACCGGCGCTCTAGTGGTGGCGGTGGCGGTTGTTGTGGGGATTCCGCCGCTGATGCCTCCACACCGCCTCATGTTCGACGAGGCTCTTTACCCTCCCCTTCTTTGCCAGCCCCCACACCAGCCACAGCATCGCCATCTACGCCAGGTTTTGCGCGGCTGACTGTTCCTAGCAGCTACACACCTCTACCTACTCCGCCAGGAGCCACCCCACTCGACACTCCTCGCTTCGGGGCCCAGACGTCGGTGGAGAAACCTGACGTCCATACCCCCATCGACACGCCGCTAGAGACCCCTGACGGGACACCCAGGTTCACGCGTCACCGGCCAGAGGGCTTGCCTTACTCCGTCGACTTCAGCGGCGGCATCATCATGGATGATGACGGCAAGAAGGTGATCTCGTGCATGCGTGGTCTTTGCTCTCAGCTATTTAGACACTACATACTAAACAAATGGAGTGAAGTACCAAGTGATTTAAAAGACAGAGTCATCAGCATACTTCATGATGAGTTTCCCGTTCCAACACGGGATCGGCGCTTCAATGAAGACCTAATGAAGATTCGAATGCGCGAATACTGCAAACACAAGCGTTCCGAAGTGCAAAAAGAAATCAAGCATGGGTGGAACATGCCAGATTGGCTGGCCAAAGAAGATTGGAAGAACGCGAAGAAAGCAGCGCGCGAGAATCCCGACAAGTGGAAGCAACAAAAGGATGCAGCCAGAGTGTGAGTAGAGGCAGGGAGCTCGCACCACTTGGGGAGCGGTCGATGGGCATCATTTGAGGCCGATTTTGTAAGTGTTTTCGCATTGCTCTTTATGTTCGATAGTTTAGGGTTTATGAGTTTTTAATTCTAACATAATGAAATCTTTGTATGTTTTGACAGTGGTCGATGACAGGACGTGATCCCACACCGTACGAGCGCGAGTACGCAGGCAGGAAGGGCTTAAACGCCCTGATGGACATTCTCAGTTCTCGCGGCGGCATGGTTAGTATTAGGGTTTACTCTTTTCTATTTTTTGTATTGTTTTATAAATGTCGTTATATGTTTATACTTACTGAAAGTTGTCTTATTGTCTTTTTTTGCAGAATCCGACAGATACGCCGCTTGGACGCGATGAGACGTCTGACTAAACGACGTCACTTTAGCCGTAGCTAGATAGCATTAGTTTAGGGTTTCTCATAGCTTATGTATCATGAGACGGATTCTATACGTCTTTTTGAACCATGTATATTATTACATTTGTCACCGCAATTCATTTTGCCAATCAATTCTTTATGCCTATGATGTTGTACAATTGTCATTATTACATTTGCCAATCAATTCATTTTGCCTATGATGTGTACAATTGTCAATATTACGCTTGTCAATTTTGCAAACAATGCGTCTTGTGGGTGACTATTTTGGGTCTATTATCTACGCTTGCACTTTTTTTTAAAAGTGAATCAAGTACAATATGGTTGATGGGTGGCAGGGCATTCAATGCCCTGTCACCAAAAAAAAATTCTCTCGGGCGTCGCTATAACCGTCGCTATTTATGGCTCTGGAGCGTCGCTATAGACTTCTGTGTAAACGTCGCTATAACCGTCGCTATGACCGTCGCTATGAGCGTCTCTATATAGCGACGCATATAGCGACTCCTATAGCGTCGCATATAGCGACGGTTTTAGCGACGCCGGGGGTTATAAACACCCAGTGTATTTCCGTCGCTAACAGCGTCACAAGAGCACACAACCTCTTGTAGTGATGCCACATATCCTTGACCTTATTTTGTAAGTCTATTATTGAAGATATTGTTGAGATCATGATATAAGTAAATAGTACAACTAAGGAAATCAAATATTGAGGAGTCTTAAAAATATGTACATGTCAAAATATAAATAATATATGTGGAAAAATATAAAGGGGTTAACTTTAAAAGTAAATCTCTCTCATTATGAGGCTACCATAAAAAGATGAATATTTTTCGTGTTTTAATTTATGAGAGTAAAAGAGAATAGATGTAGGAAGGAAAAATATCACAATAGTGAAAAAGTGAATAGTACAACTAAGGAAATCAAATATTGAGGAGTCTTGAAAATATGTACATGTCAAAATATAAATAATATAGGTGACAAAAAATATAAAGGGGTCAACTTTAAAAGTAATCTCTCTCATTATGAGGCTACCATAAAAAGATGAATATTTTGGGATTCTAATTTATGAGAGTAAAAGAGAATAGATGTAGGAAGGAAAAATATCACAATAGTGAAAAAATATACACATAAATAAAACTAGTTTTTTTTTTTCGGATGGAGTTACACCAAAAATAAGAGAATCTTGCATGAAATTATATCTATATGTAATAAAGAGTATGCAAAATGGTAAGAAAAATTATGGTAGTGGTGAGTCAATGTACATAACATAAATAACACACACCTAGGTAGAAATATTTAAATAAATTCCAAAATAATTATGAAAAATCCTTATATTTAAGCCCTATATATAATGAAATATTTACACACAAAGAGGCATAATATACTTTTCTTTTTTTATTTTTTTATTTTTTTGGCTCAACTAGCTCAGTGACTAGCTAATTGAGGGTTTTTTAAGGAGATATGGAAAAAGCCCCCTAACTCACACACGCCTATGTACAATGAAATGGTAGGGATAGCCACAGTGTTTGGGTGATTTTGGTAGGGTGAGGTAGCTCACTATGGTAATTTGGATAGCCAGAAAATGGCTATCATTAGCCCTCCCCCAGGATGATGGTATATTCATGTACCATCATAAAGCATCTTTTCCAAAGATAGTGCTTCAGAGTCCTTGACAAGATTTTTATTGTTTGGCCCCTTGGCATTTTGGTTTGAGTTACACTCATGCTTCATGGAACAATACTTACATGAGATAGATGCCTTTTCACAAATCTCTGGTAGATCCTTTGGTAGAAGGCGACTCAAATAGAGCTTCAAGCGATAACCATTTACCTTCCTAGAGTGCTCTTTCCCATTCAAATCCATAAGTTGATAGTAACTTGAATTAAAAGCCTTCTTAACTATGTATGGCCCCTGCCATTTAGTTTCAAATTTGGCATCAAAACGATTAGCGAGTCGATTGTCATACCTTAGCACAAGATCTCCTTCAGTGATGCCTTTGTCCTTTAGTTTCTTGTCAAGCTTCTCCTTCGCCTGTGTAGCTTTCCTCTTGTAGCACTTGTATGCTACTTCTCTTTTCCATTCAAGCTCAGCTAAGGTAAGAAGTCAATCCATCCATGCTTCTTGATCATCTTGTGCTGCTTTGCCATGAAGTCGCATTGTTGGAATGTTGAGCTCAATTGGTTGTAAAGCCTCTTGACCATAGACCAAGTGAAATGGCAAACGGTTTGGGCTCATTAGGCATCCGAAATGCAAATGCAATGGCTTCTAGTGTCACTGACACCTTCCTACTATTAACCATAGCACTGCTAGTTTCAGCATCAAAGGAATCAAGAACTTGCTTGATGATACCTGCATCAAAAGCAATCCTTGTAGCCTGCAACACAACTCGCAGATCCCAGAGTTGTAGCAGAGTCATTGCGTGATCAGTAAATACATATCGTTGGATTTTACTGTATGGAAGAACGGGAAGGCTTGCCTTTGCCTCAGCACCTATAGCCTGGGTTTCCTCAAGAGTTTCCTGCATCTTCTCTGAGCATTTCCTTCTACCCATACACTGTGAGGTCGATGACGATGAAACAGGCAAAGGAGAAGATGACTTACTTGTGTCGAAGCCGTTTCTTGGTGTCGCTCGTAAGACTATTTGACAGTCAGCTGTCTCGTCAGAGGTCGAAGTTTGCAGTTGTAGTGAAGAAACCTCGGAGCTCGGCGATGGCGAATGGTTGACAAGAGGAAAGCGTCACGCGGGAGATTTATGGGAAAAATGCTAACTCTCCTGATTGTTATACGTGTTCGCGCCATAAAAGCTCCACCGCTCGCCGCTCCTAGACTTGTGTGCGTTGTTGATGTCATGGCAGACATGCATTGGACAAGACTGCGATCCATCCTTGTAATAATAACCACTGGCGTGCCATTTGACCGTTGGGCGCTTAAAATTTGAAAAGTGTGTCCATACTGGTACTGAACTGATTCCCAGTCTGGTGCGACCATACTGGTACTGATTCTAAGATCAGACTAATCTGGTCCTTCTGTTTTACCGGTTCTGAGACTGGAAATGGTTGCACATGAAAAAGCCCAAAAATATCTGATTCCAATATCTCTTTATCAGCAACCTCTAGTTCCTTAGTTCCTTGTTCTAACCCAGTTTCTCTGGTCTCTAAATAATAGAGCTTGATCTTTGCTCTATTATACACTCCCGGCAACATTAGTCCAGATAAATCTTTCAATCTGACTGTGCCATTGGAGAAGACCCAATCGACCTCAAAAGGTCCTGCCTAGGCAATCTTCAAATTCGGCTTCTTTGGACCCAATCTAGACTGATATAGAAGCACTAAGTCTCCTTTCTGGAATTCTCGAACTTTAATTCGGCGATCATGCCAGTGCTTCCTTCGTTGTTGAACAATTTCTTGTTCCAATATAGCCCTTTGCCTGAGTTCATCTAACTGCATCAGTTCATCCAACCTTTTCTTAAGATTATGGTTGAAGTCTAATCCATACTTCACAGCCATTCTCAGATTGGGGATTACAAACTCCATAGGAACCACAACTTCAGTACCATACATCATTCTGAATGGTGTCATTCCAGTAGTTACCTTATAAGCTATCCTATAAGTCCATAGAGCAGTCTGAAGCTTCAAATCCCACTGGTCTGGTTTCTTTTGCACCACCTTAGTGAGAATAGTCTTTATTGTCTTGTTGCTACTTTCAACCTGTCCATTGCATCTAGGATAGTAAGGAGTAGATTTTCGATGCTTGACTGAAAGCATATCCAATAGGATTTCCATAGTATCATTGATAAAATGTGTTCCTTGATCGGTCACAATTTCTACTGGACATCCATATCGACAGACAATATTCTCAAACAGAAACCTTGCAGTTGACTTGGCTGTGTTGTCAGGAAGAGCCTTAGCTTCAACCCACTTGGTAACATAACAAGTAGCCATCACTATGTACTTGTTCTTCCTGGGAGTCACCTTCTTAAAAGGTCCCATAAAATCCAGTCCCCATTTCATGAATACTCCCAATGGTTGTATTGGCATTAAGGGAGTCATGTCTACAGCTGTTGGTCGGCCCATTATTTGGCATATGTCACAAGTTTTAAAAAAACTTCTGACATCAGCAATCAGTGTTTGCCACCACATACCTGCTTGCAGAATCTTCTTGTAGGTCACTTCATTGGAAAAGTGTCCACCAGACTCACCATTGTGCGCTTCTGAAATCACTTGCATTCTTCCTTCCATAGGGACACATCGTCGAAGTATACCATCCACGCCTAGTCGATAAAGTACTCCTCCGATGATGGTAAATTTCAAGCTTTTTATTATCAGAGCTTTCTTCTGATTTTGTTTCCAATTCTCTGGAAAGGCACCTTGGGAAAGGAATTGATAAATATCATACCATTCAGGATCCACTGATTCTTCTGCTTCTAACTAAAATAAATCAGCATCCACTGGCTCATCTCTCAGAGGTGATTCTGAATATCCCTCTGTACTTCTGGAAAGAAAGTCATCTCCACAGTGGTTTCGGCCAGGCTTATGGAAAATTATGAATTCAAATTCCATAAGGAACATCATCCATCTTATCAGCCTGCCTTGAATAATAACTTTGTTAATCAGAAACAGAAGAGCTTGATGATCCACATAAAAATGGAATAACTTCCCCAATAGGTAATGACTGAACTTCGTAGCGCTAAAAACCATTCCGAGAGCTTCTCTTTCAGTAGTCGTATAGCCTTGTTCAACCTGACTGAATCTGCGACTAGCAAAATAGACCGGATAGTGTGTTCTGTCATCTGGCTGAGCTAATATTGCCCCCATTGCCAATCCTGAAGCATCTACATGTACATGAAAAATAATATCCCAATTCGGCTGCCTAAGGACTGGTTTACTGGTAATGGCTTTTTTCAAATTCTGGAAACTCTCCTCACACTCATCAGTCCAGTTGAACTTACTGGTCTTCTTTGCAAGCTCATATAGTGGTACTGCTTGAGAAGAAAACTTGTGTACAAATCTTCTATAGAAATTCACATAACCCAAGAAAGAACTCAACTCTGAAGCAGTTTTGGGTGCTTTAGCTTGCTGGACACACTGTATTTTGTCATTGGCCATCATTATTCCATTGCGGGAAACCACATGTCCTAGTAGCTATCCCTTCTAGACCAGAAATACAGATTTGAATGGATTCAAACAAATCCTCTTCTCCTGACAGCGTTTAAAAACCATCTCTAGGAATAAAAGATGTTGTTCCTCATCTGAATAGACAGTGAAGTCATCCATGAAAATGGCGAGGAACCGATGAAGAAATTCATTAAACATCTCCATCATACACCGTTGAAAAGTAGCTTGTGCATTGCACAGGCCAAAAGGCATCACCAGATACATGAATGCTCCCCACTCAGTGATGAAAGTGGTCTTGGCCCTATCTTCAAGAGCGATCTGTAACTGGTTATAGCCGCTATAACCATCCATGAAGCTATACATCTCATATCCTGCGATCTCATCAAGCAACATATCAGTAAAAGGTAAGGGAAATGGATCCTTAATAGTCTCGGCATTTAGTTTCCTATAGTCGACGCAAACTCTTAATTTCCCATTCTTCTTAGGAACGACAACTATGGGAAATAACCAATCACTGCTTGCTACTTCCGTAATGAACCCAGCCTTGAGAAGATTATCAATCTCCTCCTTGACCTTCTTTGCATAGTTGGGGTTCATCCGGTATCTTTGCAATCTTACTGGCCTAGCATCTGGTTTCAGTGGTATTCGGTGCTGACAGACTTCAGGATCTACTCCCTTCAAATCTGTATGTTCCCAGGCAAACACATCTTTATAGTTCTGGAACATTTTCCGTGCCTTTTCCTTCATTGCCGGTTTGATGTGCTTGTTGACTTTGATCATTCTGGGATTTTCCTCTGATCCCAAGTTCCACTCCTCTACTTCCTGATCGTCTGGAAGCAACCAGTTTGGTCCGCCTCCTTTTCATTTGGTCGATTCTTCAGCGTAGTCCCAAGAAGGTCCATTCATTTCTGAATCATTATTCTGATCCAGTGGGTACTCTTCAGAACATACTGGTTCTTCCATTATACCAGTATCAGCTGGTTCCTCCATTCTTCCAGTTAGCTAAATTGTTCTTTCCCCTGCATTGACTTCAGTAAACTAATCAGGGAATTGTCTCTTCTGCTTGTCAGCTTGCTCTTTGTTCAGCAGGACTGCATTCAAATCGATTTCTGTCAAAGGAAATACGTTCATAGCTGCTAGCATTCGCTCAATTTTCTTGGCTCTGTATTTCTGACACAACTCCTTCGGCCTCAGTTCCTTTTTCCATCTCCTTCTACCACCACTGGCCCCTTCTATGGTCAAAGTTTGGTTTAAATAGTCATGAACAACATGTGTTGTTCTTAACCATGGGCGGCCTAGTAGCATTCCATATGCTCCCTGCACATCCAAGACTAGGAAATTGGTTTTGAATTTCTCCCTCCCAACTCTTATCTGCATGTTTTCAATCATACACGTCGCCTGTACGACTCGATGATCTGCCATTCTTACTTTGAATGGTGTTGGTTTCATGTTAGTGATACCCATTCTTTGCTGAAGATGGGCTCCCATTATGTTGACTCCTGCTCCTCCATCCAGTATGACACTTGAGAGAGGTTCCCACTGCTTTCTGACCTTGTAGTCTACCTGAATAAGTGGAACTTCATCATCTCGGACAACCGTCAGGTCCACTATTCTGGCCTCTGCCTCAGTCTTCCTACATTGTCTGATAAATTTGGCCACCTCAGGCAAGGTCTTTCTTATATCCTCCAGCTCTACAGTCAGCTTCTGGATTCTATCACAAATTTTCACATGAATTTCCTCTCGCTCTTGGTCAAACTGATTGTCAGAGCTTGAAGAACTGGTGTCTTCACACTGCCATTCTTCTTTAGCAGTACTTCTACTCTTTCCATCCACTCCCATTTCATCAACTAGTCCATGTACTACAGCTAGCATGGTCTCTGTCATGGCCGGTACTGACTGATCTTTATCATTCGATTGGGCTAGTATCTTCTGAATGACTCTAGCTTCGGAACTTTCTGGCTGCTCTGGCAGCTTCTTAGCTAAATCCTCTGTGATTTTAGTTGCTAGTTCTCGTTGCTCTTGCCACTCATCTACCACCTTTTCTTTACCTTTGGCCTTCCAAACTTCCCTTTGTTGAGCCCACTTGCTGCTGTTAGGATTGACTCGTACTTCTGAAATGTCTGGAATTTCTTCAATGATTACTCCCTTGCTCCTGGTAACCACTCTGACTGGGAATGGCTCTGGTGCCTTAGCCTCAGTAGCAGTCGTTACCGGTGCATCTGGACATTGGGCTGCAAAATGACCATACTTCCCACAGGTATAGCAATTCATGCTCCTGGTCTGGAAGTTGCCTCTTTCTCTTCCTCTGCCCATTCCTGGTTGGTATCTGCCACGTCCTTGACCAGTACCATTGGTACCTGGTCTTTCCTCTTGAGCTACTTTGATTGGTTCTACCTTCACTGGTTCAGTGTAGGCAACCACTGATAGATCCTTTCCTTTCTTAAAATGGTGAATTCTGATGCCACAATTATTCCATAGGTGACCAAAGGCCTTGCAGTAGGTACATTGTGGACACTCAGTGGAGATGTGGTCCTTGGATTTACATCTTGAACACCAAGTCTCCATCTTTCGGATTGGCTGTCTTGTGTGGCTAATTTTTGCAATCTGCCTAGCCATTTCTTCAATCTTCTTGGTCCATGATCCCTTCTTTGATTTCTCCTTTGTTCGTTCATTGGAGCTGCTCTTGAAGCTGCTGGACGTTGCACTAGAATCAGAAGCTTCAGTAGCCGAGCTACTGCTACTGGTCCTTCGCTTCTTGTGGCTCTTCTCTTTCTTAGCCTGCTGTTCCAAATTTAATGCTCTTTGGACTAGATCATTGAATTTTTTTGTAGGGGCTAGTACTTCTTGTTCCCTAAGCTTCTTACTTCTGAACCCATTCAGAAACCATGCCCTCAATCTCTTCTCAGATGGCGGTTCTTGCAACTGCCTGGTCAGTTCTTTTATCTTTTCTACATAGCTGCGGACTGACAAATTCCTCTGTTTGATCTGATCCAATTCACAGAGAATGTCCTCGTCCCCTCGATTGTCAAAATATTCCAACCTGAAGGCCTTAAGTAATTTGTTATATGATCTCAGCTGGCATGCAGGGTAATGGTAATACCATTTCCTCGCTGCCTCCTTCAAGGTTTGTGGAAAATATTTCCCCCAATCATCTTCATCAATGTTTTTTAAGTTCAACATACTGCTCGAAAGCTTGTATGTGAACATCTGGATCATCCTTTTTCCCTCCTTTGAATATGGGAAAGGAAATCTTCAGGGAAGCTGTGTAATCATTTCGATTACTGCTGATCCCACCACTTCTCTTCTTGGCTTCAGAATGACGCTTGGGAGCCTTCTTGCAATTGTCAGTGTCAGCATCCCAATCAATCTCTGTCTCTGTCTCAGTATCAGTATCTTCTTTGTTTTGTCTGCTAAAAGTATGGTGACTTCCCTTTCTGCCCTTGATATGCTCATCTCTCTCGCAAGACTGAGAATTCTTGGAACTCTTTGCCTTTCGTGCTTCCCGTGCTGCCCATCGGCGTCGAGAATGACTGGAGTGTTGTGAGTCCTGCGCCTCATCAGCCTGACTATGCTCCTCCTAAGCCTCAGTGTCAGCCATTTCCTCTTGCTTGGGGTCAGACTCTCTTCCTGACTCCTCAGTAATGGGGTCCACACGAATGGTAGATTTCCTGCCACAATTGGATTTTGGTGCCATTGCTGAAAACTTCAACTAGGAGAAGAGTCTTTCAGTCAACGAGCTTCAGCTCGAGCCACCGTGATCGCCAAAATGGAATTGAAGCTGATCTCTTGAGACAGATAATTCCAATGTTGAAGGATTTTAGCTACTAGTGTGGGAAGATTTCAGACAACAGACTGGACAGAAATCAGAGACTAGACTGAAATGTGGATACTGAAATAAGAATCAGACTTATAGACTGGAATAAGGTTCAGATTCAGATTCAGATTTAGAAGACTGGACGAGAAGTAAGTATCACTGAAATATATGCCATGATTGAGATTACAAATCAAGATTACAGCGAATATGATTACAGAGGGAAAGTATAGCCGACAATACTGCCATTGATGCTCAAGTACAATGATAGCCCAAAGCGCTAATACAAGTGATAACAATTGCCAACCCGATAATAATGTAATGGGCCCTATTTATACACTTCGGGTTTACTGTAGTAATTACTAAGTAATTCGCTGCCCATCTTCTAAGAACACGTTCCCATGGTGATTATCCAGCCGTCTACAATGACAACCATATCTTAAATGTTTCATAACAGAATTTAGATTAGAAATAATCCAAAGTGATAATGAAGTTTTTCATCCTTTATTGTATTGCATTAAATCATTTAATCATTGGTAATATAACATCAGGGTTAGGTTTGCGTGACAATGGAAAGTGCATAGAAAACTGAATCAACATAACAACTATATTATGTGAACAATGCATTGGTGTATACCCAAAGAGTGCACTATTAATTCCATTGAAACTCTTAAATCTATAACAATACTTAGCTCTCAATACCTTTGGATGCGTTGTCGATGATATCTCCTTGTCCCATCCAAACATGACAGGGTGTGTTCTCTATTCATGTCCTTGTTATCATTTGCTGAGGATGGCAAGGTATCACTTGGCAAGTATGTAGTGCATTGTATAGGAAATTAGCGACGATAATGCCATGCAACCTTTCGACATGTACAAACATGTGAGGAATGACTTGGGGAGTTAAGAACACAAAGGCACGTGCTCCTTATCCTCATAAATGATTATGCCAAGCAATAGAGAAAACACCAATTTCTTAATAAGTGCATAAATTTCCATATTGAAACATTGTGTTGCAAGCATAAAATAATCTCAATACATTACGATATCAGTTAAAGTGCACCCCAAGGAAGGAAGATAAAATCCAAACAAATTCAAGCCTCATGAGATAGACCCATTCATGTGTCTTATCACACAAGTGTGGCAGACTGGTTTTGTTAATTTCTTCCCCCAATTCAGTAGACTGGCTCTACCAATTCCCTCTCCAAACATGGTAGATTTGTTCTCCCAATTCACACTTAAATAGTAGACTTAGAGTTCAAAACTCATTGAAAAGTCTCTTAACATTGTCCTTATGGCTTTCAAAACTTCCCCTCTTTTGGGTTCTCCCAATGGTGCTAGAAAATGTGATTTTCATGGCTACCTATATAAAAACGCAGATGCAGCTTGAACAACCTTTCTATCACCAAAATGTGGTGGACTGGTTATCGAGGTGTTATCAAGTTCCTTACCCCAATGTGGTAGCTTGGATCTCCCAATTCCCCCTCCATTTTTGGTGGACATGCTACCCATAATTGAGAGGGAGAGCCATAACTGATTGACCTGTTGATGTGTCGAGGGGCCTCACTTGTCTCATGCAAGCATTTCTTATCGCAACACAAAATGAGGCAATGAGATCTACTTGTGCCAATATGGCAAGAGGAATCACTTGGGATTCCTCTTAAATATCAGATGTTGGGATTAGTATTATTTTGAGCTCTCGACATCTCTCTCTCTCTCTCTCTCTCTCTCTTTGGGACATAGAGTTATTTTTGCATGAGTGATGTAGGTGGAATGTGGAGCACCTTTTTTGTGTGTGTGATTCATGCATTTGCAGGCAATGAGCTCAATGTGTGTTAGGTGAGATAAAATGCCATTATTAATAAAGTCAAGCCTTAGATATTGGGTATTAAATGCAAAGATTCGATGTTATCTTTCATGTTCTAAATGAAATCCATGTGTTGTCTTTTCACCTCAAAAAATGAACTTGACCAATCTTATGATTATAATATTTATATATCCTTTTTAGATAAAAATTCAAGAGGGTTTTGGTTTTTGTGGCAGCACTAACATCATATGGAGCAGCTAATTCAAGAAAATAGTATAGGAGCAATATTTCTGATGAAGAGAAGTGCTTAGAATATTCCACCTTTTATTAGGTAGCATGATGTGTGAATAAATTTTTTTTTGGACTACATAAGGAGTCCTTAGTAAAGCATTGGATTTTTGGTGCAATTGTGGATCAATTGATAAAGCTTGCAGATTAGTGCCACAGCGAGAAAAAAAGCCTAAAATCCACACCAAAATTTTGAGATTGACATCTAAATTCTAAATTTGAAGGCGAAGTATTGATTGTGTATTGGCTAGTGCTCAAAAATATTAGGTTTAGTGTAAACCCACCTACCTAAATTTGAAGGTGAGAAAACCTACAAAGTCTAGAGAGATTTAGTCAACTTGACTCTACTATTTCTCATATGTAGGTTTTGCCAAGGTTTTGGAGTTCTTTTTTTTTTTTTTTTTAGCAGTGCCTTTAATATGCATTAGCAATGTTTTATTTGTATAAAGTAGCACGACCTTTAATATGTTTTTTTAGAACACTTCCTTTGGTATGCATTAGCAATGTTTTATTACTGTAAAGTGGCAGTGTCTTTAATATGTTTTTTTTTACCACTGCTTTTAATATGCATTAGCAATCTTTTGTGTGTTTATATAAAGTAGCAATGTTTTGTTTGTGTATCAAAGTGTAATCCCACCTACACATGTTGACATTTACCTCTAAAACCTAAATTTGAAGGGAAAAAATCGTATATCGTTTAGTGCTCGAAGAAAGCTATCTAAATTCTAAATTTGAAGACGGGAAAGATTTAGAGAGAATCCTTAAAATGTAGTCAATTCATCTCTAAAATTTTTCATATGTAGGTTTTCCAAGTTTTCAATAAAGAGGATCATGTATCGGCCAGTGCTTAAACAAGGTGAGGACTCACCATGGCCTGTTGAAGATAAGGGGGAAGGAAAGATTTATTAAAAGTAGGTCTTAATCAGTCTTGCAGTTGTATTGTTTTAATATAAAATTGTATTGTCCATATACAGGTGAAATAAAAACATCCAGTTAATATTATAAAATTTAAATAACATTTAAGGTAAGTCTCAATCAAGTCATTTTTTTATTTTCTTCTAGTCGGTACCCGCTACTCGCAAATGGCTTATATATTATGAAGGGGCCCCAATAATAAGTTAAATGGTGCACATTGCACATCAATATTTTGAAACAAAAAAAAGGGAAGTAAAATAAAAAGACACATTAAAAATCAAAACAAAAGAATATTTTAATGCTTTCAAATAAGCATAGAAAATAATTAAACAATTTAGTGAAGTGATTTTTTTTTAAATCCTCAAATGAGAGAATCGTTTATCAATACGTCAGTGTTTGAGAAAGGTTTGTCTGAGCTTAGGATTAAGCCAATTGAAAATCGAGATTAGCCGGTTGCAAAGGATGGCAAAGGAAAAAAACCCCGATAAAATATACTAGAAAATAGTTTGAATTTTTACAAATTTGAAAATTTCTAATAGTATTTCCATTTTGTATTTGTATAAGGAGGAAACTTGCCGCTTAGACAAAAAGACTTTCTCGAAGACTGCATCGTAAGATCAAACTCCTATGAATATTTTGTTGTTTTGATCTTTAAAGTCATTTTCAAGCATGCAGACAAAGTAAATGCTGCCTTGGAGAATAGCTTTCTATTCCAAAGTTTTAGCTTTCTATTCACAATACTTTTGAATCCCTTAGGGACACTCGTCTCTCAAAGAAGGTGATCTAAGGAAACAAAAGGGACAACAAAGTTATTTTACAAAGACCCTTGCCATGTGGCACTCATCCAGCCAAAGAATCCAACGGCCCCAATGTTACAACAACCTTGCACAATGAACCCTATGGCCTTCCACAAGCCAAAAACCTTGCTTTACTGTAATGCCAACTACAATGTGTTAGGTTTACCACTAAATTCCAAGTTTGAAGGCGAGAAAACCTACATATAGAGAAATTTCGTGTAAACAACTTCAAGCTACCTCTAAAAAAATGTGAATAAGTACAAAGAAGGCGAACAAAGGTGTGCACTCATCTCAAAAAGCGGATGTCTCTGTGAATTGTGTATATCGTCCCGATGTCGCGACAATACCATGATATGAGTTGTACCTTCTCAACTTTTTCCAAGAACCATTGGTTGTTGTCGAACGCAACTTCTAGCCTTTTTCTCTATTGCCTATGGGAGCAAGCTCTTGGTTGGAAGATTTTGCAACCCCCCCCCCCCCCCCCCCCCCCCCCCCCCCCCCCCCGTGTGTGTGTGTGTGTGTATGTGTGTGTGTCCTGAAAGCACAAGCAATGGAGCGCTCTCATCAATGTTCCAGAAATTTCATTTTCAGAACCTTATCCAATTCCTTTTGGTGAGTGTTCCATCAAAATAAGATTTTAAGTGGATCATTGTCACTGAATCAATCATTTTTGGGTTGTTTTATTGCCGGGGGGGGGGAGCGGTCCTTAGGACGAAGTAACATGGGTCTTAAACGAAGCTTGAGCCATGGGATCCACGGGAGGAAAGCAGAGCACAAAACACGAAACATTGCCCAATAGATATATCTATCTGAGTTTACTTTTTAAGCCCAAGTTATTATTCAACATTTTGGTTTACTTTATATGTTTTTGTTTCGCCCTCTTGGACAACCAAACGCTCGTGTGCATGTGGATAGACGCTCGCATCCGCAAGTGGACTTTTGACCATCGTCCGTTGTCCTTTAAATTCCCCCCCTCAATCTCCTCCGTAGATCCCACCGCTTGGGGTCATTTAATACCCCATGTTACTTAGTCCCGTGGGGAGAGGGGGGATATTCAGTGTTAAAAGATGTACATGCTTTGTTAAACTAGAATTAAGCTGCCCATTATAACACCCACTTATATTATTGATTCTTTCTTCATGCATGGCACCTCCTCGTGACTAAATAACACAACGCATTGAATGAGGACTAAATCATGCTATGCCTAATTAAGCAATAGGTAGCCTATCCTTATCCAACTCCATGGTGGAATTTTATTGAAAAACAACCCTAAGTACCACCCGTGATAGCCTCAGCACTAAGTAAACACCTATATTTAAGGAAGGGGGGGGGGGGGGGGGGGGGGGGGGGGGGTAAGTAATGGGATCAAGGGCGGGAAAGTTCACGCACGAAGGCCAGAGAGATCACGACTGCAGATTTAAAAAAAAAACTAAACTTGGAAACCTAGACAACCTAAACAATGTATGTGAACTTACAATATTACGTCGTAAAAACGAATGTGGATACACAATGTGCACGCGAGTGAGGTGGTTAGCCTATGTGACTCTAAACCCGGACTGCGAGGTCATGGGTTCAAATCTCGATGGCACGCTTCATTTTTTCCACTAGCCAGGTTCCGTGGCCATCCTTTTTTTGATGGCACGCCTCGTTTTTCCCACTGGCCAGGTTTAGTTTTGCCTCGAGATTTCGGCTCCCAACCCCGATCATCAATCCCACTACTCTCCCCCCCTCTTAGATATAAGTGTTACTTAGTGCCAAGACAACGATAGAGAGAGCACCTTTGGGAAGTGGACCTTGCCCCCATAGGACAATCCTATTGTTCTATTCATTAAGAATTTTCCTCTTGAGAAACTTGAAGCATTTTCCAAAGAATTAGCATTACCCTTTGTGGATTAATTACTTTCTTTGGCACTTGGTACTTCCCTAAATATTGAGTGCAAGCTCATGTTCAATGCATCATACTCACAAAACAGGTTTGTTTGGAGATAAACTTACCCTGCCAATCCACTTTTTCCTCACTAGGAGGGCTTTTTCTTGGGCATTGTACATAAACCAATCAATTGAGAGCTTACCTTTTTCTTTATAAAACTCACAATTATGAGTGAATGTCTTATAAAGTCACCAACACATATACAAGTCAGCCTCAAGCTCATGCCGAGCCTTGAAGGATACAAAAATTCAACCTAGCGAAGTTACAAGTATCGAGTAACATACTATTGCGTCGTCATGCTGTGGCACGTATATAGTGGGAACGGGCATTAAACGATTTATCTTGTGACTTTTTGACGCATAAGTATACTTCATATAATACTCATATGCATAAATAAAAGCTTTCTACCGTACCTTAGTATTACCTTTGAAGTAATATAAATGTACATTACTATTAAAAAGTACTCCAAGAGAAGTATCAATAATTGTGCCTCTTTTTGTCTGGGGAAAAAGCATTTGTATATTTTTTCTAATATCTCAGCTACACCCTACCATATATAAATTATTTTCTTCTTTTCACATTTATTTAATAATATAACCCTTCAATAATGCATACCTTCTTGGATACATACAAGAGGGAAGGGCCTACTAGAAGACTTTATGAAAAGGAAGATCCAAAGCTTCTTGGACCATCCCAATTTGAAAATCCCGACCTAAGGGAGTGGAAAAAAGGCCAAAACCAATTCAAGCTCTTTTAGTAGGCCAATTTTGCCTTTTGAAGCATGTCAATCCGAGTTACAGGTCAAAAGTTACAGGGAAACCAGTGAAAAACCCTCTCACAACTACACTGCAAGAAGAGATGGTAAACAGGTGAATCAAGTGAAAAGAGGTAATCTTGGTCTTTTTCCATAAAATAAGATATTTGGAGGGTAAAAGATATAAGCATGTGAATGTGACACCTCAAAGATGCCTTGAAGGACAAGACACACAAGTTGGGACACCCTGCTGGAGCCACACAGAAGATGCCTAGGTGGGGCCCACATACATCATGCACCCACATGGAGCCTCAACGACCAAAAATGCTGAATTTCATGATATTTTGAGTCCTAATATTGACCATTTTAAGAAATATCCAAAGAACATTTGATTTGGGCTAACTCTTTAGCCTAATCAAGTGATTATGTAAAACATGGCTCCCTCACCTATAAAATGGGCAACCTTCTCTTCATTGAGGCAAGTTATGAGTGAGTGGGAATAGCTCAATTCCATAGGGACACGCTCATCTTAATGCCACACTTTCTCTTGAAGAAAGGTTGAAGTCTTGCCTCATCATCTCTCTCCATTAAGGTGGTGGCGATTGCTCTCATGTAAGATATATGTTGCTAGTTTTACTTTCATTTGCATAGCTAGTCCAATACTTGTCTCTAACTCTATCTCTATCTCTCATTATCTATCTTTAATACCACCACCACACTTAGATCTATCTCTGATTCTATCTTTACTACTCCTTTGATCTCTCTTGTTGTGTCCTAATTGTTTCATTGGAAGGTAATCAAGCAGCAACCTTGTCAATGTAATGGGTACAACCTTCTTGTGGGAAACAATTATGTGCACAAGGTTAGTAACCATATGTGCATCTTCCACAAGCATCTCTCTCTCTTAAGATTCTCATTCTCTTCCACAAACTCTAGAATCTCCTTGCTACAGGTACTTCTCTTCCCGCAGTATCCTTATTGCCTAAGGACAACAATAGGGCTTGGGAGAGAAACTCTCTTCTTCTTCTCCTTTCACTTCTTTCATACCTTTATCTTTGAACATACGAAGTATATCATTGATGAATAATCATAATCCACATAGAGGAAATTTCTTTCAATTCCATTCAGTGCAATCTATTAGTGTCAACATTTGGATTAGTCGAAAGATTCACTTTCAGCAACACATAGTGTTTCTATTTGGTCCTGAAAGGCTCAACGAAGTACTTCTCTCTCAAGATCCCATCATACTACCTATTATTGACTATGAATTCTCTTTTGAAGTGAATGTGGTTATTTTATTATGAATCAAAAGGATTTGTACTCACAATTAATCCCAATCGCTAGACAAAACATATACATTATAGTAAGCACAAAGCTACAGTTCCAAAGAGCAATCCGTAGCTTATTTGGACAACAAAGATTAAATATCATTAACTCATCCATTAACCCTTTTATCCTACCCATGATACGATATGATCGTAATCTCGATGTTTTCATTTTTGTTTTGTTCTGACTATCTTTCATGAGTTCTCTCCATCACGTGTGTGTTTGTAAGGAAAAGTGAGCGGCTTCTTTGGCTACATTTCTTCTTTATCTTTAGAAGCTATGTTATCTACATCTTAGCTCCTTCTCATAACCCTTGAGCTTCCTCACAAACTCTCACAGCAAGAGGCCCGGTGCCTTCCTTGCAAGACCGCCAACTTTTTGACAGCGTAGGGCCCGACTAGATGGCGAGGGTTACCCTAAATCAAACATCCAAGATATACCTTTCACTTACCACATAAATAATCTCCTTACTTTCTTGCACAATCTCTGAGAAGCTAGCCACAAAGAGTATGCTATTGAAGACTCGATAGTTTCTAGCCTTCCAAATATTAGTGAAGAAACAATATTTGACAATTTGAGTACAAATTACCAGTGTAGAACTCCGAAACTGATTGCCACCAAGGTACAAATCCCCCTTGAAAAACCCTATCTTCCACGTCCTTTGTATCTATCTGCACATCTTTCCTGCAAGGCCTCTAATAGCTAGGCATTCCATGAAAAGATGGACGGGGGCTTACTTATTGCAACTTGATTCATGTTACTACTATCACTACAAGACGTACTTAAGGCTTGTGACGGCCTTAGCGATGAAAATACACAGGGACATTTTTATCCCTAGCGTCGCTATGAGCGTTGCAACAATACAGTTCCTATAAGCGTCGCTATGGGCATCGATATAGACGTCTTTATAAATGTCGCTATATAGCGATATTTATAGAGACACATATAGAGACACCCATAGCAACTGTATAGGTTCCCAATATAGCGACACTCATAGCAACGTTGCAGATCCCAAAATAGTGATGCCTGAGGATAAAAAATTTGGTTGTATGCCATGCCAGCCAATCAACCATATTGAACATAATACATCAAAAAATGAGATGCAAAATTAAAAGTAAATTGACAAAAACATAGTGTAATGAACAAATCATGGGCAAAAAAACTTGAGCATAGTTATTGATTGTTAAGTTGAATCAAAATGTACGAGTTACAATATAATTGTCATTATGAAAAAATGTAGAATTAAATTACATTGTTGTGAATCATTTACAAAATTGACGTATACATGTCATCTCCTAATACACGCTTTATTGAAGTAAAACTAACGCTAGCTAGGGCTAGTCTGACATCGGCTAATCTGATGTCTCATCGCGTGCCAATGGCGTATATGTCAGGTTTTGAAAAAAAAAGAATTTCTATAAGTATAAACAGATAAATATAAAACAATCTAACAACTTAATATTGAAATACAATATATTTCAAAGCGTAAAGTTAAGTAATTACCAAGCCGAGTTGAGAGCTCAAAATGTCCATAAGGGCGTTTAAGCCCTTTCTGCCCGCATACTCGCGCTCGTATAGTGTGGGGTCACGTTCATTCATCGACCACTATTCAAGACATACAAAGAAAACCTTATGTTAAAATTTAAAATTACGAATACCCAAAACTACTAAACTTAGAGAGCAATGCAATAACACTTACAAAGTTGGCCTCAAATGATGCCCATCCGCCGCTCCCCAAGTGGTGCGAGCTCTCTATCTCTAGTCGCGCTTTGGCCGCCTCCCTTTGTTGCTTCCACTTGTCAGGATTCTCGCGCGCTTCTTGCTTTGCAATATTCCAATCTTCTTTAGTCAGCCAAGCTGGCTTGATGCCCATCCGCCATTTTCCAAGTGGTGCAAG
Source organism: Adiantum capillus-veneris (assembly GCF_014529385.1). NCBI lineage: Eukaryota > Viridiplantae > Streptophyta > Polypodiopsida > Polypodiales > Pteridaceae > Adiantum > Adiantum capillus-veneris. The sequence continues at coordinate 47,171,990 of NC_140957.1, read as the reverse complement.
CTCTCTATCTCTACTCGCGCGTTGGCCGCCTCCCTTTGTTGCTTCCACTTGTCAGGATTCTCGCGCGCTTCTCGCTTTGCAATATTCCAATCTTCTTTAGTCAACCAAGTTGGCCTGCTCCACCCATGCTTTAATGCTTTATACACTTTGGAGCGCTTGTGCTTGTAGTACTCGTGCATCCGCATCCTCATTAAGTCTTCATTGAAGCGCTCTTCCTGATTTTCCACGAGAAACGTGTCATGCAGCATGCTGACAAACCTGTCTTTCAGTTCATTGGGCACTTCACTCCAAGTATTTAATAAGTAGTGTGAAAAAACTTGAGGGGCATAAGCCGCACGTGTGAAATCACCCTTTTGCCATCCTCATCCAAGATCAAGTTGACGCTAATGTCAATCGAGTACGGCAAGCCCTCTTGCCTGTTGCGGTTGGACCTAGGTGTCACTACAAACGTCTCGGTAGGGGTCTCGAGTGGCGTCTCAATAGGGGTCGCGGTTGCGGGTGTCTCCATGGGATTTTGGGCTCCAAAGCGAGGAGTGTCTAGTAGGGTGAGTTTTGAAGAAGTAGAGAGTGGTGTGTAGCTAGGAGTGGTTGATGGTCGCGCAAAAGCGAGAGTAGAGGGCGATGTCGTGGCCGGTGTGGGGGTGGGCAAAGATGGAGGAGATAAGGAGCCTCGACGACTACGAGACGGTGTGGAAGCGTCCGTAGCGCCTCCTCCACAGCAATTGACGCCTCCACTACTAGAGCATCGATGCTTAGAGGAGTGTGTAGTCAGTCTAGTGGACACCGAGCTCTCGAAGCACGGTGATCGCTCTGAAGCATACGAAGACTCCGAAGGAGTGGAATAACATGCACGTGAATCGATGTCATGGTGGTTGTCATACCGCCGCCTTTGCTTGGGGTCCAAGGAAGCGTAAAAGTCATCTGGATCTATACTTGTATTGAAAAAAAACACATTTAAAGTTAAAACATGTTACTGATAAAAGTTTAAAACATGATTTACAGTTTAAGGTTCACAAGTTAAAACATGATCCACAATTTAAGTTTCGCAAGTTTAGTACAAATACAAGAGGGGGCAAAACTCCTCAAATACAATGTGTATGACAAAAGGGAGTAAAATTGCTAAAATACAATGTCCATGACTTTAAGAAGTCTCTCTCTCATCCTCGCATAACACAACATAACTCCCTATGTCTATATAGAGCTCTCCGTCTAAGCAAATGTCCTTTGTTTCATGTAGGAGGTCCTTCGCATGTATCTCTCTTTCAGAAGTAGTTTTGGGCTCGTCTGGTGCCACATCCGTGGCTTCTTGTTCATTTTCCTCTCCAGTCTCCTCCACGGATGCCAAGGTGACTGGCAAATTGTAGCCCTCATACACCAGTGCACTACGTGGGGCTACCTCTATAACATACCACCAGTCTGGCGCGAACTTTGTAGGATGGAATGTCACTTGCAAGAGCGATGTATCTTACATGAGTGGTCAAGGCACACAAGTCCTGTAAAGTCAGATGAGACAACATTTACTGACTTACTTCTTCACAATGCATGGTAAATGCAAAAGTGTCTCGAAGGTTGGTCCACTTTTTGGTTTAGTCTACCTCAAGGAAGCCCAATTCTCCTTTGCGCACAATAGAATTGCACCCCTCCATGTTTATCTTGAACCATTGCACGTAAAACAATTCCACAAAAAATCCTATGTAGTCCACCCTCAAAATTTCAGCTAGCGTGTCAAAGTAAGTACATTCTACTACCACAAGATCTATATCAAAGGACCGTCATTGACTTGATTGTTTGAATTTTTCCATGACTCCATAATCTTGTGTAAAATGTTTTTTGTCAATCCATTGTACCCTAAAATGCCGACCTTTATACTATGATGCCGTGTATGACTTATATCACAACCAAAAATGATAATGAGTGGCCATCAATACAAAAATATATGCCATGGGTCTAAGATTATAAGCATACTTTGGGACTGTATCCTTGTGAGTACTCCCACTCCTCCTCAGTCACTTGTTCGTCACGTTATTGTGCATTTTTCAAGGCAATGTGCAACCATCTTAAGCTCATAAGTGTTAGTAGGCTCTCAAGACCCACCAAATAATGCACTGATCGTCTTTCCCGTCTCCACTCAAGTCGTACCCTTTGTTGCTCTTGCTTTACATCCTCGTACTATGAAATCCACTTTTATATCACCGAGTTGTGAAGCATGCAAATTCGATTGATCTTAGCCTCTAGATCCTCCATCATGTTCTTTTCCACACTGAGATTGCACATCAAAATCCTAGATATGCTCTCATCATCAATGGTGCGCCAAAGCATATCTCCTGTACGATCAGCTCCGGAGAGCCACTCTCCAATGTACCCAAGGGACTCTGAAACCAACCAACCCTCTACCATGCTACCCTCTGGACGTGCCTTCTGACGCACATATTCCTTGAGCATTTTCATGAAACGTTGTAAAAAGAACATCCACCTTGAATGCATTGTGCCTGCTATTTCCACCAGCTCGTCAACTATGTGAACGAAAAGATGCACATGAATGGTCAGCATGGTAGTAGGAAAGTGTGTCTCACATGCAAACAACCTCCACAATGTTTTGTTTAGCGGATGATATAGAAACTGCATAAATATCCTTCTGGGAGATCCATTGCACCGATTTTGCAAGTTTGTAGATTGTTTGGCGGACGCTAGGGGACAAACAACCCTCAATGGCCACTGGAAAAATAAACTGCACAATAAGCTTAGCATTGGGATCAAAGTCCACACACTGGTAATACCATGCATCGACAAAATAAACTACAAAACAAGTTACATCAAACATACCTGACACATTTTATGCCACTCATGTGACTTCAAACCAATAAGCTTCCCTTCCTTTGTGATTGATGTCCAGAGCGAGTGCATTACGCTTGTGGGTGTACACACAGATCAAATGATCCCTTTCACTTTGTGTTCTTGTTGTCTAGTCAATATCCATGGTGCTTTAGGCAGCCTTATTAATCAGTCATTTGCTGCTTGTGATCGATATTGTTCCATACGACCAGCATCCCTAAGGTCGATTTTGGCTCCCAATGTATCTTTCTTGTCAATGAAATGGTCCCACAGTAGATTACCCACATTTTTGAATATGTGCATTGGATCCAACGAGTGATGATCTTGAGTCTGGGCAGTATGACAACTCATACCATAGAGAGAATCTCTTCATCCGTGGGGATAGACTGTCTTTACACATCTCCTTCTGCTCTAACCATGCTTGAGCAGACATCCTTGGAGGTTCTCTTTCCAAGAACCCCTCTCGTAACTCATGATTCAAGCTTAAAAATAGCTGTCCCTTCTTAGTTGTCAATCACGGGAGAATGTTATAGGTTACAATGACAACTTTCTAGACACTATAAGATGCTGACCTCTGACCAAATGGATTTACACCATCCATAGCCACGCCGAGGCGCAAATTTTGAGCTTCCCTAGCAAAATCCAATTGCGTGTTGTCAATATGCTTCCATGCCGCACAATCTACAAATATCCGTAGCACACCATTCAAAGATGTATTCTCCTCATGTCATGTTGCTAGAGCGGCCATGGAATTGCATTCAAAGAAATGTTTGATGCAAGGCAGTAGAGAAAAATGTCATAGCACCTTTTGTGGCACTTTTTGTCTGTGGAGATTCGTTCGATATCTCTCAGAATCACACTTTTGCATGTCCACATATTCCCCCTTGAAAAGAATGCAATCATTAGGACATAGAGAAAACAATAACATCTCTCGTAATTTGGTACATTATATATGTATAGTTTTTTATTGAAGTCGACACATTGCAAGAGATTACCTGAAAAGTTATGTGATAATAGTGTCACTTCATCCAAACTTTGTCTGCATGTTGAGCAAAACCAAGAGCGCCTTCAATCTAGATACTCATGCTCCATCATACAAGGGTGTATCAGCCTCACATTTCATGTCATCGTAGATGAGCCTTTTTGAATCCATGATGGTCTTGATCATTTCGTCAATCTCGGAATCAAGCATAGCCTGGTTGGGGATGTGCTTTGCATGGTCACCCTTCGAGCTTGAAGAGGCTGCATTTTGCGCCCTCACATATGCTGCTTGAGTAAAGCTCCTGCGAGCACATCTATTAGGTTGCAAGATCGCGGCATGTTGGCCAGCATCAGAGTCCGATGAATTGTAATTGGTAACAACTCGATCTATAATAGATCGTTGAAATCGCCAAACTCGCAAACGTGCTGCAAAGAAACGCGCCTTGTCTGTCGCACAACATGTTTTCATTGATTACAAGGACATAAGATCCTTGTTGCGAGATATCCTTCTTGGCCGGACGGCCCCACATCATCGTCACTACTCATAAGTGACTATGAAAACCCTGAACCCTAAGCATAAATTTATTCTTCTCTCTCTCTCTCTCTCTCTCTCTCTCTCTCTCTCTCTCTCTCTCTCTCTCTCTTTCTTCTATCGTCTCTCTCTCTCTCTCTCTCTCTCTCTCTCTCTCTCTCTCTCTCTCTCTATCAAAAAACCATAAATCACTGTAAACTACCTCAAATTCTCTAGCTATGCCTGATCCCTTCACACCTCGATCTAAAGGTGCACGGAGATCATGACCACCGGGTTATAATCTCGTCTTTATTGGTCAATGCCTATATTTGTGGGTAGAATTGAGCACTCTCTTAGAGCCCCACCTTGTATGCGTAATGTTTCATTTTCTGTCTTGCTTGTTTTTCCCACATGGCACCATTGATTATCACGCCTTTGGAGCTAAGTGTCATACCTGACACTCATAGCTCCATGTGGGTGAATATAGTGTGCCAACTTGGTAGGTAGGGTAGAGCTTGAAGCAGCTAATAAAAGAACCACCATCTCGGAGCACGTGAATACATGTAGTTTTATCATGGCTAATTTATCATGGCTAACCATAAATCACACTATAAACTACCTCAAATTCTCTAACCATGCCCGATCCCCGCACACATCGGTCTAAAGGTGCACAATGATCAGGACCACTGGGTTATAATATCATCTTTATTGGTCAATGCCTATATTTGTGGGTGTAAAAAATGTGCACATCCACGTCTACATGCCAATGCATGTAGTGGACAAAACCCCTTTGCCGCTTGTTCAGATCTAGCCATGTCCTAGTGTAAACTACCTCAGATTCTCTAGCCATGTCCGATTCCTGGGATGCAAAAACACAGAGCACTTCAGAAACGACTTTCTCGGGAGTCGTTTGCATATGTGAGTTTGCAAATGACTACATACCTAAACCCATGCAAGCTACTTACAAGCTTACATGTGCAAAAAACTCGCAGAGAGCTCGCGAACAATCCATTTTCGAAGTCCGCAGCGTTTTTGGGATGCAAAAACGCAACGGACTTCAAGAACGATTTTTGCGCGAGTCGTTTGCGCATGTGAGCTTGCAAACGAATACATATCTAAATCCATGCAAGCTACTTGTAAGTTCACACTTGCAAATGGCTTGCAGACAAGCCATTTGTGAAGTGCGCGGCATTTTTGGGACACAAAAACATAGCGGACTTCAGGAACAATTTTTGCGCGAGTCGTTTGCGCATGTGAGCTTGCAAACGACTATATATCTAAATCCATGCAAGCTACATGCAAGATACTTGTAATCTCACATGTACAAATGGATTGCAGACAAGCCGTTTCTGAAATCCCCAATGTTTTTGAAACACAAGAACGCATCGAACTTCAGACACGACTTTCCCGTGAGTCGTTTGCGCATGTGAGCTTGCAAACGACTACATACCTAAACCCATGGAAGCTACTTGCAAGCTAACATACGCAAACAACTTGTGGATAAGTCGTTTTCGAAGTCCACATGCTTCTACTCTCTATCCATATCTACCCCTTTTCTCTCTCTCTCTCTCTCTCTAATGTATAGAGAGGGTAGAGATAGATAGAGATTAAAGATTTGGTTAATACTTCTCTTAGCCTTTGAAAAAATTCACTCAAGTAATTACATCCGTGGTTTATAATATTGTTTATTGCAAAGAGTAGTGGAGTGGGTTTAACAGTGCTAAGTTGGCATCGATTTCTATCGAGCTTGCTAATAGCTCAATAATGGTTAAGCCGTAGGAAAGTCTTAAAAGACTCTATTATTAAGACCATATTTCTCGGTGGTGTTCCCCAAACCTTGTAAACAGACATGCCAACCGAGATAATAAATCCTAGTCTCACTTAACCTATTGCAATGAACAACTCCAACCTTTTGTAGATTAGAGGAGTGCATCTCTTCTTATGTAGAGAAGAAAAAAATCTAGACTCTAATCACTAACTATCTATCACTGCACTCTCTTTATAGAGAGATAGAGAGGCGTAGGATGAGGTCAATAGAGTAGAGAGAGAGCAATATGAGATTCATATACTCCTATTGCTCTCTCTCTACTCTTATTACCCTCTATCTATCTAATGTATAGATAGAGAGGGTGTAGAGAGGGAGGTAGATACCTAATCATCCCTCTCTCTACTTACACCTAATTATCTCTTTCTCTCTCTCTCTCTCTCTCTCTCTCTCTCTCTATAGAAAGGTAGAGAGGGGTAAGTTGAGTGCAATATGATAGATAGATAGAGAGAGAGAGAGAGAGAGAGAGAGAGAGAGAGTAGAGCTAGAGAGATAGGGTAGAGAGAGCAATAGGAGATTTATCTACTATTACTCTCTCTACTCTCTATCCTCTCTCTCTATCTTCTATCTTTACATTTTATTTAATTTTAAACCCTAAACATAACCCTAAATCTAAACCCTGATCCTAATCCTATATTTAAATCCTAATCCTAAAGTTAAGCTATAATATAAAAATTAAATCTTAAACCTAAACCCTAAACCAACCCTAAATCTAAACCCTAATCTTAAACTTAGATTAAAACCCTAATCTTAAAGCTAAGCTTAAATATAAAAACTAAATCTTGAACTTAAATCCTAAATCTAAACCTTAATTCTAACCTTAGAATTTAAACCCTAATCCTAAAGCTAAACCTAACTCTAAACCTAGATCTCTCATCCTCACTCTCTCTATCTCTCTATCTATGTCTCTCTTTCTCTCTCACAATGTGTGTGTGTGTGTAGATTGCTTCTTTATGCATGTGTGTGGGTACATTCTCTCTCTCTCTCTCTCTCTCTCTCTCTCTCTCTCTCTCTCTCTCTCATGAGAGTGGGAGTGGGAGGGAGAAAGAAAAGAAGGGAAGGGAAGGGAACATGAGAGAGGGAGGGAGCATACCTAGCTCTCCCTCTTCTGCTCGTGCGTGCGTGCGTGTGTGTGTGTGTATGAGAGGAAGGTGAGGACATACTTGTTTTCGTCGTCATTTACCCGAAAGAGCCAAAACTCAGCACATATACAGAGCCGCCGTCACTATAGATAGTGTTGACTATAGTGTCGTCGCGAGTTTTGAGAGTAGCACCTCTTGTAGTGAATGTTACATATTCTTAAGTTTCTCCTCCTTCAATTTGTACATGTGTGCATTTTTGCAGCCCTAATATCGATAATTTAAAGTGATAATCACCAGATTTCAATAATATCTTGCATTACATCATAAATTGGTAGTGATTAATTCACACACATAGGAACATTGAAAACAAACTCAGAATGTACAATCGAGTTACTAATACATGAATCAGGCAGGTTACAACCCTTAATCTTTGAGAGTTAGAGTATACTCAATCGAGAGTTAGACATCAGTTACAAATATTTTGATTGCATGCCTTGTAAGATTTGCACTCTAGTCCTTAGACATGAAGTGAAAGTTTTACTGTGTTTTAATAACTCTATCCACTACGAAGAATAGATAAGTCTATAGTTTACTAGCATGCTATGTTGACAAACCATATTGTGAAAGGCCAAAACTATTGCATACCCTATGCACAAGCTTGACAAACTAGGTGAAACAAAAGAGGAGTACTTTTTGCTAGTTAACCCTCTTGAGGCAAGGGCAATTCACTTGAGTGTTCAAGAGCAAGATGCTTTCATAAGGACCGAGCCAATTTTCTTGATGTTTTATAAGAGACCAGGCTTAGATTTTTGATGGTTGCTAGTTTAAATAGTTCATATTGTTTCAACAAGGTGAGAATTCTTGCTAGCCTTCCTATACATGCAATTTCATTTACCAAACATGAACTTGTTATGATGGCAAATACTAGAAGGAAGAGAGGATCTCAAAATAAACTTTTATGAATTATGTGAATATATATCAAAAGACAAGAAAAAACTATTGGCTATAATGACAAGTTCTACAATAAGAAAACATCTTAAATAGACTTGCATGATTTATGTGAATAATTTGTCTTAAATACAATTAAATACAATCTCATAATCTTTGTGATTAATCTTAAAGTTGTGTTTGAAATAACGGGTCATTAAAATCGATTTTTAAACGTGCAACGTTCAGAAAAGATTTCAGACCACACACGAAAATCTTCACGCTTAACTTCAAATCGTTAGTTCAATGCCAATATGATCACTACTTACCAGAAGTGATAGAAATGAACCCCAAGTGTGCACATTTGACCACCCTCTTGTGTGACTAAGCTTTTCGAAGAGGCCATGACCATCTGGAACTTCTGGCTATGTGCATTGTACACGTTGTACACTGCTGAGGGTTGAAGAGGAGACCAAGAGAGGAACCAAAATTTTGACTATCAATCAATCAATTAATTGAATCAACCATTTAAGAAAAGAGAAAAAGCGGTATCAGCAGACGTACTACGTAGCCATTTTTAATTTAAGTCAGCGGTGCCATGCACAATTTGAAATTACTACATACACTACTTTGCTGCTTGTGCAAGGTTAGCCGGCTTTAAATTTCCCATTGTTTGCAGCTGTGGTCACCACCTTTGCTGCTACTCAGTCCCCTGCATCCTCCTGGTTCGGGTTCCAAAGTGCTCGACTTCCATTGCGTGCAGATGGGTAAGTAGAAAGCGCGAGAGAAATCCACTCTCTCTCTCTCTCTCTCTCTCTCTCTCTCTCTCTCTCTGTTTTCCCTCCCTAATTGCTGAGAAGCGAGAGAAATCGACTCTCTCGCATGCATTTCATACCTTAACTTGGTTTTACTGTGTTTGCTCAGAGCACATTGCATGGGCCTTAATCTTGAAGCTGTTGATGTTGCAGCAGCAGGGGAACATGCACACCCACAAAAGCCCCCATTCCTTTCATTCGACAGCAGAATTCTGTCTCAGCCTGACAATGCCTTTTCAAACCGCTACAGCAATATGTCGCTCGGTGATGACGACGACGATGAAGAAGCGCTCAAGTGGGCGGCCTTGGAGAAGCTGCCCACTTTCGACAGACTGCGGTTTGGGATCCTTCACCACGTAAGCAACACTGGCTCCATGAGACATCAAGAAATTGAAATTAGCAAGCTTGGATTAGCTGAGAAGCGCCAACTGATGGAGAAAGTGCTGCATGCAATTGAAGAAGATAATGAGCGTTTTCTTTTGAAACTAAGAGAAAGACTTGACAGGTGAGAGCTGAGGTATTCACAACGCTGCAAATGTTGATGTTGACACTCTCACGTCAAATAGTTGTGTGCGCACAATTTTTATTTTTTTGATCATTTGACAAATATGCCCCTTTTTTTTCCTGAGAGGCAGGGTTGGAATTGAGCTCCCAAAAATTGAAGTTCGGTTTGAGCATCTTGCTGTTGAAGCAGATGTTCATGTTGGAAGCAGAGCACTGCCAACACTTCATAACTTCATGATCAATTTAGTAGAGGTAAGACCATCACTCAAATCACCTTTTGTATACATGCATGCAAAATGTCTTCTGGATTCTTCGTTTGCCTGCACTCATGTGCAAATCCTGCATAAGCAAACCATAACAAGCTCTAGTACTGTCTAGCCTGCACTACATTGAGGGCCACCTTGCACATTTTAAATAAATTGTGCAGAAAAGGGCATGTACATTTTGCCAATGTGCAGCCAATTAACAGGTGCAAATTCTGACACTTGTTTGCAAACTTCAGACATGTTCGTTGACCTAAGTATGGGTACTTGTAACTGCAGGGATTCTCTAGCTTTCTAGTACCGCCAAAGAAGCATGTTCTTAAGATACTGAAAGGCTTGAATGGGGTCGTCAAGCCCTCGAGGTTAGCTCTTAGTACCATATATGTCTCATGAAATGTTTCATGTTCTTAAGGCAGGGACTGCTCACATTATATTGCACGTTGCAGAATGACCTTGCTTCTGGGGCCTCCGAGTTCAGGAAAGACAACATTATTGCTTGCCCTTGCCGGAAAGCTGCCTCCTGATTTAAGGGTACGTATTTGCATTCTTTTGCTGCTCTGATCATCATCATCATCATGCAAAAGACCTGCGCTCTGCTCTCCTTGCCTATGGAGTCTGCTTTCCCAATTTTGAAGTCATATAAACAGTCGCGACATAGTTCTTTTGGGGGACACATACAAGAGCTAAACTAAGGCACTGTGTGAGTGTGCTGGGCCTGTCCATTAGACTCTGATAGATGCATGACGAAGGGCATATCAATGGAACTTACATGGGACTGGAATACTTGGGCACTCTTTAATATTTCTGTGTTTCAGATGTTGGGTAGTGTGACATACAATGGGCATGAAATGACGGAGTTTGTCCCTCAAAGGACCTCTGCCTACATTAGCCAACATGACATACAATTTGCAGAGATGACCGTTCGCGAGACACTGGATTTCTCTGGTTGTTGCCAAGGGGTGGGAACAAGATTTGGTGAGTATTCATCGATGCTTTTGTTGATATGTTGCTGTGTGTTCAGAATATGGGATTTAGAGGAGAACATGTTTCACCATTCATTTTTCTTGCCAATCTCATCAGACATGCTAATGGAGCTCTCTAGAAGAGAAAAGGCTGCTGGTATAAAGCCAAACCCAGACGTCGATATCTTCATGAAGGTAATAAGAACTTGTCCACCTTTGCAAGAGCTAAGCTGCTAGCTACGTTGACTGACTTTGTCTTTTCTGCAGGCTGTTGCAATGGCAGGACAGGAAACAAGCATTGTCACTGATTACGTTTTGAGGGTAAGATCTTCTCATCAATACAGACAGATGCAACCAGTGTTTTCAATGTTATAAATCTTAAAATCTTTCTTTGTGCTGTTGAGACAGGTTCTTGGACTTGAGATTTGTGCTGATACCTTGGTTGGAGATCAGATGAGGAGGGGAATATCAGGAGGGCAACGAAAGCGTGTCACCACTGGTAAATGCGAAGACTGCTGCTAAGTAGTGATTTGTGAAAAACATCATTTCATTATAGGAGCATGCATATACATACGTGCATGTGTGTGTGTGCGCGTGCGCTTGCTGTGACAAAAGAAGTGACAGGATCAACAGCTCCTCGTCAAGGTTGATCCAGAGATCTTGGGTTCAAAATTTTCCATGCTGAGGGTTGTATTCTCTGCAAAAGGATTGCATCATCAATGGGGCTTCATAAAAGAAAATAAGAAATACTAACCCTCGAGATTGGAGCTTTTCCTGATCTCTCTTTCATGTGGTCAGGTGAAATGCTTGTAGGACCAGCACAAGCCTTTTTCATGGATGAGATTTCTACAGGGCTGGACAGCTCTACAACTTTCCAGATTGTGAAATGCTTGCAGAACATTGTACACGTGATGGATGTGACTATGGTTGTTGCACTTCTGCAGCCTGCACCTGAGACTTTTGAGCTTTTTGATGATGTGATACTTTTGTCCGAGGGTGAAACTGTTTATCAGGGACCTCGTGAGTGTATCCTCGATTTTTTCCAATCAATGGGATTTCAGTGTCCAGAGAGGAAAAACGTTGCTGATTTTTTGCAGGAGGTATGAAATGGTGGCTATTATAATGACACATCTACATGAGTATATGCATGACGCAAAAAGCTATCGTTGCATCAGCGCACGCAAAAAACATGGCTTGACTCACTTCTGCACGTTCATAGACAATGAGTGCACAGCTCTCTATAATGCATACATTGAAAAGGTTGCTTAAGTTTTTCTGTTTTCAATCGGAAGGGCGAACGGGTGTATCATGCTCAAAATCAAATGCATGCCCTTCAGGAAGGTCGGAGGCCATGTCAAACCTATAGAGTTTGGCTGGTTGTTCTTGAATCGCCACATTTATACCCATACAATCATGCATAGATATGTACGAACACATACAATTTTTCACTCTTCGTGCATGGATCTTTATATATGGAGAGAGTGTTTTTTTAACAGACCAAGTTGCTCTTGTGACACAGGTTACATCAAGAAAAGATCAAGCACAATACTGGGCAGATCCAGACAAGTCTTACAGATTCATCTCAGTAAGAGAATTTTCAGAATCTTTCAAGTCATTTCATGTGGGCCAGGCACTCCAATCGAAGCTTGCCCGCCCTTTTGACAAATCAAAAAGTCATCCAGCAGCCCTATCCAACCAAATCTATGGGATTTCAAAAGTTGACCTGTTCAAAGCTTGCTTTTGGCGGGAGTGGCTGCTTACTCGTCGCAACTCTTTCCTATACATCTTTGAGGCTTGCCAGGTGTTTGACCTTAAGATTCTCTCATTTGCAAGTTTCTTTTGTATATGTATGAATTTTGAGACAAGGATCTAATAGTCCCATTTACAAAAACAGATAACCACTGCAACCGTAGCTACCATGACTGTCTTTCTTCGCACAGAACTCCATCAAGACAGCATTGCTGATGCAAATTTATATATGGGTGCTCTTTTCTATGGATTAATTATGATCATGTTTAATGGATTCAATGAGATGGCTGTGGTTGTCAGTCGACTTCCCGTATTTTATAAGCATAGAGATTTGCTCTTTTATCCCGCATGGAGTTATGCCATACCATCAATGATCATAAGGATACCCTTATCTTTGCTGGAGTGTCTTATCTGGGTGTGCCTGACATACTATGTGATTGGATTTGCGCCGGGGCCAGCCAGGTTTGTGCCAAATCAAAAGTTCCATGGTTTGGTTTCTGATGTTAGCTATCCGACCTCTAATTAGGAGCTCTTGAAGTGCAGATTCTTTTCTCAACTCTTTCTATATTTCTGCCTTTCTCAAATGGCGTTGGGTCTCTTCCGTCTCATCGGAGCACTCGGAAGGTCTATGATAATTGCAAGTTCATATGGCATCTCTTTCTTGATGATTATTTTTGTCTTGGGGGGATTTGTCATATCTAAAGGTAGGTCCTCTCTCTTTTGGTCACATTTTTCATTTCTGATTAATATGATGAATGAGGTGTTGAATGCCTAGTGGTTTTCAACAGATCAAATTCACAAATGGTGGATATGGTTCTACTGGATCTCTCCGACAATGTATGCACAGAATGGCTTAGTAATCAATGAATTTCTGGCGGACCGTTGGGCAAAGGTTCTCTTTTCTTTGCATGTAGTTGACACTATTAAAGTAGTGGGGGTTGCAGCTCAAAAAAATTTAGTGTGAAAAAGGAGGGGTGTTTTGATTCATGAGTTTTTTTTAATTTTAAATTTTTACTTACAAAAGGGGTTTTTATTATTGGAAATTAGGAAAAACATGTAAGATCAACAGGAAAAAGGGGTCATTTTATCGCCTAACAATATATAAGTACATGGTAAAATACCATTTGAATGTACGTGATATAGATGGTTTCCTTTAGGTCAACCCACCAAAGTTCTGCAAGTGACCCAAATTCATAACGACCTGACATGTCACAGCACAATTGAGCATGTTCAAAACCTCTTGGTTAACCAATGATGTTTTTCTGAAACAGCCTTACAATGGCAGTGTTGACGCACAAACCATCGGAACAGCTATATTGAAAGCACGCGGATTCTTCACAGAGGATTATTGGTATTGGATATCTATTGGAGCATTAATAGGATTTGCCATATTGTACAACATCCTATTCACATTGGCACTGACCTATCTCAATCGTATGAGTTTTAATTTTTTCATTGGTGTTGAGATCATGCACAAGAGCTGTCTCTCAACTTCTATTTTTCTTGGCAGCACTTGGTAGACCTCAGGCCATCATATCTGAAGAAGATATAAGAGCAGACCGCTCAAATGCAAGCAGCAGGGGATTGCAATTATCTAGATTGGCAGCAATTGAACCAGAAACAGATTATCAAGGTAGGAAGTAAATGAACTAGAGAAGCATGACAATGAACTCAAACAAAGTGCAATGCACCAAAACTTTCTTCAAAATTCTGAAACGAAGTTTGAATCTGCAGGCGCACAAACTAAAACTAGCAGGCGATTGAAGGTTGATCATATTACAAGCGAGGTTCAGAAGAAAGGAATGGTCCTTCCATTTCAACCACTCTCCATTGCATTCAATGCAATCAACTACTATGTTGACATGCCTTTGGTAAGAAATCTTCCCCGTGGCATTCATAAAATTTACTCTGGGGCTGACACGCTTTAGAGCATTTCAAAACATGTTTCCTGCTTGGAATATAGTCATTTACGCTCTTGTTTTTGCTATTTTAGCTAGGGTTTCAGTTAGGACAATGCTTTCCTTTTTTGTAACATTTTATGATGAGAAGTATGGTCATCAACGGCACCTTGATGGGTCCTTATATAGAGTTGTTTGGCGTTAAAACTTGTACTAATAGTTCTGTGAATGTGTCTGTAGGAAATCAAAGCTCAAGGAGTCCTTGAAGATAAGCTGCAGCTCCTACAAGATGTAAGTGGGGCTTTTAGGCCAGGGGTCCTTACTGCTCTTGTTGGTGTTAGTGGTGCTGGAAAAAGTACTCTGATGGATGTTTTAGCTGGAAGAAAAACGGGGGGTTACATAAAGGGCGATATTTGGATCTCTGGGTATCCCAAGAAGCAAGAAACTTTTGCAAGAATCTCAGGTTATTGTGAACAAAACGATATCCACTCCCCAAATGTGACAGTACTAGAGTCTCTCGTGTACTCAGCATGGCTTCGTTTACCTGCGGACATTGACAAAAGTAAAAGAATGGTATGTACTTAGTTGTCTCTTATGTTCTGTTGTCTGAGGCACAAAGATGATATCTTTTACTTTTAACTGCACTTTGTAGATGTTTGTGGAAGAGGTAATGGAGCTTGTCGAGCTCAACCCTCTTCGAAATGCTCTAGTGGGTCTTCCTGGTGTGAATGGGCTTTCCACAGAGCAAAGAAAAAGACTCACAATCGCAGTTGAGCTTGTCGCGAACCCTTCCATAATTTTTATGGATGAGCCCACATCTGGCTTGGATGCCCGAGCTGCAGCTATAGTAATGAGAACAGTACGCAATACTGTAGATACAGGGCGGACAGTGGTCTGCACGATACATCAACCGAGCATTGACATTTTTGAGTCTTTTGACAAGGTTTGCGAGATTGCCCCCTCTTTCAATTAGTTTTCAGCATGTTCTGTTTACCTTCAATCCACTATCTTTCATGACATGAATGTATGCCAACTTGAAGGCTCATGGCCTCATCTCTACTCCATAGCTATCTCCCCTGACGATAGACTCCTTCTGCATCTCCGGGGGCCTTCAAGTACTACTAATACATTTGGAAAAATTAAGTCATTTTATCAGTAGCAAAGTTCGACCCACAGTTGTTTAGCGCCAATAAACAACCTTTCAAATCTTATTGCAGCTGCTTTTGCTAAAAAGAGGTGGGCAAGTCATCTATGCAGGACCTCTTGGTCATCAGTCTTGTCATCTTATAGATTACTTCCAGGTAAAAACTTTGAAGGTGCAATAAATTAAGCTTGCTTTTCCACCATTGATGCTTGAAGAAATCTAATTTGCTTCCAACAGGCAATACCAGGAGTTCACCAAATCAAGGAGGGTTACAACCCTGCTGCTTGGATGCTTGACATCAGCTCACCCTCGGTAGAGAGTCAGCTCGGCGTCGACTTTGCAGAAATCTACAGAAATTCTACTCTTTATCAGTAAGTTGAATAAAGACAGCTTCAAAACAATCCATAATCATGGCCCTGGCCCTTACTCATTTCTTTTCTTTGGGGCGCAGACAAAATCAGGCACTAATTAAAGAGCTAAGCATCCCTCTTCCTGGTTCTGAGGACCTCTCCTTTGCCACAACCTACTCCCAACCTTTCCTTCAGCAGTGCATGGCTTGTCTTTGGAAACAACACTGGTCTTATTGGCGCAATCCATACTACAACGCCGTCCGAATGCTGTTCACAAGTGCCATAGCATTGTTGTGTGGGACAATTTTTTGGAACCTTGGTGGCAAGACGTAAGGGCTTCTCTACAAAGTTTGCTCAAATGATTTGATCCTTGCAACTTTAATCAGGACTGTCCAAAGTTTGCAAGTACTTGAACCATTCACCATGGCTTCTCATGTGATTCGCACATGAATCCATCTACTATACACGATCTCCACATTTTGAAACATTTGCAAACATTCGCATATGAATCCATCTACTATACATGATCTCCACATTTTGAAACATTTGCAGACACAGTGTTCATCATAAGCTGCATAACAAACAATCAATCTAGCTCATCATAATTTTGCTGCCTTCTGAAGTTGCTAAATATGTACTTCGTTTGTTGCAGGGACACCGTCCAGGACTTGAGCAACGTTTTTGGTGCTATATATGTAGCATCGCTATTTCTAGGATTCAGCAATGCAAGCACAGTGGAACCTGTAGTCGACATTGAACGAACCGTTTTTTATCGTGAAAGAGGGGCAGGAATGTACTCTGCACTACCATATGCATTTGCTCAGGTACTTATTGAACGAGGCACATTCCTTTAACCAAAGAGGACATTAGAAATAGCATTGATAAACTAACATGGGTTGCAAATCTGCTGTGGTGACAGGCTATAATTGAGATTCCATACGTTCTCCTTCAAAGCGTTCTGTTTACGCTGATTACATATCCAATGATCAGCTTTGACTGGACTGCAGCCAAATTCTTTTACTACCTGTTCTTCTTATCCTTCACCCTCCTATATTTCACTTACTATGGCATGATGTGTGTGGCCATCACACCAAATGTCCATTTTGCTGCCATAATCACTACCTTCCTTTTCACCTTCTGGAACTTGTTTTGCGGCTTCATAATCCCACGGAAGGTAAGCAGAGAAAAGGCTAAAGCTCTCTGAACTAAATAGCTTTGCAGTTGCTTGCTTGAAAGAGATTTTCGAGATGTTCATTAGAAACTTGGATTTTTCTTCTTACCTTTACTTGGCTTATCTGATATACCAGAATATTCCGGTGTGGTGGAGATGGTATTCTTGGGCAAACCCAGTACAATGGACGCTTTACGGAATGATTGCATCTCAGCTAGGTGATATCGAGACGCGCATAAGGGATCCTGACAACACCGGTGATCCACAATCTGTTAGGCAGTACATCGAGGACACCCTTGGGTACAAGCACGACTTCTTGGGAGTGGTTGCCGGAATGCACTTGGTCTGGGTCTTCGTGTTTTTGTTCATGTTTGCATATGGCATCAAGAAACTCAACTTCCAAAAGCGATGACAATGCTGGACAAGACTTCCCTCAGCTTATGCAACCCAAGTATGGATGGCATCCTCAATTGTTGAGGATGGCATATTTTATGGAATCTAGCATATTCCACTAATTGAGGGGGTGTTTCTCAAGTGGACTACGATGTCGACAAGCATCCTTGCCAACAGTTTCTCCAAATGTAACTGAGAGCAGCTTGCCAAAATGACCCAACCTACAAAACATGAACCTTTACAGGTTTGCAGCGCAAGCTCCCCACCAACGGTGAAGAAAAATTCCAGACCTGTTCATTGTCCACTCCATGCCCCTTTTGCAAAAGCTAGTTAGGCTTTACTGATTACTGAAGCCAATCTTGTAGGGAGACAATTTTGACACATCAATTCTATTCTGCAACAACATCCAAAAATTTAACCATGATAGCAAATTACTTTTTTTGAATGTGCATTTTTCAGCAACTTGTGATGTCGACATTTTTGCTTAAATGGTATGAATTGAAAATGTATTAAGCAAGAAAGCAACTTATCTACCTACAAAAGAATCTCAAGTATCGGTCAGCAAGATGAGAGCAAACACATATGGGCACCCGCCCGCAAACATGTGGGCAATAATATGAGAACAAACACATATGGGCACCCATGCGCAATTGCATGTGCATGCGAGCACCTCGTTTATATTTGACACGGGGTCCAACTCGTGGGATCGACGGCAGGGCGCGTTCACGGTAGGGGCGCGCGATTTGGGCCGCTGGATCTCCGCAGTAGGGTGGGACAGGATTTATGTATGTCTGGAGTCGAAGTATCTGCAGTGATGCTGATGGGTGGGATGGATAGAGCGATAGTGTGTGGCGGGGGAAGTCCTGGGTTCAAGACTCGGCGGTCGGAAGGAAATCTTAAAATTTTGTTTTCTTGGAGATTTAATCGATGGTGGATCTCTCCCCTGCCGTCGATCCCTCGAGTTGGCCCCGTGTGCTTTATGGACGAGGATGCGAGCATGCAGACATAGAGGCTTTCAACCAATTGCTAAATCATATTTGTGAGTGTGTTAGTACAAAGATAAGGCTTGCCTTAGAATGATGGGCGTTATAGACAAGCTATGGGGAAAAACCTCCTAGTGCAAGACAAAAGTGCCCCGGTGTTCCTAAGTGAGTTCACACACGTCAATACCATAATATCGTCACACCTCCCCCCTAGGAGTGATGTGGTGAACATGAATTGTCACTCATGCATAGGGAAGTGCCACAACCTTAGTGATTATTCCACAAAGGGAACCAAAGCTTTGACCTTCTTACAAGGTAGGACCTTCGTGAAAAGATCAGTTGGGTTGCCTTGCACTTAAGTAGGGTTCTCTTGAGTAGGCACAAAAGCTAAGTTTTCATATCTTTTTATGGAGTCTCTCCCTCACATAATGATAATACACCTCAATGTGCTTTATATGAGCATGGAGCAATAGGTTCCTTGCAATTGCCAAAACACTTTGATTGTTGCCCAACACAGAAGCTATCCATAAGGCATATGACTCAAGAAGATTTAGAAATTTTCTCATGTAGGAAAAGGGAGCCTTTTTCAATATTTTTCGTGCAATACATAACATCATGAGCTTTTGCTCGGGAGACACCGCATACCTAGCTAGGTACGATAGGGGGTAGGGGACCACCTGCCCCCCCATCAGGTCGGCGGTCCCCTGCCCCCAATCGTACCTAGCTAGGTATGCCGTGCCTCCCTCACAGAAGCTCATGATGTCGAGGTAAGTCATAATGTGGGAATTATTGTGAGAATCTGTCCAAAACTTCTTGTGCATGAGCCAAAGGCACTCAAAAGTAACTGCTATGAAAGCTATCTTATACTCACTAGTATGTAGGGAAGTGTAGGTGCCACCTCTCTCTCTCTCTCTCTCTCTCTGCACACTCACGTGATGTAGGAGAGAGACGTGTGAGGGGAGGTGCTACTGGATTCCCGCTCTCCTTTATATTTAGTATAGAAGCTCACAAGGAGAAGTGGCCATTGTAAGTTGTGTCTTGCTCAGCCAAGCTATGCATGAGCTGTTGAGCATGAAAGAAACGAGTAGTTGGCACTCGTGTATCACTAGCCCAACCCAACTCTAAAAGAGAAAAATCTGGTGGCAACGATCTCCCCTTTCAAGATAAAACAAAATAAGATGTACAGTGTCACTAAATTAGAGAAAGATCTGCCTAATTGTCTTGCAATTCATAGACCATGGCTATGTATAAGGCACCAGTCACATTGGGACGGGCGATAGAAGGCCACGCTGATACGGCGAGAGCCTATTCTCCACAAAAAAAAGTGAAACATGGCCTCGGAAATTTGTCAGAGGGCCGGGCAAGCGAGGTCGGCCAAGTTTTTCTGCTTGCGGCCAATTGCAAAAAGGTCACGCGCGAATGAAGTTAATAGGATTTGACCTCTGACCAGTAGCGGGAGATTCGTTCGCCGTACCAGTGAGCTATACTGGATTCACTTGTAAAGTGGGCCTTCTTTTTAAAGAAGATGTAGTGTGACTTGAGCTGGCTAAACGTCTTTCAAAAAGGGGAATGGTCGCCTGCCCCAGTGTGACAGGGGCCTAAATATGCTCATGGACGAAACTGGAACGTAAACATCTAGCCACATATTGTATTTGTAAAATAGCTTGCTTTTAAGAGTAGAAAATTGGCTTAAACACAACTACTCATGCTTCAACATTGTATTGCTAAAATTCAAGGTGCATCCCCACAAATTGAAGCTACACTCCTTGCTAATCTTAGACACACATTATCCCAAGTTAAATTGCTTCAATCAATGGATGAGTTCTTCCTCAAAAGTTCAACAATCATTATGTTAAACTTTGACACTCCAATGTTGTGCAACAATACAATGTCTTGTTTTTCCATCAGGTTGTCATAAATATTTACTGAATCTAGAAACAAGATTTATAAGCAATGCTCATTATCTAGGCAAGCTATGAGGTGAATATTGTAACGAAATTTTATTTGGAAAAACGTCTGCGTAAAATTAAGATTTTTGTGATAAGCTTTAGGGTGATATTTCTATTAAAAAATAGTGTAGTTTTGTCAAAATTGTCATTAACTGCTTATAACTACTTAGCAAGTATAGATTTTGCATGGATTTGTTAATTTTTGTGAATGGAAATATACTTATTTTAATAAGAACTTAAATCGTGCAATTTAGATCTTGTGTCAAATATGTGCTACAAGCAAAAAACCCAATTATTGAAAATGCTAACAAAAAGCCATTTTTTGGCCTTTCAAAGCATCTTTTTTCAACACGACGAGGTTCATATGCAAAATCGAAGGACTATGTTATATCTATAGGTCAAAACCCATCAGCCAAGTATTTTTTAAGGTTTCAATTTCTCTGACATCTTGCATATCAAGCTCATTTGAGATATTTTGCATTGCAAAATTGATTGCAAAATCAACATCTTTATAAAAACCCATGAAAGTGCGAGTAATTTTCTCCAAATGCATCCTAATGAAGTTTCTGTACAACACATACAAGTAGGATGATTAAGAAAGTTTAATGATAGGCTAGCTAATCTCTCATGATCGAAAAATGAGAATTTCAAAATGCATAGGATTTGATGTAATTTACCAAATGTACTTTAGTTGAACATCAAATATCAATACCTTGAGTAATGAATTCATCGATACGTACATATCATACGAGAATGTAAATTTTCACGAAAGACACGTTTTACATTGCCAAGAATTGAATTCACAAAAGTTACGTATCGATCCTACACAACTTCCCCTATTTAATTATAGTCATTTTTTTTCTTTTTCATGAAATTACTTGCAAAAAAGTGAAGCACAAATGAATTGTTACATGTATCTTGTTCATTTTTTTTCTATAGTTGAGTGACATATTTTAGAAAATATATGCTGTTGTTTGGCGCAGGTGACTTTCATGAATGTGATTCCATAAGAATTTACGTTGAAAAGTAAAGAATTACAATTTTTATAGATACTTAAAGCTAGCATATTTTAAGCCTAGTAAAGGATTTTTTGATATCTTTTCTAAAAATTTTCTTACAATTTTTAGAAAGCAAGAAAAAAGGACACTAAAGTGTTCCTTTTAGTACTAAACTAGTGTCGAGGGAAGGAGTGATCTAAACTTAACTGTGGTAGTGAATTGAGTGTTTTGAAATCATATCCTTGTTTGGAATCACTTCATCAATGTTAAGCAATTGCTCTTGAATGTCCTTGATCTTTCTAAGATGCTCACTGAAATCACCACCTTGTTCTATTTGAATCTTGACAAGTTGTTTCTTCAAATACTCTATCTCAACATCATTCCTTGTTGCAAACATAGCTTGCAAA
The DNA here is from genome assembly GCF_014529385.1 of Adiantum capillus-veneris. Classification (NCBI taxonomy): domain Eukaryota; kingdom Viridiplantae; phylum Streptophyta; class Polypodiopsida; order Polypodiales; family Pteridaceae; genus Adiantum; species Adiantum capillus-veneris. The sequence continues at coordinate 47,150,246 of NC_140957.1, read as the reverse complement.
ATCTCCCAAGAATGTTGAGAATTCTTGCAAGATATGATATGTGGTGCGATTAAGTATTGCGTGATCAAAAAAATAATTGCAAAGGTTTGTGCATCTTTAGTATCCCATATCTTTTGCGCTAGCATAAATGTTGCGGGTCATGCACCAACAACTACACCACAGCCTTCACCATGAACAAGCATAGCAAGGGCAACATTGGTATTTATTGTATACTTGATGGAAAGTTAGCTCTATGCAAAGGACTTCTTCTAAAAGATTTCTAAATGATGTTGTTGTTTGAGTGTTTGATTTTGCTAAAAGTTGTTCCTTTGAGGAGCGGAATGAAATACAATCTATTTATTGACTATTTTTGTGCATAGTGCCTATTGTTGCCCATCAATAAGGGAGGTCCAAAAGAAAACTCCTTTTTTGCATCTCGGATGATAAGGCTCACAACACCTCCTTTGTGCAAGATTGTCTACTCTTGAATGGTGCACAAGTGAGTGACAATTGTTTAACCAAAAAAATTCTCAAGTTTTAGTGTAATTCCTAGTAAATCCTTAAAATTTTGACCCAAAAATTGGAAGAGCACCCTTATTTTCTTTGCCTAGGGAAAATTTTTATGGCAAGTCTTTGAGCACATGTGATTCAAAAGTGAGAGAATTTCCATATGACTAATAGACCACCAAAAAAAATCAAAATGGCATTGTATTTGTAGTTTTTTGTACTTCTCACACTTTTGGTTGCCTCCCATCTCCAATGAAACCCTCATAAAAGGTGTAGCAATAAGGCTCAATTCAAAGTAGAAGATGCGATAGGGTGTGTATGGGTGTATGTGCAAGCCCAACCTTAGCTTTATTTGACACAAGGTGGGAGGCGTGAGATCATCGCCGATAAAGGTTAAATTTGGGGGTGTATATTCTGCATACAAAGAGTCCATATCCCTTACATCCAAGGCCCTTGACACGTGAAAGCCTACCTTGGTAAACAGTGAACAACTCAAGTTTCCATGGTTGATGCCCTTTTCAAGATCTAGGGTTTCTATCATAGCATTCCCCCAGTGCTCCAATCTCTACATTCATCATCATCTTTACGAACATCATGGGTTTCTATGATCTCAATCCCTCTTGCCCAGTCTTTGCATTTGTCATGCCCTTCTCAAGAGATAATGTTTCTATCATCACGATCGCTTCTTTCCTCGATGCCAGTATGGGTTTCTATCATTTTAATCCCTTTTGGTTTGGTTGCTGCTAGCATATTCATTGCATTTATCCTTGTGCATGCACCTTGTGACCACCATCCCTGTGGCTACAACCCTCTCTATATGTATCCTCTCTCTCATGGCCTTTTCATCTTTCAATTATGTCTATTATTTCTATAGCACCAACCCTCCATCTTGTTCGTCATGTCTACTGTAAACTCCATCACCACATCAAACATGTCTACTAGTGTGAACTCCATCACCTCATCAAACATGTCTACTACAATCTCCATCATGATCTCTTCTTTGACTTCTATCAGCATGTCAACTATCACATTAACAAGAAGATTTAGAAATTTTCTCATGTAGGAAAACAGTCTTTCTTAGTGTTTTTCATACAATGCATAACATCATGAGCTTCTGCTCGAGAGGCACCGCATACCTAGCTAGGTACGATTGGGGGCAGGGGACCAGCGCCCCCCCACTGGGCTGGCGGTCCCCTACCCCCAATCGTACCTACCTAGGTATGCGGCGCCTCCCTCACAGAAGCTCATGATGTTGAGGTAAGTCACAATGTGGGAAATATTGTGATAATTTGTCCAAAACTTCTTGTGATATTCACTCCTACTACCATCACCACTGCTTCTAACGCTCTTGCTCTTAGGGAAGGTTGAATCAGTCCACTGGTTATCCTTATAAAGACTTCAAATTATGTATAGTACGGTAGGACTTGAAGCTTGTAGAGAGGCATCTGCCTTTGCAGCCACAATCCAACGGGAATAGCTACCAGGCATCTACCTTTGTAGACCAACATGACTGCCTTGTGCATCATAAAGACTCAATGGACAAGGGACATTAAGAACCTATAACGCACGAAAGCCTTTGCTTCGCGAAACACTGAAAGCTTCAAAAATTCAACCAGACAGCTTTGATGCACTGACATCTTTTATATATAATGTTGTCCACCTCTATGTGATAGAACACCACCTAACTACTACTTTTTCACCTCTTTATGTCCATTATAGAGCACCTAACTACTACTTTTAATGTGAGACTCTCATTAAAAGCCTCACATCAATAGCCAAGGCATAACTCAAATAGACACCCCACCAACTCACACCCACACATGCACCTTAAATTTCATAACAACCTAGCGGGCACGTCATGAGGCCATTCAAGGAGTCAAAGTCCGAGGTTCCATGGCAAGGTGGTAGGGACACATCACACTCTCCCCCCTCTATGTCCAAATCAAATGTTGGCTGTGACCACCACTTTTTCTTGGTCTTGGGTAAAATATTTGGCCTCATTTCACTAGGGAAGGCACTATAAACTAAGAATATTATTAGGTTTGCAACATTGGGACCCAACCCCTTCATTCTCTCATACTTTCTTTTGATCCTACCAAAAAGAGAAGGTTTATCACCTTTTGGATCAGTTAAATGTATTTGCATAGCAGTTATAAGTGCATCATCTATGTAGTTACTCTTTGGTTGCTAAATCTACAAAAAACGTCCTTCAGAATCTAGAGATAGTGAAAATGTTATATTAAAAAATGTAACAAGAAAACTTCTCAACATCAAGTGTAGCTGAGGTAATTATAAGACACAAGTATTTTTGTTTCCTTACTAGGTCCTTCAATAACCCCAAAGACGACATCAATGTGTGTGTTTTTCTTAATGTACTTAATACACGGAGAACTAGCCATCCATAAGCACTCCTCTTAGAAGCATTCCATCTTTCATGTATGTGATTGTTATCTCGGGCATTGTGCAATCCTCAAACCTAATTACCTATGGGGTTTGTTGTTCCTAGTTTCAGAATGACTATTGAACATGATATGAACTACAACTCAACACTAAAGAATAGGCCTTATGAGCTACTAAAACTGGATGAGACCAGACAGAGAGCAATGTTGGAATAGAAAGTAGTACAACGAAAGGAAATACTAGCATAAATAGTAGAAGTTGAAGGTCAAGGAGTTCAGTAAAGGCGACTTAGTCTTACAGTATTAGTCAAAATTAGGCCCGAAGAAACCCAATCTGAAGATAGCATGGTCAAAACCATATGATGTGGACTGGGTCTTCTCAAATGGCACACTCAAATTGAGAAGATTTTTTATACCAAGAAGCGGTAAGGATAGTTGAAGAAAGGAATTCATATGATGATCTAAGTGTTACTAGATTCAGGCTTAGATAAAAAAGCATCAGAAGCCATTTGATGTTTATAATGGTACTGGCGGTGCATTAAAGAGCATATCTTTTTGGATATCCCACCCGTAATCATCATAAGGGCACACCAATGCATGAACGCCATGTCAATAACGACTATTATACTCCTAAGGCAAAAAGAGTGGAGCATTCATGGCTCGAAATAGAACAACTATGAGGAGGGTACCAAGAGAGGCCAAAGAGGGGGGGGGGGGGGGGGGGCTACTATGTAAGTATGTAAGGTGACATGTGAGTGTGCAAGAGAGAGATTTATGGTAAATGTAATTAAGCATATAAAATACGGGTAACCTTCAATACTTGCATGCATACATTGTACATGTAAGGGAGGGGGTAGGAGTGTTATGCTGGTGGTTGGTTGGGGAGGGGGGGGGGGGGGGGGTCGGGTGTCGAGTATGTGTTTCAAAAAGAGATATCTCTTGAAACTAGATATGCCAAGAAGACCTCAACAACGTGCAATAAAAATTACCTCAAAATTTTCTCTAGCTAGACACTTGTAAAATTTGATCCATCACATAGTGTGATCTCAGGAGTACGTGTTGTCGTGTTGTGGCACGTACATAGTGGGAACAAATGCTACAAGATTTATTTTGTGACTTTTGAGACACATAGGTATATTCTTAATGGCTTCAAAAAAATTAAAATGTAGTCCTAATTCAAAGATTCCCTCAACAACAACAAAAACCATGCGCTAGTTTATAGCACGTAACAACGGACAATGAAGAAGCATGTAGATTTGCAATAGTATTAGTTGGGAAGGACGGATACAACATTGAGAGAGAGAGAGAGAGAGAGGACATTTTATAGAGAAGAAAAAGCTAAAGAAAAAATAAAAGAGAAGAGAAACACCTCTTTATGTGGACACACAAGGTCGTTTGACTTTCCACCTTTATATGTCTTTTGACTTTTCATCTTCATCTTTCTTTCCATTTCCTAAACTCACCCTTCACTTATGAATTTTTATTTGTCGAGATTAGGGAGACCTAAGTATATTTTCCATAATGTGTATATATTGTATATATATATATATATATATATATATATATATATATGTATATATATATCTAAGCATAATAATAAGCTTTCTATCTTATCCAATTATTTATCTCAAGGGTGACATATTCTTACTTTACCATTACTAAAGTATTATAAGAAAAAAAGTTGGAGAGGGAGAATGGGGAACACACCCGACACACAAATAACTGTTTCTATATAGCTTAGGGTATTCACAACACCCCTATCCTCTCGAAAACACCTTCAAAATAAGCAACTCACACTAGCAGGGCCTCGCCTAAACTTCGCCCAACGCACACACGCTTTGCACAGTTTTTAGACAGCGATCACACCAATCTTGCCCGCTTCCAGCCCTTCCACATCTCGACACCTCTCTCTCTTTCTCTCTCTCACAGACAGGGGCCCCGGGGGGACGCACACGCTCACACACACCGGCACCACACACCTTGGAGATGAGCGAACAAGAAGGGGGGGAAGGGGAGAAAGAGGGCACCAAAAATCGACAATGACGATTTTCTCCTTCAAACAAAAAAACCATGGGCAAAATCCGTACAGTCTGCTCTGTGCCACACCATGGCCATCACTATTCCACACAGAGGGACATACACATTCCTTGTCACTCGAATTTGTTGGCACACACCTCGACAAAAGCTCCACTGTTAGCTTCACTTCGACAGAAGCAGCTTCTCTTGGCAGCCCTCACTCGCTTCCTCTACAAGTCGCTCGACCTTCCGAGCCGCTTCACAGCAATGCTGCTCCCTTGGGTCTCGACTTCGATCACGCTGATCTCGTAAAGTCTTTCCTTCTTCCCCAAGCCCCAAGGAAAACCCAATAAAAAAAATCTGCCCGAAACCGCTGCCCTCTCTTTCTTTTTCTTCCTGTCCCTCTTTGTTTTTTTAAGGCAAAGAAAAAAAACTTCTTTTTTTGGCAATGACGGCGCCAGGCGCCACTGCCTTTGAGCTTTCTTTTTTTTTTTTAAAGTCTTTACTCACCCCTTCTTTCTTCTTTCTTTTTCCTTTTAGCCTTGAGGTTACCTTTTCAATATTGACCTTACAGCCAAGGACCTCAATTTCCAAACCTCCCTTTCGCATGCTAACAATGAGCGAAACCACACACATTTTGGCCCTACCATACTGAATTTTTTTCTCGTCAAAGCCCTATCCTAAGAACCTTGCCACCTTTCGGTCGTCTTAGATCTTCGAACAGAGATTCATAACACTGGAAAAAACCCGATCTACCTTTATCTGGATCATCCATGAGCTTGGCACTTGGACGTATCCCAGCGCCCGTAACTTCGATCAACGAGCTGTAAATTCCGGTTGACTTTCTATATTGCATGCCACTTTTTAGAACTCTAGCGAGCTCAAAAAACTCTTGTCGGCGTGCCTACCGATGAGCACATACTCGACCCCTTATAAATATTCAACATGCCATAACTTGCTTGTCTAAGCTCCAACTGGCAATCCGAAAAGACCGGAATGCTCCACAGCTTGAGCTTTATACGCGTATCCAATAATCCCAGTTTTGGTCACATGTCTGTACTTGCCCTGTCCGTCGGGACCTGTGAAGCCTTCTAACTTCGGGCTGGCATATCTTTCACACCGAAGCCCCGTTTGACGAGCCGTCTGGACGGCTCATAGAGCATCTCAAAGACTACATTCTAGAACACTCACTCATCATTTTGATCACCTTTACCTGCTATTCCATCTGAACCATTCTAGGGCCTTTTTGACAAAAAAAACCGCATTAGACATACACTTCTGTCACGACATGCTCTCCTAAGGCCTTCGTTCTTGCTTTAGCCCTTTGCCATGCGCGTGCTAGCACCCATAGCTTGCCATAGAGCGTGTTCCTGCACAAACCAACTTTGGCTGCACCATCATTGCCCACCCCCCTGTTGAACATTCATGTTCAACCAAAAGTAGCCTTATTGAACTTGAAACTTGTAACACTATGCAAACACCCAAGCATGCTGGAAAACACACCACCATATGTACAATAAGTATAATATGTACAAAACTGTATGTCTGTTACTCTTGAGCCTTTTCAGGTGGGTTGCCCAACCCCCTGGTCACAATCTGACTTACATCGGGCACCACTCCCCTATCAAAGTACAGCTTGAGCCGTATGCCATTTACCCTGTGCCTAAGAAGCTTACCATTGGATCTCACCAGCTGATAGGTCCCATTTAAAAAGGACTTTTGTACTTTGTACGGACCCGTCCATCTCTTTTTGAACTTCTTTTGGAAGGTGAAGTTCAAGTAGCTCTCATACTTCATTACTAGGTCCCCGTCTTCTATCTTTTGTTATTGGCAGACTCTCATTGACTTTGGCCATTCGCCTTTCCCACTGCTTCATGTAGTAGTCTGCTGTTGCCTATCTATCCATCTGCAATGCCTCAAGGCCGACAATTCTATCTTGTAAGACAGCTTGTGGAGTGGCATTGATGCGCCACATACCTTTCAAAGCACCCAGCTGTGCATGCACTAGCAGCATTGCCTCCTTGCCATAAACCAACTCAAATGTAGTAAAGTTGGTCGCCACTTTGTAGGACGTCCTGTAGGCCCATAGACACTTCTCTAGATTGATCTCCCATTTTGTCTCCTGCTTATACACATACTTCGTGAGCATTTTGATGATTTGTCCATTGGCACTCTCCACTAGACCATTGCATTGGGGATGATAAGGCAAGGAGAATCGATGCTAAATCTTTAGTTTTTCCACCAATGCTTGCATAAGCTTGCTTCTAAACCCTTGCCCACTATCAGAAATGAGTACCCACGGCACTCCAAAATGGCAACAAATGTTATCGAAAACAAAGTGGGCCACAACCTGTGCATTTACCTCCTTCACAGCTTTGGCCTCGACCCACTTGGTGAGGTAGTTGATGGCAAGCACAACATATTTCTTGCCACTTGTAGACTTAGGGAGTGGAACGATGGCATCCAAACCCCACTTCTCAAAAGCATTCTGAGCAATAATGGCTCCCTGTGACTCAACTACCAAACGCCTCTCTCCTATAGTTTGGCATTCATGGCAGGTCTTGCACCAATAGCGCACATCCTTCACTATTGAAGGCCACCAAAAGCCTGCTCTCAACACTCGAAACAGTACTTGACCTTTCCCCTGGTGTCCGCTCTCCTCATGGAATTGCTCCAACACCAAGTTAATCTCTTCTTTGTAGAGTACTCTCCTCAACACCCCGTCTCTGCCGTAGGTCATTAGGTCTTCACCTATTAGTGTAAATTTGCGAGCTTTCTGAACTACCCTCTTTCTCTGTAGTTTAGACAAACCTTGAGGACATTGCCCGGTACTCATAAAATCTTCCACCTCTTTTTAATGACTCCCTACCTGTGTATGTGGCCGGGGCCACATATATACCTGTGACATGTACCTGCACCTTACTGCTTGCTAGCTGGTCTACCTCTTGGTTGTGCTCTCTCTTCACATGCTTGAAATGGATTTCTCTAAAGAACTTCAACAACTTTTTGATGGCAAAGAACCAATGCTTTAAGGAATCTCGCTTTACCTGCCACTGGCCTAACAATTGCTTGATAACCAATAACGCATCACCTTTGACCACCAACATGGAAATGCCAAACTCGACGCATTTTTTCAAACCTAGATGGAGGGCGAGATATTCTGCTTCATTGTTGGTATGAACATCCTCCAAATCATAGGCTTTTGAGAAGATTACCTTGCCGTGTGGATCATGTATCACCACACCTCCACCAAATTTCTTTATTACCCTTATATATGCACCAGCAAACCACATGGTAAAATCTCCCATCAGGTCAGGCTCCTCTCTAACTTCATCTCGTACCACTCTTGGATAAATTGGCAAATCCACGGCTTTGCTGACCAAAATGTCCGCCAAATGGGATCGACTTGTATGGTCAATTTTAAACTCGAACTCAAATTCCTGCAACTCTATCACCCACTTCATGATCTGCTTCCCCGGCTTCAAGTGTAGCACTATTTCAGGCAATAGATTGTTAGCCGTCAACATATAAAACTTACGCACAATGAGGTGCACTTTGAACTTTCTACAAGAAAAAACCAATGCCATGACCCATTGATTCTGTTCAGTGTAAGCCACCTCTCCAGGATTTATCACCCTGATTTGAAAGTATATACGCTTATAGCTCCTTCCTACTGAGGCGGTCCGGGGCGGGCAACAAGAAGAGTGGCCTCTAAGCACCCTTCTAGGCTCCCGTGCTGCTCAATTGGGGTTGGAAAAACCAACAAACACACACAAAAACCCGCAACCTAACCCTACACAAATTTGGGGCACCACCTAGTTTTGGATGCGAACTAGGACGCGTACACACACACACACACACACACACACACACAGAGAGAGAGAGAGAGAGAGAGAGAGAGAGAGAGAGAGAGAGAGAGAGAGAGAGAGAGAGAGAGAGAGAGAGAGAGAGAGAGAGAGAGAGCTCGGGCTGCTTTGAAATGTATCGGTAGTGATCAAACAAACACAATTATATATGTAAGAAAGAGAGAGAAGGCGGGGGGGGGGGGTTGCTCGTTGCATTAATACCTTCCTACAAATTTGTCATGACCAATCAAAGTGCGATTAGTATTTGTTCAACATAGCTTGAGTAAATTACAACACAACACATCACAAGAAAAGCCACCCCAATCACTGTCTTAAATCCAGGGGAGTCCTCTCCACCCTGTTGCCCTCTTACAGTATGTAGTATTTGTGGCTAAATTGATGACAACACCTAAGGACAAGCTATCAACAACTTAAATAAAACACCTACACATCATTGTTGTCCATGACTTCACGTTGGAAGAGAGACATTATCCATGCTTAGTGCAAATCCACCCTCCTTGATTCAGCAAATGTTGGGCTTACACTAGTAGGAGAAATGATAGATTTCCTACTCTCAATTGAATGATCACTCTCTCTTACAATGGCATAGAGCTCCTTTGCTAATCACTCCTAATACAACATATGCATATACATAAGCCAATGAGCTTCCACTCAAGAGCTCCTTCTCAAGAGGTTGAGCTTGGCTTCTCAAGCTATAGCATAGTGCTCTTGCTTATGGCTCTCCCCCTTTTGTGCTAGCTACACCGTCCTTTTATAGCAATTTTGAGGGCTAGGGTTACTCCTCTAACCATGGTTGGGTTAGATTTCAGCACTTATCTAATTTCATTTTCTTGGAATTATCAAGAAGTTGGTGTGGATAGATGAAGAAGAGAGAGAGGAGAGAAGTGGACGTGACAGGACTTTCATAGTAGGTTAGTGTTAGTAAATTAGTAGAGTTAGTATTTTTATTGATTTACAAATGGAATTGGATATTTACAATGGGAGTATCGAAGTAGGATACAAATAAGGAAGAACAAACTCTTAATAGGTAAGAAAATATGGATTTCTTACAATGTTGATGCTCCAAGTGTCTTGAGTAGGGTCAATTTTGACGCTTGTTGACGGTCCACTAGCTTTGACGGTACGTTTTTTCTCCACTCTTGACCTTCCTTGGGAGCCAAGGTAAGTGAACATGAGTAATCAATCACCATGGTGTTGTCTTTCAATAGAAGAGGCTGAATTTTGTGATTTTTTGATAGATATGGGTAATATGGATGAGAAAAAATGAAACTAGGTGGTCAATTTTGGAATGGAAGTGTGTGTAGGAGACATGAGTTCACCATGATTTCTCTTATTCTTCAAAGTTGAGAAGAAGGTAAGTAGGATGCAGAGGGGAGTGGTGAGAGAGGTGGGGATGATAAGTGGAGAAGTGTGTGTGAAAGAGGAAAATGATAAAGTGGAAGAGGGAGTGTGGCTGCATAGCATGGGCAAACTGGGGTCCACCAATAAAATCATAGCTCACAGCTCGTAGCTCAAAAAAATATGAAAAAATTTGAGGCAAAAGTTCAACCCACGAGCTACAACTTTTGTATGTATCACCGTTTCAAATTCGGAGAGCAAGTGACCTTTAAAAATTCAGCAAAACTTACTTTCTTTTTTCACTGCACAAAGTCCTTGTGGGGTCCTTCTTTGAATGATTCTTTTGAATGCTTCCAAGAGTGAGCCATCCATAGTGCATGCATGCATGCCACATATCCTTGACCTTATTTGGTAGGTCTATAATTGAAGATATTATTGAGATCATGATATAGTGAATAGTACAACTAAGAAAATCAAATATTGAGGGGTTTAAAAAAATATGTACATGTCAAATATAAATAATTTATGTGCAAAAAATATAAAGGGGTCAAAATAAATATCTCTCATTATAAGTCTACCATAAAAAGATGAATATTTTTGGTGGTCTAATTTATGAGAGTAATAGAGAATAGATGTAGGAAGAAAAAAAATCACAATAGTGAAAAAATATACACAATAGAACTAGTTTTTTTGGATTTTTGTTGGGATGGAGTTACACCAAAAGTAAGAGAAGCTTGCATGAAATTATTTTTATATGGAATAGAGAGTATGAAAAATGGTAAGAAGAAATATAGTAATGGTGAATCAATGTACATAGCATAAATAACACACCCTAGGTAGAAATATTTAAATAAATACCAAAATAATTATAAAAAATCTTTTATTTAGGCCCTATATACAATGAAATATTTACACACAAATGGGTCATAATATACTTATATTTGTTTATTTTTTAAATTTTTTTTTGGCTCAACTAGCCCAGTGACTAGCTAATTGAGGGTTTTTAAAGAAGATATGGGAAAGGTCCCCTAACTCACACACACCTATATACAATGAAAGAGTGAGGGTAACCACAGTGTTTGAGTGATTTAATAGGGTGAGGTAACTCACTATGGAAATTACAGAGAGCCGAAAAAAGGCTATCATTAGCCCCCCCCCAGGATGATGATATATTCATGTACTATCATAAAGCATCTTTTCCAAAGAGAGTGCTTTAGAGTCCTTGACAAGCTCTTCATTTTTTGGCCCCTTGGAATTTTGGTTTGAGTTACACTCATGCTTCACGAAACAATACTTACATGAGATAGCTGCCTTTTGACAGATCTTTGGTAGAAGGCGACTCAAATAAGGCTTCAAGCGATACCCGTTTACCTTCCTGGAGTGCTCTTTCCCATTCAAGTCCATAAGTTGATAGTAACTTGAATTGAAAGGCTTCTTGACTATGTATGGCCCCTGCCATCTAGTTTCAAATTTGGCATCAAAACGATTATCGAGTCGATTGTCATACCTTAGCACAAGATCTCCTTCATTGATGCTTTTGTCCTTTAGTTTCTTGTCAAGCTTCTCCTTCGCCTGTGTAGATTTCCTCTTGTAGCACTTGTATGCTGCTTCTCTTTTCCACTCAAGCTTAGCTAAGGTAAGAAGTCGATCCATCCATGCTTCTTGATCATCTTGTGCTGCTTTGCCATGAAGTCGCACTGTTGGAATGTTTAGCTCAATTGGTTGTAAAGCCTCTTGACCATAGACCAAGTGAAATGGTGTAAACTCCGTGGCTTCCCTATATGTGGTTCGATACGCCCACAAGGCACCATCCAAGAAGTCATCCCACAACTTTGTCTTGTTTCTCACCATCTTTCTAATGATGCCTGCAATGACACCATTAGATTTTTCTACCAGACCATTTGACTGGGGATAGTATGGTGTGCTATGACGATGTAGAATGTGAAGCTCTTCACAAACTTCTGTGAGTAAACCCTTCTTGAACCCCGGACCATTATCCGAAACAATCTCTAGAGGTGTGCCAAATCTACAACAAATATCAGTGTAGACAAACCTGCTCACTGTTTTCCCATTTACCCTTGCCACACTTTGAGCCTCTACCCACCTAGTCCTGTAGTCCACAGCCACTAGAATGTAGAGTTTACCATTCTTTGTTCTAGGCAGAGGACCCATAGCATCAATGCCCCATTTTTCAAAGGGTCCATTTGCAAGCACTATTTGCCTTGGGCCATGCACCAACCTTCTATTTCCATTTATCTGACAATTGTGACAGCTTTTATACCAATGTTGAACATCCACATGCAAACTTGGCCAAACATACCCCACAAGCAAAATCTTCTTCATAGTTAATTCTTGGGCAAAATGACCACCACATGCCTCTTCATGCAAACCTTTTAGAATGGCTGGAATTTCCTCGATAGTTGGTACTCTTTTGCACACTTGATCCTTCCCTCTTTGATAGAGGGATCCTTCTAGGAAGAGATACGCGCTTGCCTTCTTCATGAGTCTTCTCTTCTGAGCCTTCGTGAAGTGTTGTGGAAAATCACCCTCCAAAATGTAGCTAATAATGGGAGTCAATGACTCCAATCCCTGGTATCTTGGTTGCTTGACAGTTGCTGCCACCATGATGACCTGCACTTCTTTCTCAACACATGTAACTGCTTGTTGTGCAAGTAAATTGGCATCTTCATTTTGTTTCCTAGGAATATGATATAGTTGCACTTCTTCAAATTGATTAAACAATCTACGAATGGCGTGAAATTTTGCCCTTAGGTTTTCATTCTTGCATGCCCAAATGCCTAAAATCTGCTTAACAATGAGAAGTGCATCTCCCTTTACCATGAGACGTTGTATCCCTTGGCCAATGCACATCTTCAATGTCGTAGTCTGCTTCATTGTTGCTAGTTGAACCTGGTAGATTGACCTTCTCTTTCCTGACCACCTCTCCACTTGGGTTGAGCAACACTAGCCCTCCCCCTGCTTTTCCTGTGACTCGTCGAAAAGCTCCATCAAAGAACAAGGTAAAAGCATTAGGAATACTTTTAGGTGGTGGCAATGGTAGGGTCTTTACTTCGGGCACCTTTATTTCCCTCTCATGTACCTTATAAGTGAGAATCCCTGCCAATTGTGCACGCACACTATCTTCTACCTTGAAAGAGTATCGAAACTCTTGCAACTCCATAATCCACTTTGAGATCCTAGTACTAAGATTCATTTGAGATGACACCCAAGGGAACAAATTTTCTGCAGTGAGAATTAAAAAAGATTTTGGTAGCAAGTAGGATCTAAACTTTCTCACCGCAAACATGAGAGAAAGCATCATGAGTTCTGCTTCTGTGTAGCCTCTCTCCAAGGCATTCATGACCCTACTAACAAAGTAGATGGGTCACATCCTGGTACTGTGGGGATCTTGTTGCAGCAACACAGCACCAATTGTTTTCCTTCCAACACTAGAGCTAACAAAGAATGTGTACTCCCAACAAGGAGGCATGAGTGTTGGTAGCTCTGACAAAATGACTTTAATGTTACAAAAGTACTCTTCAAGGTCATCAGACCATGCAAATTCTACTTGTTGTGTCAACTTTTGCAAAGGATGAAGCAACTCCGAAGCTAAGTGAATAAAGCGTGACATATACTTCACCTTTTGAATGAATGAGATGACCTCTTTGAGATTATTGGGTGATGGGAGCTCAATAAGAGCCTTTGCCTTTGAAGGATCCACGTCAATGCCTTTATAGGAAACCTTGTGACCAAGCAAGATCACTTCATCCTCACCTATGTGACACTTGTCGGGGTTGAGTTGACCTCCCATGTCAATGCGATCTTCCAATGCGATACCTATTTGAAAGTAACCCCCGTAGCCATCACACACAGTGTACCTCTCATGACCAGCTACCTCATTTACTATCTCATCCTGAAATGGGAGGGAAAAGTGATCTCTTTTTGTTGCCTCATTAAGTGGACGGTAATCCACACACACCCTCCACTTGCCATTTTCTTAGGAGTGACAACAACGGGAGAGACCCACTCTGAATTCTCCACTGGATAAATGAAACCTGCTGCTAGAAGATTTCTTACCTCCTTGAGTAGAGCATGCTCCATTAGGAAATTTCAGAGGTCATTTGGAGGGCCATATGAAGAGAGAGAAAAATAGAGCGCGTCCAATGAGCATGAAGGCTACGTTATGTAGGAAAGTACGTGGAAAGACTCAAAAAATAGGAAAATAGCATAAAACTTTCACGAAACTAGGATTGTAGCATAGTAATTTCCTTCCTTTTACCGAGCTTTTAGGTGCTTGCATGTGGTCCCACTTCTGATATTCTCTTATGGTCATTAACGTACTGGAGGGTGACCATTAAGCCCGCACAAGATATTGGAATTCTAAAACACTTTCCCTCCATTAGAATGCTTTCAAAGTGAATCTCCCTCCACTAAAGCTTTTCTCTGAGGGCTATGGCGTCCACGTCTTCTCGCCCAAGAACCTCCAGGTGTTTACTGTCTCTCACACCAACAACCAACAACTGCACTTTGCCTAGAAGGCCAAGTAGTAGCATATCCTCAATTACAATACCAGCTTCAATAAGTGCAGAGAACCAATGGGTTGGACAAAGGATAAACAAAGGTTCATGGGTCCTCATGCAACCAAGAAGACCCAAGAGGTCTAGTGGTATCAATGTTTACCGCTCAGCATGGAAGGCCAGAGTGTTGGATTTCAAAGTTGAAATCGGCAAAAGATCTGTAAAGGAAGTTCTTGTTCAGCATGTGTTTACCCATCCTGAGGTGATAGCAAACGGTGGAAATGTATCAGATATACATCAACCACGTTGCAATTGTAAGTACTCTTGACATGTGAACTTACTGATACTCTCATTATAACTTTTCTTATATATTTTGCAATGTTTCTCCCGCTTGTTATGAGTAATGTCTCCATTCTTCACAGCTCAATTACATTAGATTTGTCATTTGTACTTATTGATACTCTTAGTTTAACTCTTCTTATATATATTGCAGATGTTTATCCCTCTTCTTATGAGCAATGGGAGCCTGTGGAGTGCATAATAGGCCTCTTCCATGTTGTTCATGCCCACATTGGTTCTCTACAGTACTCAGAGAGGAGCAGCAAAAGACTGGCTGATGAGGGAATCTTTTTTTATGACCACTTTTACCAACTCAGCTCAGGGAATAAGAATGGCATGTTGGTGAAAGTGCCTCTACCAACCGATTGGAACACTGTGGACTGGCCAGTTCCCGAGGAAACAATGGTGGAGGCAATGCGAAGTAAGCTCTACAAGGATATACAAAGGTCTCTACGTAGCTCTATTCCTACCAAACTGGTTAGAATTGCAAACTTCTGTCCTGTTGCACTCTTCATAGAGCTGTTTCATAGCTACAACATCCGAGTTACAAAAACTATGTTCATGTGCAAGTCATTTCAGCACTCATCCTTTGACAAACTTCTTGACAAAGGATGGTATGCAAAGGAAGAGATTGGTTTACGGTGCGAGGTCGCACTTGATACTCTAGTTGTCAAGTACATGATTGCAAGCCAATCACTGCTACTCTCATTTTGGTATATGCGATCACAAATGCTAAACGGTAAGTACATTCCTATGGACCACGTTTCTGCAGGTTTGGAAGATAATCCTACTGTGGATGTGGAAGTGATTGATAAAGAGCATGGCCTACTATTGGTGGTTACAATAAGGGAGCTATGCAGTCTTCAGCATTTGCGAAATGACATCATTGAAGAGTCAATGGACAAGGACCTATCAGATTTTTCCTGTTTCCTAGCTGGCCGTAAGGTGATGCGGCGAAGGGAAAAAGATATTTTGTGCAAAGAGTTGGATGGTCGGGTTGAAGTAGTGTCAATGTAACAGATATTCTTGTGAACCCAAGTGTATACAAATGACTTTCAAGACATGAAGTTTATTGATCTCATTTTTCAATTGTGCCCTGTGAAAAAGTGTGCTTGAAATACATTTCTTTACCACATCAAATCTCTCTCTCTCTCTCTCTCTCTCTCTCTATCTATATATATATATATATATATATATATATATATATATATGTTAGACAAGACAAAGACATGATAGAAGAATCATCTTAATTCATTAGAAAGTACAAACTCGTCCGTGAACAGTGGACTGAGATACAATTTCTGTAAGTATGGAATCAGAATGTCTTCAAGGTAAAAATCGAAGGAATGCCCCTCGAAAGAAGGTGGTGAGACAGTTGTTCCCGGCGGATTTAGTTCTCCCTTTTCAGGAGTATCATCAATTAGTAGTGTATTAGTTGCATCAAAGGGTACACCGATTTGGCTAAACGGTTTGTACAAAAGAGGTAAGTCTGGTTTTTTAGGGTGGTAGTGGCCCTCAACGGTAACGCATTTTCTTTGATCATACAAAAAGGCAAAATCTGACGTGTGAGGGTGGCATACACTGCAAACTATTGCAACTAGTGGCGACAAGTTTTGCCTTTGCATTGAAGACCATATGGCAACTCTGAAGCGCGGAAGAAGAAACTGAATAAATTCCTTGGTTCCTGGACGAACCACGACTCGACAAGTTCCCATCCGAAACATTTGCAAATCCTCAAAGGGTCCTCTGTCACCGAGAGGCACCCGCATCAGCAGTAATCCATTGACGTCCAAGATAATCAACCTCTGTAAAAGTTGACAAGTACATATAAGTAGTTAGAAGCTGAACACATTTTTCCATACTTGAATAGACATTACCGGAACAACCGTATCTACAGGTAGCAAGGGTCCATACTGGGTCTCTGTAGTGTTCATGTCGTTGTTGCTCTCCTCCGCTTTATCTTCATAGTCATCATTCACATCTTCATCAGGGGTCTCCCCCATGGCTCTTTCTGCCTCATTCAAGGTTTCTTCCTGAAGGGGATCGGGGAGCACCACAGACGGAGAGTGAGAGAGAGAGAAGGAGACAGACACGATGTGGGTGGGGAGACTCAAAAGAGTGAGCAGCCCCCTATACACTTATGCTATGTATAAGGTATACAAGTCAGTGGGCGCCCAGACTCTGGGCGGCCGGGCAAGGCACAGACGCCTATACCCCAACAACCTCCCACTTAAAGGCGACTGTGCCTTTAAGCAAGGGAACCTAGTCTAAAGACTACAAAAAAGGTGAGAGAAAACCGCTCTCAACCGATGCCCACTGGCTGGCTGTGATCGTGTGCATCCGGCTCTACCTGTGCATCCGTAGACACAACCTGCACAACAAGGTCACTGCTCTGCACTCCATGCAAAGCACCCTGCAACCCACAAGCAAAAGAGACTCGCCTGCTCTCTCGCTCTCTACCTGGCTGCGTGATCACAGAGACAACACCGTCTCTCGCGTGATCCACATGCAATGGGTAACCTGTACCACTCCTGGCACCTCTCGCAATCACTAGCGAACCCAAATGCATCACAAAATATCGCTCTCGTAGCGAAATCTGACATCCACAATCTCTAAGCTGACCAATCGAGATCAAACTCACTGTCAAATCTGGTACATAGCGCACATGTCGTAACAAGTAAGATGGACCACTCGGTAATGACAGTCTCACATCTCCTGCACCTGCTATCGCATGCACCGATCCATCGGTCAAACGTACACTGCCAAGCATCCCGCTAGAATAGCTACAAAACCATTCACGATGCGACGTGACATGAAACATAGCATCTGCGTCTAGCAACCACTGCGAAGGGAGTGCACTATCCACATGTATAGCATCTCGTGCATAGCTCGAGGTAAAAGTGACATCCCCGTCACTAGTATACTCCGACACTACATGTGCCTCAACTGTCAAAGCAACTGAGTCCATGGCATCACTACATACATCTCTGAGACTTCCATGTCTCCTACGATGTCGCATACGACGAAAACAACGCCGTCTAATGTGTCCAGAATGACCACAATACCAACATGTCACCTGTCGGCGTGCTCGTGAATGTACATGTCTCACACGAGTCCGTGATGACTCAGATCTATCATACATATCATGTAATCTGCGCCAAAGTGCTCTCGAAGTAGTCTCATACATAACAAGAGCATATACAGATTCCGCAAGGTGCAAAGAGAGCGTAGATAGTGCCATCTCCTCTAGCTCCTGCCACTGATCGTCAGACATGTTTGAAGGTCTACCTGCATCACCACTCAATGGTCGATGCAACCCTCGCTGTGTCAATGCATCAAGCATACACTCTCTCCATGCCGCAAAGTCTGACCCATCAAGCATGCGCATCTGTGAGAGGTCACAATCTGATCGATCACTTGTCTCTGTCATGAGCATAATGTAGCAAACTAGAAAGCGAAACCACCTCACCAACAACACCTGGAAACTGTCTACAAATATGGCCAGAAACACAATGTAAAACCTGTGAGACACACTCCAAAATAGAGCTCCCGCAATGTCAATACAAGCCTCGCATGCTCTAGTATCACACTGCAATCTGTGCCCACACTGTGCGGTATCGATGCATACACACACACCAATCTCCCACCCGCAGAGAACACCGCACGCAAATGTTGAGTGCAACCTGCAATCTCTACCTAGATTGCATAAATGATGCGCATAAAACTCCTGGGAAAATTTCGCCAGAGTTTCGTCAGTAAAACGGCCACAAAACCAGTAACCAAACTCACTGCACGCTCAAAACCATGAGCAACCAAAGCGCGTCAAATCACACTCCAAATGCATGCACCAATCTCCACATTTTGCATACATCATTGCAAACACCTGCAAATCTAGTACACAAATATCTGCTCTACCTGTGACTGCCAAAAAACATGCTCGAGGCATACATTGCCGAGCTCAAAATGCAATCACATTAGTCTCCCTGAGCATCAAACCACATAAGGCATACATCGTATCCTCCCACCTGTGAGGAAACTTGCAGCAAATATCACTCTCACATCTGAGAGCAAACCATGTGTGGAATCCTCGACACACAATAAACAACTGCTGCTGTAGAAAATTCAGCGTTCAGAATTTTAAAATTCTGATATGACGAGCGCGTCTGGAGCATGCCAAAACCCCAAGGTAGACTCCTGGATCATATGTATCCGAGTCCGGGTGTGAAAGCTATGCCAAAAACAGTGTTTTTGGGACCCGAAAGTGCACAAATAAACTTGCTGCTGTACCTTCTGTAATTCAAAGCATAATTTCAGCAAATAGACATCACCATCGCGTCCGGAGCGTGCCAAAACCCTGACCTAGACTCCTGGATCATGTAGATCTGACTCTGTATGACGGAGCTACGCAAAAAACTGCGTTTTAGAGCCCGAAAATGGCAAAAACGAGCTGCACACAGTCTTGAACCTGCTCCTGCTCCACTCTGCGTGATGCAATGTCCTCTCAATGCAAGCTCTAACACAAGAGCTCTGCCACAACAGCATCCAAGCACTCGAATGTCAAGCTCTCCTCCGCCGAGCACTTCTCTAACGAGCTCCACTGAGCTCAAAAGCTCCTCTCACCAAGGAAGCTGCAACCGCCTCCTCGACCAAGCTTGACCACACCAAGCTCCTAAGCTCCAAAGACAATGCTGCTCAAGCTAAAATCGCTCTCCGTGAAACTCCGCGATCGAACTCCACCGTCGAGAGCGAGCGAGCTATAGCCTCGAAGCTCTCAAAGCGGTCGTGCTCTCCGCGATCACCATAGCTCTGATACCAATTGAAGGGGATCGGGGAGCACCAGAGACAGAGAATGAGAGAGAGAAGGAGACACACGACACACAGATATGGGTGGGGAGACTCCAAAGAGTGAGCAGCCCCCTATACACTTATGCTATGTATAAGGTATACAAGTCAGTGGGCGCCCAGACTCTGGGCGGCCGGGCAAGGCACAGACGCCTATACCCCAACACCTCCAAGGTCTTTTCGTCTCCCTCGGTTGATCGGCTTGCCTCATACATCCTTGCCTGATCCATATCATTTTGCTCATCCCTAGGCCTGCTTTCCTCATCCATATCCTTTTGCTCATCTATAGGCCTGCTTTCCTCATCTTGGGTTTCAGCCATAGGCTCTTTTGGCTCCTCCACTGGCTGACTTGGCTCTTTCATTGTCTCCTCCGGTTGTACCTTAGCACCTTCCATATGCTCATTTGACCTTTCCTCATCCTCGGCTCTTTCATCTTCTGCTGATATGACCCCCTCGGGCCGTTGTGATTCCACTGTATCGGATGTAGGGGTTTGTCGTGGTGGCACGTCATGTTTTGTAAGATCAATAGTGTGCTCATCCAAGCCGCTATCTTCAAGCTCTCTAGGGCTAGACATAGTAAGCAGGTGTTGTATTAAACTTACCCGGTATCTTTGCAAATAATCATATGTGTAGTTTTTTAAAGCACTCTGCAAAATTGAAAGACCACATGGTGAGAATTCTTTTATAGTCTAAACCAAAACTAACTGAATGCATTGCCAAATGGGTACCTTAGTCATGAAAGGTTTTAATGCAAAGTAGCTTTGCAGGACATATTCTGCATGGAGAAGACATCTCCAGCCGCAAGAATTCCCATCGGTTTGATTTGGGACAGGTACTTCTTTGATTGGGGCCTTGTATAGTTCATACCTTCCACATAGCTTGCCATAGGCAAGCAACAACCTCTTTATACAACTGCACAAAGCAATGTCAAGATGTTAGCATGAGGCTTCAAATTTACATGGATATCTATAAGAAACACTTTCTGATACAAAACACTTACAGCCTAATTTCAGGGTGGGTTCCTTTTATTGAATTGAACACCCACACTGCTAGTTGGTCAACATCAAGGCATATGAGACTCCAGTGATGGTTGTTCTCATATGGAAAGATGATCACAGTAACTTCTAGCATAGCACAGTGGAGAAACCAACTCTCAAAGGTCCCAGATGGACTGTTCTTTTGTCTAATAATCACTGACATTTGTGGATCAAGAAGAAACACCTCTGTGTGAGTGTGCAGTGGGAGTTGACTTTTGATCAGGCTGCAGAGACTCTACCTGAGTTAGCAAACCTATTATATGAGTTTTCAAAGCTAGCAAGATAGTAACACTTACTTAAGACAAGCATAGATAATTGTGTCTGAAATCTGAGCATCTGGATTCTGTAATAAATTAATGCCCACTTTTTCTAGAGCTAGCTTTCTGGCTCCATCTACAAATGGTATCTCTGCAAGCAAACCATCCTTCATTGAAAGTAGAGTTTCTTGATTGCTTGCCTCTATAGACAGGGTCACATTGCACTCTGTTTGCCTCTGGGACTCCACTGCTACTTTTGCTTTCTCCTTAAGCTCTGCTTCCCTCATGTCCTCTGTTTGGCGAGCAATAGTCTCTGCCCTTGCCCTTGTATTCACATCATGTGTGACATCTACAACTGTGAGTTGTGGCACTAGCTCCGGGGGGTATAACAAAATTTCCCTCATTTTCTTATCCTTGTAGACATTGGGGACCAGTAGTTTGTCATACCTCCACCTTATTCTTTTCAGTGTCTCACTATCTTTGTCTATTGTAGTAACCCTGTGGGCATGGGCTGCAACAATGGTCATGTCACTGAAGTACTCCAGTAGGAAGTCCTCTGCTGCTTCCTGTAGAGCCATTAATGCCACCACCTTCCACCTTTTGGTGCCCCAGGTAGCTTCATCACATATGGACCTCACCATCCTCTGGAAGGGCAGCTTTGGTATGCATAAATCTACACATTTCTGTGCCTTTCTGATTTCTTTGAAAAGTCCCATGGAGGTTTGCAGCTTCTTCATCCTTGGCCCTTTCAGAATTTTATTTGGTTTTCCAGGTCTTTTCTTTGGGTTTGCAGATCTGCTACTTGCTTTAGATGCTAATCCTGGTCCCTTGCCTGCCTTCCTTGCAGTGGCTTTTGTTCTAGCCATCTCACTGTACACCAAAAGAAGAGTCTCAATCCCCTTCTCTCTTTCTATGACTCTCTCTCTCTCTCTCTCTCTCTCTCTCTCTCTCTCCTTTCTATAGCTTAGCATATTTAAATAGAGATAGATAGAGAGAGAGAGAGAGAGAGACAGAGAGAGTGCGCATTACTAAAGGCGCGCGCGGAGCACGTTTTTACCTCAACAAACACCTCCGCGCGCCGTTAGTATAGGGTAAAATAATACACACATACTCTCTCTCTCTCTCTCTCTCTCTCTCTCTCTCTCTATCTCTGGTCAATACACAGTACTAACGGCGCGCATAGAGACATGCACTACGGGTATGCCTCTCTACGCGCGCCTTTGGTATAGAGAGAGAGAGAGAGAGAGAGAGAGAGAGAGAGAGAGAGAGAGAGAGAGAGTATGTGTGTGTGTGTGTGTGTTTGTATTTTAAAGATGTGTGTCTGTGTGTTTGTGAGTGTGTGTGTGTGTGTGGGTGTGTGTGTTTGTATTTTAAAGATGTGTGTGTGTGTGTTTGTGAGTGTGTGTGTGGGTGTGTATGTGTGTGTGTGTGTGTGTGTGTGTGTGTGTGTGAGACTGTTTGTGTGGGTTGTTTGCTAAGACTGTGCTTGGTACTGTGACAGAAACAGAGATAGAGAGATAGAGGCAAAGGTAAAGGGAGAGACAGACCTTCGTTATGTCGATGGGTTGGCTTGCTGTCGGAGACGCAGACGACGGCTCTTGCACTCTCTCTCTCTCTCTCTCTCTCTCTCTCTCTCTTTCACTCACTCTCTTTCACGAGGTGTGGTTTTTCTCTCTCTTGACCTCTTTATATGACGTACAAAAGTATACGGTCTCAATAATGACCACACGTGTGACAGCATGCAAATATACTCTAATTTATAGTGACACGTGGGGCGCCGCCGTGTGTATCCGTTATAAGTGTGATTTTGAGAGAGAGAAAGAGAGAGAACAATAGAGAGAGAGAGAGAGAGAGAGAGAGAGAGAGAGAGAGAGAGAGTGAGAGAGAGAGAGAGAGAGAGAGAGAGAGAGGGAGGGAGAGAGACAGAGTCAGTTTGACACACAAAAAAGCAATGGAGGAGACACCTCCCTTGGAGTTCCTGCAAACCCCACCAACAAAAGGTGATCTCTCACTCTTTCTCTCTGTATTTCCAACAGTTGGTACAAATTGTGTGTGTGTGTGTGTGTGTGTGTCTAAACAAAGAAAAACCCAGACTGTTGTTCAACACACACACCTCAATACCCATACTTCCATAGACAGAGACACAGACACACATACACACAGACACACACACAGATATATACACATTGTCTCTTTCCCTACCCTCTCTGTACACGTTACTAATGGCGCGCATAGCCAACCAAATATTGGCTCCAGCTCTCTCCGCGCGCCTATAGTATGGTTATGACTCTCCCTCAGTTGTACTTAAGGCGCGCGGAGAGAGTTGCAAAGAGCACTTTTCCTTCCTTGCGCGCCTTTAGTCAAATAGAAAAATACAAAGAGAGAGAGAGAGAGAGAGAGAGAGAGAGAGAGAGAGAGAGAGAGAGAGAGAGTCTGTGTGTATTTTTTTAGTGTTCTTTGGAGAGAGAGAGAGAGAGAGAGAGAGAGAGAGAGAGAGAGAGAGAGAGAGAGAGAGAGAGAGAGACTATGTGTGTTTTTGTTTGTGCTTTGGTGAGAGACAGATATATATACATATATATATATATATATATATATATATATATATATATATATATTTATATCTATCAAGAGAGAGAGAGAGAGAGAGAGAGAGAGAGAGAGAGAGAGAGAGAGAGAGAGAGAGAGAGAGATCATGATGGTTTGGTTTTGGCAGAGTTGTCATGTTTCCTGATGGTTTTGACTTGTCATGTTTCCTGATGAATAGGATTAAGGTCTAGTAGGCAGAAGAGGCTGAAACCTGATCGAGAGCTTGTGCCAGGATTTCAACCCTTGCACGCTCAGTTGCTTAATGTATCTGCCAAAAGAACTGTTGACTTTTGTCAGGACATATCTGAAGAAAAGTCAATTGGTGAAGATCAATCAGAGAGGTCACCAGGGCAAGAGGATCTCTCACCCTACAAGGCTGTGGTGCCCTCTACAGTACTTCTGAAGAGAAATACAAGAAAGAGGAATATAGACTTCTCAGATGATACAGATGTGCTAGAAGGAAGTCCCTGTGCAACTAAATGTAAAGACAAAGAGGATGTGTCTTCTCTGGAAGACCCAGCTGCAACTGATGAGAGGCTGTTTGATTTTGCAGCATCTTGTGGTGCTGGGGACAAGTTTGATCTAGTTCATTCTATGTTTAATCCAAAGTTTGACATTGAAGACCTGTTAGCTCAGCACAGTAATTTCTTGCAGTCCTACAGAGATAAGTTTGAAGTGATGGTGCAGGTAGGAAGGGTTGTTCTGCCTACTATGACTCTTGTGCATTTAAATGACTGTGGTGGAAAGGGACAGGGAGTGAAGAAGTATAGGGAATTACCACCCTCTTGCCGACATTCAGCCTGCCCTTTGCATCAAAAAGAATGCAAACTCATTCAGGAAGCCTTTGGCTTTATGATTTACCTGAACAGCCTGTTTGGATTCCTCATGCAGAATCCTGATGAGGTGTTAGAGGAGCAGGATGCAGCACCAGATGAGGAATGCGAGGAGACAACTCATATGCAAGAAGTCGAGGAGGTTGAAGACACAGCCGACCTTGAGGTTGAGGCAATTGAAGTACAAAGAAGTAAGATGCTCTCTGTGAAAACCACAGAAATCAAACTTCCATTGGATGTCAGTAACTTCACTGAGAAGCATGCTCAGATGATGTTGCCTGCTGTGCCTGACTTCAGGATTGGAGACATGACCTATATCTTCTTACATGATGTGCAAAGTGTGTTTTATTTAAGGGAGGATTTCTCCCTGGCTATTATTTCCAGAGTCCAAGAGGAGAGGAGTGGATTTGTTTCAGAGGATAGTAGTGATGATGAGGCAATGGAAACATCCAGCAATCCAATGGAATGCCTTCGAAGATGCTTTGAGAAAGCTGAAAAATACAAGGAGACACTACCTGATGAAGCCACCTTCCAAGCAATAAGACAAAGCCTAAGACCATCGAAAAGTAACAAAGAAGTGGAGGATTGGTTTAACCATTCAGGTCAAGGGTCAACTACATCTGTAGACCTGTTGCAAGAAAACCTCTTTCTGCAGGATGAGAGCTTCATGGTAACTCTATCTCTCTCTCTCTCTCTCTCTCTCTCTCTCTCTCTCTCTCTCTCTCTCTCTCTCTCTCTCTCTCTCTCTCTCTCTCTCTTTGTGTCATTTCTGACATTGTATGTGCAGTCTTGGATTGCTGACAAGGATGACTTCCTTCGGCGCCGGACAAGAGAGTATCGAGGAAGGGATGCGGCCCTAGCACAGTACCTTTCAAAGCTTTGCGAGTCACCGGTAGTAGTTTTTCACAATTCCATGTCACAAGAGGGTTCAATAGCAACTTACACATTCAAGACACTATCACGCTTCTTGGGTGGACCGGTGCTGCCCAAAAGTGCAGATAAAGTCATTCTTGTGGACAAAGTGTTTGCTAGAGATTGTTTTGGTTACTGCCCAGGCTATACAGGTGGTCGGGCAGCGTTGCACTAGCTCTTGGTAGACAAAACCCAGATGAACTTTTAGAGTATGGCAAACATCTCATGATTCGTTACAAGGGTGACGTGCCAAAAAACAAAATTGAACCTGCAAAATCTTGATACACTTCAAGTACCAATTGTATAAGATCATGTATTACATAAATTTTGTACAATGTCATCCACTCAGAGTATCTTTCTCCACTTGTGATTCACATACACCATTGTGTCTCTCCACCTTCGTTGACTTTCACGAGCTCCGGAGTTGTTGTATGCCATTGATCTTTTAGCTTTTTGTTGTTGTAAATGTCTGATGGCTTGTGCTGTTGCTGAATTTGCCAAGACTTCTTTTGCGTGCATTCGATGAATGATTCTACGATAGAACCATTCAAATAGTTCTCTCAAACTGTTAGCCTTGATTCGAGAGCCACCATGTTGTGTGTGCCTGAAATAAGCATTTCTCGCCATGTAATGAGACTTTTCCATCCCTTGGGTATTCCATATTGCCGGGTTCCCATACTTCTGTATAAAATATGGCAAATGATTGAAGATGATGTGCTGGATATGAAAACAGATTAGTTAGAATGTTTTACAGTCACATATTTGCACATAAGAGAGAAAGAAATACATTATAATACCATGTAGTGAGTAATCTGGATGTCTGTCCATGCTGTCTTGAATGATTTTTTCAGAAGGTTGAGATTTTCCTTGAACTTGTTCATATCACCTTGTGACCAGTCATCTTTGTCGCACATCAAAAATAGGATGTCTATTGATCGCCAAACCTCAGCCTTCGCGTTACGAGTAGTTGGTTCGTGGTCTTTGACTGCAATATGTAGCTTTTTCCAGCTCTGATACTCTACCTTGCTAACATAAGATGTGTTATATATTTTTCCATGTTTTGTTAGCTTTGGATCTCTTGTACCTTGGGGCTTAGATAAAAACCTCCGTGCCTTCACCCCACCGATGGATGGTTTGCATGGGACATCCTTCTCAGCAGTTGATCTCTTTTCATTCCGCTGGATTTTCACATTGCCACCATGAAGCCCCACATCCGACAGTACCATTTCTAAGCACTGCAGGGCTACTTGTCGTTCTGCGGAGTTCTTAATCTTCCAAGAAAACCCGATGTATAAGTAGACCAATTTCTCCACAATTCTACAAAGGGAATGCATTGTACAAATGTGGACATTCACAAGTGGTATTTTCAAAACCGGTCGAGAAGCAGGATCCTCAATGTGATGTGTTGGAGCTTTTCTCCACCACTTTGGGTCCATGACCTTTGCAGGCTCCATGCAGAACAAACATGGTGACTTTGCCATTGCACCCATTCCACAATTATACATGCACTTTAATGTTTTAAGGTCACCTGCAAGATGCCTCTGAACTTGAAAGTCTCCCCTTCCATCTAAACGTAGTACCTCTCCCTGGTTAGTCTGTCGATCAATCACCTCCGGAATATTAGTTCGATGGAACACCCAATATAGAATCTCATGATCTTCTTTCTTTACCTGCAACACAAAATAAATGAGACTTAAGTAGATCTGAACATTTGAGCTTACTTGAGAATATCGCTTACCTCAAACGCACCAAGCCACCATATGTTAGATTCTGATTGAACACTAAAATATAAAGGATCATCACTGGGACACTTTGAGAGGGCTCTATTCATTAAAGTAATAGTAACACGCTCTAGCTTTTTCTCTTTAACAAGCTCACACTCATCCAGTTTTAACACAAAATGTAATAGTCCACGTGACTCTTCAAATGTGATGTTGTAAAACTCCACCATTCTCTTCTGTAGTATCCGCAGGTCCATAAAAATATTGTTGAACTCATCATATGCCATGTTCGCTCCATGGCCACTGTAAGTTGCTTTAATATGAAAGGGCTGTCCAAGATAGTCTCCCTGTGCCTCGTTAAGCCGAAGCCTCTCTTTCCAAACACTTGAAGCTGATGGTAGAAGTTTGGATTTTATACCCTTCCTAACAAAGATGGATGAGACAGACTTTTGGATAGCCGAATATCCTCTTTTGCTTACACCAAGTGAATCAAGTGTGCCTTGTATCTCTTTTGCAGGCACTGAGTTCTCTGAAATAAAGCGGTCCACTACATTTCTTTGTAGAACCTTAAACTTCTTGTCATGTACTATATCTGCTGCCAGGCTTCTACTTATAAGTGGCTTCAATCTCTTTCCTATATTGGCTTTGGGGTCAATGTTTTCCTTGTCAGGATAGATTGAATCTCTACATGAAGACAATGCATAAGTAAATAACAGAAAATTTGCTTCACTAACACTATTTAGGCACATGAAAACAATGCATAAC
Source organism: Adiantum capillus-veneris (assembly GCF_014529385.1). NCBI lineage: Eukaryota > Viridiplantae > Streptophyta > Polypodiopsida > Polypodiales > Pteridaceae > Adiantum > Adiantum capillus-veneris. Next base: position 47,122,332 of record NC_140957.1, on the reverse strand, counting down.
AAGAAAAAACAAAGAGATTACTTAACTAAGACAATGTAGCCAACCAAGAAGCATCACCTTAATGCTCGGATTCTTTTCTTGAGACCTCCTGATGCAACCTGCAATGTTTCAAGATTGCGCAATTTCTTCTTTCGGATACGACCACCCAAGATGGTGTCCTTCATTTGACAACTTCGCACCTTTCCTTTCAGTTCTTGTACCTCTGTTTTATGTTGCAAAATGGTAACCTGATCTATAGAATGTAAATGTGAAAGGCGAACAATCTCACATTGTTGAGCTTGGAGAATGCTCTTGTAAGTTTCAGCTTCTCTTGTAAGTGATTTACAATAACCCAGAAGGCCCTTTTCTCCATCACCAGCAAAGGTCAATAAGCTTGTAGGATTGACAAACGGTGGAGACGCATTAGTTATTGGATTCTTAGGGTAGAGAGAGCCTCTCGTCCAGATATCTATGTGTTTAGCTCCTTGAGCTCTGAGCGTGTCTATGGAAGCGGGAGGTATATGTGTGTTTGTTTTACTGCGCTTAATCAATGGTTGGTACTCATTGTCCAAATCAATGTGAAGGTGATATTTGGCTCGTTTCTGGGTAACATTTGTGCCATTTGAGGAGTGCGCCATTAGCCAAATGTGCAGGTTTAATGGAAAGTGAATAGCGGCTGCGGATTCGTCCCTCCATGTTAGCCTCATTCCCTCCATATTGACGAGGTTCATTTAATGCAACTGAAAAGAGGATTATCCCTCAATCACTACGAACGAATGTTCAGAAGAGTAAGGAATCTACTTAAAGTACACTTTTTGAAGTTTTACTATGAAAGACCCAGCTCTTTTATTTGCCATTTTTTCTAGAGAGAGAGTGCAAAAAATACATTTTCTTAGAAGTCCCTCCAAATGACCCCCGAAATTTCCTAATGCTTGATGACTCCTAGCCTTCGTAGCTTTTGAGCCTTAGGTGTGGCGTCTGGCTTCAACTCAATCTTGTGTTGAACAACATTCACTCCACGCACATTGGTGTAGTCTTTAGCAAAAAGCCTAGGAAATTTCCTTAGCACACATTTAAACTCCTCTCTTTCGTCCTTTGTAAGTGTTGTAGACAACATACCTTCTAACATTCCTTCATCTTGCACATTTTGGTTCTCTTGAGTACCTAACTCTTCCAAACCTCGACAAGAGGTCTCCTGGTTGGTTGGCTTGAACCTTACCCCCATGACTTCAATGGAAGACTCCTCTTCAGTAATGCTGCCACTACTTTCTTCTTCTGAAGTGTTATCGGTCCAATATTCTTCCGTCTCACTTTGAGATGATTCTTCATGGAGCTCCTCTTGGCGTTGCTCCTTCATGTCAAAGACAACCTTCTTATGATTGTCGTTCCTGCAAATTAATTTTCCACTCTCCCAATCCTGCAAAGCTCGCATTTTCATTAGCCATGGTCTTCCTAGGATAAATGGATAACCACTTCCCTTTGTCGACATAACATAAAAATATACCGCCTTCTTAATGCCAAAGGCCTCTACAAAGACATTTTTACAAATGCCTACACACCTAGCTTTGCTATTGTTTGCCATCTTGACTCTGATTTCAGGTGTCTCATGGAAATGCATGCCTAGTCTTTGCATGAGTCCCTCTGTCATGATGCAAATTTGTGCACCCCCATCCACTAGACCTTTCCTAACCAATCTTCCCTTGATGTAACAATCTAGCACCAGTGTAATGTCCTCATTCATTTCATCTTGTGCAATTTTTACAACAGGCACACTCTCTTTTACCTTTCTCCTAGTGCTAACTGCCCTTGTTAAATCCCTCCTAACTTGTGGACATAATGCAAGAAATTGAGGCCATGAAATATCAGGACCCTTACCTCGCATGTCTTCCAACAGGTTGTATGGAGCTATACCATGTCCAAGAGGAAAGTCTTGGAGATTGATACAACGTCGAGTCCTCTTAGCTTCCTTGGTCTCCTTTGCCTTATTGCCTCATCCATGATCACTCTATGATGTGACACCTTCTTTATCTTTACCTTTTCCTCGGTCATAATTAATGCCATTCGCTTCCATGTCAACCTCATTTGAATTTGTCACCTCTACCACATGCACATTTGGATCTGGCAAAGGTGGAACTCCTTCTACCCCTTGTGGAGGTGGTCTTGGTCCATTTGGTCTTTGTAGAAGCCTTGGTTGTTGACCAGTTCCTTCATCTGCATTCATCACTGGGTAATTCAAGTTAGGTCTCCCTGGCTCCCCACGGGGCCAAGGACAATTATACATCCCATGTCCAGACTCTCCGCAATTCCAACATTGCAAGACTCTCCTAGGTCGTGGATCTCGCTCTTCAAACTTCTTTGCTTGTCCCTTTGGACCTACAGCTTGTGCGAGGTGAATTGACAGGCTGCTTAAAGATTCATTTAACTTCTCAATCACTTCCGCCGTTACCTCAAGAAGCTCCCTAGATGTTGATGCTTTTGACTTACCTTTGGGTCTAAGACCTTCTATTGGAACCTCCCCCCTTAAGCACTTGAGTTTCCTATATTTCTCAGCAGCCCTAGTTTCAGCTGCATCAAAGGTAGCAAGTGCACCCGCCTCAACTTTTACCTTAAGATCAAGAAAGAGTCCGGCTATGAACCTCTCCTTCTTTAGAAATTCTGCACCATCACTAGGGTTAGCAACATTTCGTATCCATAGAGCCCAAAGACGTAGAAACTCTTGCTTGTACAAGTAGTAGTCATCTAAGTCTTTTTGCTTATGAGAAACAATGTCTTGACATAGTTTTTGAGTGTTTTGGGGATCAAAGAAGTATTTCTTGAAACGATTCAAAAATTCTGTATAATTACTCTTAACTTCCTCAAGCAAAGAGTCAAACCAAGTGCTAGCATCTTTCCTAAGGACCACCTCAAACATTTCTACACGTTCTTGATGAGTTACTATCCTCTTGATACGGCAAGACATCTTGAAATTTGCTAAAAATAATTTTGCATCCTCTCCAGGCTCTCCAAAGAAAAGAGGATATCCAGACATTTGGCGTTGGCTCTCCATTGAATTGATTTCAAAGTGACGCACGTTTTTGTTTTTTCTTTCTTTAAAAGATTTACACAATAATATTTTCTAAATTGCAATCTATTTCTACAACAAAATAAAAATATTCACATCAAATGACCTATGATAATCAATAAGAGGTAGGATGACAGGGTTTGGTGACGCGAGAATTGCTCCTACTCTTTGGGCACCAAACATGAACACCATACGTTGTTGAAAATGGATTTTTCTACTAATTGCAATGTTTACTCTAATGTGTGGAGTGAAATGGAAGGGGAAAACCTTTATTCCTGGGCCATTATCCATGGCCTATGCATGCCCTAATTCTTAAAACAAAACAAAAATATAGACGTCCAGACTAAGGTCATACCTAATGAGAGATAAAATAAAAGGATTTATTGAAGCGTTTATCTTGGCCAACCTAAGAGGACCTAAAATTCTATGAATTACACATTGAAATTGCAACTTAGTACTAACAATTATGTGTATCTTTTGCCTTGCAATGGGACTGAAGGGATCATACAAATTCTCGTGATTCATGCAAACTACTTGACTATGCTAAAGGTTGATTCTACACAAAAATACACAAGCCGTTCCTCCGTGCGGGCACCAATTTGAGGCCGTCCGGGGCGGGCAACAAGAAGAGTGTCCTCTAAGCACCCTTCTATGCTCCCATGCTGCTCAATTGGGTTGGAGTTGGAAAAAAACAACAAACACACATACAAACCCGCAACCTAATCCTACACAAATTTGGGGCACCACCTAGTTTTGGATGCGAACTAGGACACGTACACACACACACACACACACACACACACACACACACACACACACACACACACACAGAGAGAGAGAGAGAGAGAGAGAGAGAGAGAGAGAGAGAGAGAGAGAGAGAGAGAGAGAGAGAGAGAGAGAGAGAGAGCTTGGGTTGCTTTGAAATGTATCGGCAGTGATCAAACAAACACAATTATATATGTAAGAAAGAGAGAGAAGGGGGGGGCGGGGGGTTGCTCGTTGCATTAATACCTTCCTACAAATCTGTCATGACCAATCAAAGTGAGATTAGTATTTATTCAATATAGCTTGAGTAAATTACACCACAACACATCACAAGAAAAGCCACCCCAATCACTGTCTTAAAGCCAGGGGAGTCCTCTCCACCCTGTCGCCCTCTTACAGTATGTGGGATTTGTGGCTAAATTGATGACAACACCTAGAGACAAGCTATCAAGAACTTAAATAAAACACCAAGACACTTACACATCATTTTTGTCCCTGACTTCACGTTGGAAGAGAGACAAAGTATCTATGCTTAGTCCAAATCCACCCTCCTTGATTCAACAAATGTTGGGCTTACACTAGTAGGAGAAATGATAGATTTCCTACTCTAAATTGAATGATCACTCTCTCTTACAATGCCATAGAGCTCCTTTGCTAATCACTCCTAATACAACATATGCATATACATAAGCCAATGAGCTTCCACTCAAGAGCTCCTTCTCAAGAGGTTGAGCTTGGCTTCTCAAGCTATAGCATAGTGCTCTTGCTTATAGCTCTCCCCCTTTCGTGCTAGCTACACTCTCCTCTTATAGCAATTTTGAGGGCTAGGGTTACTCATCTAACCATGGTTGGGTTAGATTTTCAGCACTTATCTAATTTATTTTGCTTGGAATTATCAAGAAGTTGGTGTGGATAGATGAAGAATAGAGAGAGGAGGGAAGTGGAGGTGATAGGACTTTCATAGTAGGTTAGTGTTAGTAAATTAGTAGAGTTAGTATTTTTATTGATTTACAAATGGAATTGGATATTTACAATGGGAGTATCCAAGTAGGATACAAATAAGGAAGAAAAAACTCTTAATAGGTAAGAAAATATGGATTTCTTACAATGTTGATGCTCCAAGTGTCTTGAGTAGGGTCAATTTTGACGCTTGTTGACGGTCCACTAGCTTTGACGGTACGTTTTTTCTCCACTCTTGACCTTCCTTGGGAGCCAAGGTAAGTGAACATGAGTAATCAATCACCATGATGCTGTCTTTTAAGAGAAAAGGCTGAATTTTGTGGTTTTTTGATAGATATGGGTAATATGGATGAGAAAAAATGAGACTAGGTGGTCAATTTTGGAATGGAAGTGTGTGTAGGAGACATGAGTTCACCATGGTTTCTCTTATTCTTCAAGATTGAGAAGAAGGTGAGTAGGATGGAGAGGAGAGTGGTGAGAGAGGTGGGGATGATGAGTGGAGAAGTGTGTGTGAAAGAGGAAAATGATAAAGTGGAAGAGGGAGTGTGGCTGCATAGCATGGGCAAACTGGGGTCCACTAATAAAATCATAGCTCACAGCTCGTAGCTCAAAAAAATATGAAAAAAATTGAGGCGAAAGTTCAACCCACGAGCTACAAATTTTGTTGTATCACCTTTTCAAATTCGGAGAGCAAGTGAGCTTTAAACATTCAGCAAAACCAACTGTCTTTTTTCACTACACAAAGTCCTTGTGGGGTCCTTCTTTGGATGATTCTTTTGAGTGCCTCCAAGAGTGAGCCCTCCATAGTGTATGCATGCATGCCACATACCCTTGACCTTATTTGGTAGGTCTATAATTGAAGATATTATTGAGATCATGATATAAGTGAATAATACAACCAAGAAAATTAAATATTGAGGGGTCTAAAAAAATATGTACAATAGTGAAAAAATATACACATAAATAGAACTAGTTTTTTTGGATTTTTGTTGGGATGGAGTTATACCAAAAATAAGAGAAGCTTGCATGAAATTATTTTTATATGGAATAGAGAGTATGCAAAATGGTAAGAAAAAATATAGTAATGGTGAGTCAATGTACATAGCATAAATAACACACCCTAGGTAGAAATATTTAAATAAATACCAAAATAATTATAAAAAAATCCTTTTATTTAGGCCCTATATACAATGAAATATTTACACACAAATGGGCCATAATATACCTATATTTGTTTTTTGTTTTGTTTTTTTTTGGCTTAACTAGCCCAATGACTAGCTAATTGAGGATTTTTTAAGAAGATACAGGAAAAGTCCCCTAACTCACACACACCTATATACAATGAAAGGGTGAGGGTAACCACAGTGTTTGAGTGATTTAATAGCGTGAGGTAACTCACTATGGAAATTACAGAGAGCCAAAAAACGGCTATCACTACCTTCTGCAATAACACCGCTCCAATAGCCACGTACCTACCATCATTGACACATAGAAATCATCCTCTTGGCTTGGAGGCCACACAGCTGGCAGCTGACACAAAATTTCTTTCACACTATCAAAAGCTTCTTGAGCATCTTTATCCCATTCAAAGCCATGCACTTGCTGAGCCCTCTTTTGGAGAGGATACACATACTGTGACAACATCCAGAAAAAACGCGACAAGTACTTTAGCTTATGTATAAAGGACGCCATGCCTTGCGCACTAGAGGGAGGCTCCATCAAGACTAGCGCCTTGACCTTTTTTGGATCTGCCTCAATTCCATTTTGTGACACCACATGACCTAGCAACTGCGCTCGAGGTTGTGCTAGTTTGCATTTCTTAGGGTTTAACTGACCTCCTTCTTCGTCCAACCTTTGAAAACAAAGCCCGAGCTTCGACAAATGATCCGCCCTTGAGCTATAACACCCAATGTCATCCATGAAAACCCTAATGAATCTGCCAAAGTAGGGACCAAACACCCTATTCATCCAATCTTGGAAGGTGGCGTAAGCATTCACTAAACCAAACGGCATTTTGCGATAAGCATAGCACCCCCATGGAGAGATAAATGTCGTCTTCAACTGGTCTTCAAGAGCAATCCCTATCTGAAAGTACCTTGAAAATACATCCATAATAGAGTACCTCTCATGACCTACCACCTGATTTAAGATTTCATCTTGGAAATGGCAGCGGGTAGTGGTTTCTCTTGGTCACCACACACCCGCCATTTTCCATTCTTCTTAGGGGTGAACCACTGGAGAAACCCACTCCGACTCCTTCACGGGGTATATGATACCTGCATCTAACAATTGGTTAATCTCGTGCCAAAGAGCCTCCTTATGAATCTCCCTTAACCTCCTTAGCTTCTGTGCCTTTGGTTTGCACCCTTCTTTAAGAACTATCTTGTGCTCTGCACCCTTTGCTCCTTGTAGATCCTCGTACTTCCTCGCAAATAAATTCGGAAAAGAGGCACACAACTCAACATAGCCTTCTTTCTCTTTCTTGGTCAAATCTTCGCTTAGCATAGCAGTGACCTCCTCCACACCTATGCCATGAACTGTGGTTGCACCTCCCCTTTTGCATGGGAGCCTTCAACACTGACCCCAAACAAGTCGGCATCTCTCTTTAGCACATCCTCCTTGCTTTCCTCTTCTTCAGTATCTGTGTAGCCCTCATCATAGGCCGTCTCGGTCTCATACTCATAGCTTGTTGTGTCATCTTTGTCTTTTTCTACCAGAGGGTGAAAACGGCTCTCTTTTGTCTTCAAATCAAGCACCACATGTCTCCCTCTCTTGCTTAGCCCCTATTGCAAGTAGCCATGGCCTACCCAAGATGATTGGATAAGCATTATCACCCGCTTTCATCACAAAGAAATAGATTAAGCACTCAATGCCCATCACTTTCACTCTTACATCTTGAGCCACGCCCAAACGCCTCGCTTTGGTATGGTTAGCCATCCTCATGCGTACATTTGATTTAGCTACTGCTTTGACACGTGTTTCTTTGATAGCAGCTTCCGTCATAATGTAAACCTGTGCTCCACCATCTATATAGGCTTGAACCTGCATCCTTTTTTCAATGACCACATCCACTAGAGGAAGGACATCTGTCGGGCTACCCACTCTTAATGCCATGTTTTGCATTGCATGCACATTCCCTTTAGCCTTTGTGTTGACACTTATAGACCATTTTCTTTGTAGCTTGGGATTTAAAGCCAACAATTGACCAAAGGTAATGTTAGTCTTTTGATTTTGAATATCGCTTACCAGGTCGTATTCAGGGTAGCCGCGCCCTAGCTGAAAGTCTGCTTGCTTGATTTTGCGACGTCTCCTCTTCTTGCTAGTTTTCGGCTGCTCCTTGCCTTCGTACACTTTCTCCTTACCTTTACGGGTCCTCATCTCCCGCTCGATTTCTGTCTCCCTTTCCATCCTTGCTCTTTTGTTGGCCAAAACTTCAACATTTTGCTTATCATTAGGAAATTTTGGAGGTCATTTGGAGGGCCATATGAAGAGAGAGAAAAATAGAGCGCGTCCAATGAGCATGAAGGCTACGTTACGTAGGAAAGTACCTGGAAAGACTCAAAAAATAGGAAAATAGCATAAAACTTTCACGAAACTAGGATTGTAGCATAGTAATTTCCTTCCTTTTACCGAGCTTTTAGGTGCTTGCGTGTGGTCCCACTTCTGATATTCTCTCATGGTCATTAACGTACTGGAGGGTGACCATTAAGCCCGCACAAGATATTGGAATTTTAAAACACTTTCCCTCCATTAGAATGCTTTCAAAGTGAATCTCCCTCCACTAAAGCTTTTCTCTGAGAGTTATGGTATCCACGTCTTCTCGCCCAAGAGCCTCAAGGTGTTTACTGTCTCTCACACCAACAAACAACAACGGCACTTTGCCTAGAAGGCCAAGTAGTAGCATATCCTCAATTACAATACCAGCTTCAATAAGTGCAGACAACCAATGGGTTGGACAAAGGATAAACAAAGGTTCATGGGTCCTCATGCAACCAAGAAGACCCAAGAGGTCTAGTGGTATCAACGTTTACCGCTCAGCATGGAAGGCCAGGGTGTTGGATTTCAAAGTTGAGATCGGCAAAAGATCTGTAAAGGAAGTTCTTGTTCAGCATGTGTTTACCCATCCAGAGGTGATAGCAAACGGTGGAAATGTATCAAATATACATCAACCACGTTGCAATTGTAAGTACTCTTGACATGTGAACTTACTGATACTCTCATTATAACTTTTCTTATATATTTTGCAATGTTTCTCCCGCTTGTTATGAGTAATGTCTCTACTCTTCACAACTCAATTACATTAGATTTGTCATTTGTACTTATTGATACTCTTAGTTTAACTCTTCTTATATATATTGCAGATGTTTATCCCTCTTCTTATGAGCAATGGGAGCCTGTGGAGTGCATAATAGGCCTCTTCCATGTTGTACATGCCCATATTGGTTCTCTACAGTACTCAAAGAGGAGCAGCAAAAGATTGGCTGATGAGGGAATCTTTTTTTATGACCACTTTCACCAACTCAGCTCAGGGAATAAGAATGGCATGTTGGTGAAACTGCCTCTACCGATCGATTGGAACACTGTGGACTGGCCAGTTCCCGAGGAAACAATGGTGGAGGCAATGCGAAGTAAGCTCTACAAGGATATACAAAGGTCTCTACGTAGCTCTATTCCTACCAAACTGGTTAGAATTGCAAACTTTTGTCCTGTTGCACTCTTCATAGAGCTGTTTCATAGCTACAACATCAGAGTTACAAAAACTATGTTCATGTGCAAGTCATTTCAGCAGTCATCCTGTGACAAACTTCTTGACAAAGGATGGTATGCAAAGGAAGAGATTGGTTTACGGTGCGAGGTCGCGCTTGATACTCTAGTTGTCAAGTACATGATTGCAAGCCAATCACTGTTACTCTCATTTTGGTATATGCGATCACAAATGCTAAACGGTAAGTACATTCCTATGGACCATGTTTCTGCAGGTTTGGAAGATAATCCTACTGTGGATGTGGAAGTGATTGATAAAGAGCATGGCCTACTATTGGTGGTTACAATAAGGGAGCTATACAGTCTTCAGCATTTGCGAAATGACATCATTGAAGAGTCAATGGACAAGGAACTATCAGATTTTTCCTTTTTCTTAGCTGGCCGTAAGGTGATGCGGCGAAGAGAAAAAGATATTTTGTGCAAAGAGTTGGATGGTCGGGTTGAAGTAGTGTCAATGTAACAGATATTCTTGTAAACCCAAGTGTATACAAATGACTTTCAAGACATGAAGTTTATTGATCTCATTTTTCAATTGTGCCCTGTGAAAAAGTGTGCTTGAAATACATTTCTTTACCACGTCAAATCTCTCTCTCTCTCTCTCTCTCTCTCTCTCTCTCTCTCTCTCTATATATATATATATATATATATATATATATATATATATATATATATATATATATATATATATATATATATATATATATATATATATATATATATATATATATATATATATATGTTAGACAAGACAAAGATAGATAGAAGAATCATCTTAATTCATTAGAAAGTACAAACTCATCCGTGAACAATGGACTGAGATACAATTTCTGTAAGTATGGAATCAGAATGTCTTCAAGGTAAAAATCGAAGGAATGCCCCTCGAAAGAAGGTGGTGAGATAGTTGTTCCCGGTGGATTTAGTTCTCCCTTTTCGGGAGTATCATCAATTAGTAGTGTATTAGTTGCATCAAAGGGTACACCGATTTGGCTAAACGGTTTGTACAAAAGAGGTAATCCTGGTTTTTTAGGGTGGTAGTGGCCCTCAACGGTAACGCATTTTCTTTGATCATACAAAAAGGCAAAATCTGACGTGTGAGCTTGGCATACACTGCAAACTATTACAACTAGTGGCGATAAGTTTTGCCTTTGCATTGAAGACCATATGCCAACTCTGAAGCGCGGAAGAAGAAACTCAAAAAATTCCTTGGTTCCTGGATGAACCACGACTCGACAAGTTCCCATCCGAAACGTTTGCAAATCCTCAAAGGGTCCTCTGTCACCGAGAGGCACCCGCATCAGCAGCAATCCATTGACGTCCAAGATAATCAACCTCTGTAAAAGTTGACAAGTACATATAAGTAGTTAGAAGCTGAACATATTTTGCCATACTTGAATAGACATTACCGAAACAACCGTATCTACAGGTAGCAAGGGTCCATACTGGGTCTCTGTAGTGTTCATGTCGTTGTTGCTCTCCTCCGCTTTATCTTCATAGTCATCATTCAAATCTTCATCAGGGGTCTCCCCCATGGCCCTTTCTGCCTGATTCAAGGTTGATCGGCTTGCCTCATACATCCTTCCCTGATCCATATCATTTTGCTCATCCCTAGGCCTGCTTTCCTCATCCATATCCTTTTGCTCATCTATAGGCCTGCTTTCCTCATCTTGGGTTTCAGCCATAGGCTCTTTTGGCTGTTCCACTGGCTGACTTGGCTCTTTCATTGTCTCCTCCGGTTGAACCTTAGCAGCTTCCATATGCTCATTTGTCCTTTCCTCATCCTCGACTCTTTGATCTTCTGCTGATATGACACCCTCGGCCCGATGCGATTCCACTGTATCGGATGTAGGGGTTTGTCGTGGTGGCACGTCATGTTTTGTAAGATCAATAGTGCGCTCATCCAAGCTGCTATCTTCAAGCTCTCTAGGGCTAGACATAGTAAGCAGGTGTTGTATTAAACTTACCCGGTATCTTTGCAAATAATCATATGTGTAGTTTTTTAAAGCACTCTGCAAAATTGAAAGACCACATGATGAGAATTCTTTTATAGACTAAACCAAAACTAACTGAATGCATTGCCAAATGGGTACCTTAGTCATGAAAGGTTTTAATGCAAAGTAGCTTTGCAGGACATATTCTGCATGGAGAAGACATCTCCAGCCGCAAGAATTCCCATCGGTTTGATTTGGGACAGGTACTTCTTTGATTGGGGCCTTGTATAGTTCATACCTTCCACATAGCTTGCCATAGGCAAGCAACAACCTCTTTATACAACTGCACAAAGCAATGTCAAGATGTTAGCATGAGGCTTCAAATTTACATGGATATCTATAATAAACACTTTTTGACACAAAACACTTACAGCCTAATTTCAGGGTGGGTTCCTTTTATTGGATTGAACACCCACACTGCTGGTTGGTCAACATCAAGGCATATGAGACTCCAGTGATGGTTGTTCTCATATGGGAAGATGATCACAGTAACTTCCAGCATAGCACAGTGGAGAAACCAGCTCTCAAAGGTCCCAGATGGACTATTCTTTTGTCTAATAATTACAGACATTTGTGGATCAAGGAGAAACACCTCTGTGTGAGTGTGCAGTGGGAGTTGACTTTTGATCAGGCTGCAGAGACTCTACCTGAGTTAGCAAAGCTATTATCTGAGTTTTCAAAGCTAGCAAGATAGTAACACTTACTTAAGACAAGCATAGATAATTGTGTCTGAAATCTGAGCATCTGGATTCTGCAATAAATTAATGCCCACTTTTTCTAGAGCTAGCTTTCTGGCTCCATCTACAAATGGTATCTCTGCAAGCAAACCATCCTTCATTGAAAGTAGAGTTTCTTGATTGCTTGCCTCTATAGACAGGGTCACATTGCACTCTGTTTGCCTCTGGGACTCCACTGCTACTTTTGCTTTCTCCTTAAGCTCTGCTTCCCTCATGTCCTCTGTTTGGCGAGCAATAGTCTCTGCCCTTGCCCTTGTATTCACATCATGTGTGACATCTACAACTGTCAGCTGTGGCACTAGCTCCGGGGGGTATAACAAAATTTCCCTCATTTTCTTATCCTTGTAGACATTGGGGACCAGCAGTTTGTCATACCTCCACCTTATTCTTTTCAATGTCTCACTATCTTTGTCCATTATAGTAACCCTGTGGGCATGGGCTGCAACAATGGTCATGTCACTGAAGTACTCCAGTAGGAAGTCCTCAGCTGCTTCCTGTAGAGCCATTAATGCCACCACCTTCCACCTTTTGGTGCCCCAGGTAGCTTCATCACATATGGACCTCACCATCCTCTGGAAGGGCAGCTTTGGTATGCATAAATCTACACATTTCTGTGCCTTTCTGATTTCTCTGAAAAGTCCCATGCAAGTTTGGAGCTTCTTCATCCTTGGCCCTTTCAGAATTTTATTTGGTTTTCCAGGTCTTTTCTTTGGGGTTGCAGATCTACCACTTGCTTTCGATGCTAATCCTAGACCCTTGCCTGCCTTCCTTGCAGTGGCTTTTGTTCTAGCCATCTTACTGTACACCAAAAGAAGAGTCTCAATCCCCTTCTCTCTTTCTATGAATCTCTCTCTCTCTCTCTCTCTCTCTCTCTCTCTCCTTTCTATAGCTTAGCATATATAACTAGAGAGAGAGAGAGAGAGAGAGAGAGAGAGAGAGAGAGAGAGAGAGAGAGAGAGAGAATCCACATTACTAAAGGCGCGCACGGACCCCTTTTTAACCTCAACAAGCACGTCCGTGCGCCGTTAGTATAGGGTAAAAAAACACACCCATACTCTCTCTCTCTCTCTCTCTCTCTCTCTACTCAATGGACAGTACTAACGGCGCGCATAGACACATGCATTACCGGTATGGCTCTCTACGCGCGCCTTTGGTATAGAGAGAGAGAGAGAGAGAGAGAGAGAGAGAGAGAGAATGTGTGTGTGTGTGTGTGTATTTAAGATGTGTGTCTGTGTGTAAGTGTGTGTGTGTGTGTTTGTGAGTGTGTGTGTGTGTGTGTGTGTGTGTGTGTCTGTGTTTGTGAGTGTGTGGGTGTGTATGTGTGTGTGTGTGTGTGTGTGTTTGTATTTTAAAGATGTAAGTCTGTGTGTTTGTGTGTGGGTGACAGAAACACAGATAGAGAGATTTAGGCAAAGGCAGAGGGAGAAGCAGACCTTCTTGTTATGTCGCTGCGTGGCCTTGCTGTCGGAGACGCAGGCGATGCTCTTGCACTCTCTCTCTCTCACTCTCTCACTCACTCACTCTCTTTCACGAGGTGTGTTTTTTCTCTCTCTTGACCGCTTTATATGGCGTACAAAAAGTATACGGTCTCAATAATGACTACACGTGCGACAACATGCAAATATATTTTAATTTATAGTGACACGTGGGGCGCCGCCGTGTGTATCCGTTATAAGTGTGATTTTGAGAGAGAGAAAGAGAGAGAACAATAGAGAGAGAGAGAGAGAGAGATAGAGAGCCAGAGAAAGAGAGAGAGAGAGAGAGAGAGAGAGAGAGAGAGAGAGAGAGATAGAGAGAGAGAGAGACTAGGTGTGTTTCTGTTTGTGCTTTGGTGAGAGACAGATATATATATATATGAATATATATATATATATATATATATATATATATATATATATATATATATATATATATATATATATATATATATATATATATATATATATATTTAGTTATTTATATTTATAGATATATTTATATCTATCAGGAGAGAGAGAGAGAGATCATGATGGATTGGTTTTGGCAGAATTGTCATGTTTCCTCATGGTTTTGACTTGTTATGTTTCTTGATGAATAGGATTAAGGTCCAGTAGGTAGAAGAGGCTGAAACCAGATCCAGAGCTTGTGCCAGGATTTCAAACCTTGCAGGCTCAGTTGCTTAATGTATCTGCCAAAAGAACTGTTGACTTTTGTCAGGACATATCTGAGGAAAAGTCGCTTGGTGAAGATCAATCAGAGAGGTCACCAAGGCAAGAAGATCCCTCACCCTACAAGGGTGTGGTGCCCTGTAAAGTACTTCTCAAGAAAAATACAAGAAAGAGAAATATAGACTTCTCAGATGCTGCAGATGTGCTAGAAAGTACAAAATGTAAAGAAAAGGAGGATGTGTCTTCTCTGGAAGACCCAGCTACAACTGATGAGAGGCTGTTTGATTTTGCAGCATCTTGTGGTGCTGGGGACAAGTATGATCTAATTCATTCTATGTTTAATCCAAAGTTTGACATTGAAGACCTGTTAGCTCAGCACAGTAATTTCTTGCAGTCCTACAGAGATAAGTTTGAAGTGATGGTGCAGGTAGGAAGGGTTGTTCTGCCTACTATGACACTTGTGCATTTAAATGACTGTGGTGGAAAGGGACAGGGAGTGAAGAAGTATAGGGAATTACCACCCTCTTGCCGACATTCAGTCTGCCCTTTGCACCAAAAAGAATGCAAACTCATTCAGGAAGCCTTTGGCTTTATGATTTACCTCAACAGCCTGTTTGGATTCCTCATGCAGAATCCTGATGAGGTGTTAGAGGAGCAGGATGCAGCACCAGATGAGGAATGCGAGGAGACAACTCATATGCAAGAAGTCGAGGAGGTTGAAGACACAGTCGACCTTGAAGTTGAGGCAATTGAAGTACAAAGAAGTAAGATGCTCTCTGTGAAAACCACAGAAATCAAACTTCCATTGGATGTCAGTAACTTCACTGAGAAGCATGCTCAGATGATGTTGCCAGCTGTGCCTGACTTCAGGATTGGAGACAGGACCGATATCTTCTTACATGATGTGCAAAGTGTGTTTTATTTAAGGGAGGATTTCTCCCTGGCTATTATTTCCAGAGTCCAAGAGGAGAGGAGTGGATTTGTTTCAGAGGATAGTAGTGATGATGAGGCAATGGAAACATCCAGCAATCCAATGGAATGCCTTCGAAGATGCTTTGAGAAAGCTGAAGAATACAAGGAGACACTACCTGATGAAGCCACCTTCCAAGCAATAAGACAAAGCCTAAGACCATCGAAAAGTAACAAAGAAGTGGAGGATTGGTTTAACCATTCAGGTCAGGGGTCAACTACATCTGTAGACCTGTTGCAAGAAAACCTCTTTCTGCAGGATGAGAGCTTCATGGTAACTCTCTCTCTCTCTCTCTCTCTCTCTCTCTCTCTCTCTCTCTCTCTCTCTCTCTCTCTCTCTCTCTCTCTCTCTCTCTCTCTTTGTGTCATTTCTGACATTGTATGTGCAGTCTTGGATTGCTGACAAGGATGACTTCCTTCGGCGCCGGACAAGAGAGTATCGAGGAAGGGATGCGGCCCTAGCACAGTACCTTTCAAAGCTTTGCGAGTCACCGGTAGTAGTTTTTCACAATTCCATGTCACAAGAGGGTTCAATAGCAACTTACACATTCAAGACACTATCACGCTTCTTGGGTGGACCGGTGCTGCCCAAAAGTGCAGATAAAGTCATTCTTGTGGACAAAGTGTTTGCTAGAGATTGTTTTGGTTACTGCCCAGGGTATACAGGTGGTCGGGCAGCGTATTACTACACCTACACAGCAATGGCACTAGCTCTTGGTAGACAAAACCCAGATGAACTTTTAGAGTATGGCAAACATCTCATGATTCGTTACAAGGGTGACGTGCCAAAAAACAAAATTGAACCTGCAAAATCTTGATACACTTCAAGTACCAATTGTATAAGATCATGTATTACATAAATTTTGTACAATGTCATCCACTCAGAGTATCTTTCTCCACTTGTGATTCACATACACCATTGTCTCTCTCCACCTTCGTTGACTTTCACGAGCTCCGGAGTTGTTGTATGCCATTGATCTTTTAGCTTTTTGTTGTTGTAAATGTCTGATGGCTTGTGCTGTTGCTGAATTTGCCAAGACTTCTTTTGCCTGCATTCGATGAATGATTCTACGATAGAACCATTCAAATAGTTCTCTCAAACTGTTAGCCTTGATTCGAGAGCCACTATGTCGTGTGTGCCTGAAATAAGCATTTCTCGCCATGTAATGAGACTTTTCCATCCCTTGGGTATTCCATATTGCCGGGTTCCCATACTTCTGTATAAAATATGGCAAATGATTGAAGATGATGTGCTGGATATGAAAACAAATTAGTTAGAATGTTTTACAGTCACATATTTGCACATAAGAGAGAAAGAATACATTATAATACCATGTAGTGAGTAATCTGGGTGTCTGTCCATGCTGTCTTGAATGATTTTTTCAGAAGGTTGAGATTTTCCTTGAACTTGTTCATATCACCTTGTGACCAGTCATCTTTGTCGCACATCAAAAATAGGATGTCTATTGATCGCCAAACCTCAGCCTTCGCGTTACGAGTAGTTGGTTCGTGGTCTTTGACTGCAATATGTAGCTTTTTCCAGCTCTGATACTCTACCTTGCTAACATAAGATGTGTTATATATTTTCCATGTTTTGTTAGCTTTGGATCTCTTGTACCTTGGGGCTTAGATAAAAACCTCCGTGCCTTCACCCCACCGATGGATGGTTTGCATGGGACATCCTTCTCAGCAGTTGATCTCTTTTCATTCCGCTGGATTTTCACATTGCCACCATGAAGCCCCATATCCGACAGTACCATTTCTAAGCACTGCAAGGCTACTTGTCGTTCTGCAGAGTTCTTAATCTTCCAAGCAAACCCGATGTATAAGTAGACCAATTTCTCTACAATTCTACAAAGGGCATGCATTGTACAAATGTGGACATTCACAAGTGGTATTTTCAAAACTGGTCGAAAAGCAGGATCCTCAATGTGACGTGTTGGAGCTTTTCTCCACCACTTTGGGTCCATGACCTTTGCAGGCTCCATGCAGAACAAACACGGTGACTTTGCCATTGCACCCATTCCACAATTATACATGCACTTTAATGTTTTAAGGTCACCTGCAAGATGCCACTGAACTTGAAAGTCTCCCCTTCCATCTAGACGTAGTACCTCTCCCTGGTTAGTCTGTCGATCAATCAGCTCCGGAATATTAGTTTGATGGAACACCCAATATAGAATCTCATGATCTTCTTTCTTTACCTGCAACACAAAATAAATGAGACTTAAGTAGATCTGAACATTTGAGCTTACTTGAGAATATCGCTTACCTCAAACGCACCAAGCCACCATATGTTAGATTCTGATTGAACACTAAAATATAAAGGATCATCACTGGGACACTTTGAGAGGGCTCTATTCATTAAAGTAATAGTAACACGCTCTAGCTTTTTCTCTTTAACAAGCTCACACTCATCCAGTTTTAACACAAAATGTAATAGTCCACGTGACTCTTCAAATGTGATGTTGTAAAACTCCACCATTCTCTTCTGTAGTATCCGCAGGTCCATAAAAATATTGTTGAACTCATCATATGCCATGTTCGCTCCATGGCCACTGTAAGTTGCTTTAATATGAAAGGGCTGTCCAAGATAGTCTCCCTGTGCCTCGTTAAGCTGAAGCCTCTCTTTCCAAACACTTGAGGCTAATGGTAGAAGTTTGGATTTTATACCCTTCCTAACAAAGATGGATGAGACAGACTTTTGGATAGCCGAATATCCTCTTTTGCTTACACCAAGTGAATCAAGTGTGCCTTGTATCTCTTTTGCAGGCACTGAGTTCTCTGAAATAAAGCGGTCCACTACATTTCTTTGTAGAACCTTAAACTTCTTGTCATGTACTATATCTGCTGCCAGGCTTCTACTTATAAGTGGCTTCAATCTCTTTCCTATATTGGCTTTGGGGTCAATGTTTTCCTTGTCAGGATAGATTGAATCTCTACATGAAGACAATGCATAAGTAAATAACAGAAAATTTGCTTCACTAACACTATTTAGGCACATGAAAACAATGCATAACAAGAAAAAACAAAGAGATTACTTAACTAAGACAATGTAGCCAACCAAGAAGCATCACCTTAATGCTCGGATTCTTTTCTTGAGACCTCCTGATGCAACCTGCAATGTTTCAAGATTGCGCAATTTCTTCTTTCGGATACGACCACCCAAGATGGTGTCCTTCATTTGACAACTTCGCACCTTTCCTTTCAATTCTTGTACCTCTGTTTTATGTTGCAAAATGGTAACCTGATCTGTAGAATGTAAATGTGAAAGGCGAACAATCTCACATTGTTGAGCTTGGAGAATGCTCTCGTAAGTTTCAGCTTCTCTTGTAAGTGATTTACAATAACCCAGAAGGCCGTTTTCTCCATCACCAGCAAAGGTCAATAAGCTTGTAGGATTGACAAACGGTGGAGACGCATTAGTTATTGGATTCTTAGGGTAGAGAGAGCCTCTCGTCCAGATATCTATGTGTTTAGCTCCTTGAGCGCTGAGCGTGTCTATGGAGCTGGGAGGTATATGTGTGTTTGTTTTACTGCGCTTAATCAATGGTTGGTACTCATTGTCCAAATCAATGTGAAGGTGATATTTGGCTCGTTTGTGGGTAACATTTGTGCCATTTGAGGAGTGCTCCATTAGCCAAATGTGCAGGTTTAATGGAAAGTGAATAGCGGCTACGGATTCGTCCCTCCATGTTAGCCTCATTCCCTCCGTATTGACGTTGTTCATTCAATGCAACTAAAAAGAGGATTATCCCTCAATCACTACGAACGAATGTTCAGAGGAGTAAGGAATCTACTTAAAGTACACTTTTTGAAGTTTTACTATGAAAGACCCAGCTCTTTTATTTGCCATTTTTTCTAGAGAGAGAGTGCAAAAAATACATTTTCTTAGAAGGCCCTCCAAATGACCTCCGAAATTTCCTAATGCCACTCCGATGATATTCACCCTAGGGACTTCACCACCATCCGGAGGAGCTGGCTGCACTTGATTGTCAACTACCTCCTCCCTTGGGACATTGAGCTGTGCTTGGCCTCTACCTCTGCCAAACAGTGGATAAATACCGCCTCTTTCTCATAGCGGATGAGTGCAATCTAGTGCATAGTGTCCTTTTTCACAGCAATTGTAACACCGGCCAGGCAGTGGCCTTGCCCTGCCCCTTGCTCTTCTTGGTTGACCTCTATCCATCACGCTTAGCCGCAATTCCTACATTTTCTCATACAAATATTGCCCGGTTCGCACCCAATTTTGTGGCACCACGGCTACACCCCGATTTGCCTGGTTCTCATCATGAGCCACATCCTTCAGAACCTGAGGTTGGGCCACTGCTTCATAACCCGACACGCCTGGTTCAATCTTCTTTTTTATTTTCCTACTTTTTGCCTTTGTGATGGTCACTGCACCATTATAGTTTCTGGGCTCTCAAAATCCACTTTCTCCCTCACTTTAGGATGCAAGCATGCCATGAATTTATCGAGCTTGAAGTAGTCGCGATTGTCCAGCTGCATGGCACCCGCTAACTTTGCCCATCACACTTCAAAACGATCCAAAAACAAACTGAACTCTTCACTTACATCCTGTTTGAGTGCCTTCAGTTTGGCATCCATATCCACTGGGGACGTCTCTTTGCGGAAATCATGTAGGAAACACGCCCGTAGAGCTGGCCAAGAATGCCTCGGCTCACCTTCCACCGATTCATACCATACTTTTTCCTTCCTGCGCATCACCGAAGGAAATGTCTGCATCTTGCTGTCCTCATTCGGCATACGCAACGACAACATATACAACTCAAAGTCTGCAACCCACTCATCAAGATTTTCTTCACCTGTAAAAATTGGCCCATAGCTTCTAAACGCCATGTCGACCAACACCGAAAATATCTTCTCTTCACTTAACTGGGAGCAATCAATGTGCTCCTCCGTGGGGACACCAGAAGATGGAGAGGGGGAATGGGGAACACACCCGACACACAAACAGTTGCCCCTACATAGCTCATGGTATTCACAGCACCCCTGTCCTCTGGAAAACACCTTCAAAATAAGCAACTCACACTAGCAGGGCCTCGCTTGCACTTCGCCCAACGCACACACGCTTTGCACAATTTCTAGATAGCGATCACACCAATCTTGCCCGCTTCCAGCCCTTCCACATCTCGACACCTCGCTCTCTTTCTCTCTCACACACACAGGGGGACCTGGGGGGGCGCACACGCTCACACACACCGACACCACACACATTGGAGACGAGCAAAGAAGAAGGGGGGGAAGGAGAGAGATGGCACCAAAAATCGACAATGACGATTTTCTCCTTCAAACAAAAAAACCATGTACAAGATCCGTACAGTTGGCTCTGTGCCACACCCTTGCTATCACTATTCCATACAGAGGGGCATACACATTCCTTGTCACTCGAATTTGTCGACACACACCTCGACAAAAACTCCATTGTTAGCTTCACTTCGACAGAAGCAACTTCTCTTGGCAACCCTCACTCGCTTCCTTCTTCGCAAGTCGCTCGACCTTCCGAGCCACTTGACGGCGATGCTTCTCCCTTGGGTGTCTACTTCGATCACACCGATCTCGTAAAGTCCTTCCTTCTTCCCCAAGCCCCAAGGAAAACGCAAGAAAAAAAATCTGCCCGAACCGCTCCCCTCTCTTTCTTTTTCTTCTTTTCCCTCTTTGTTTTTTTAAGGCAAAGAAAAAAACTTCTTTTTTGGGCAACGGCGCCACTGCCTTTGAGCTTTTTAAAAAAAAAGTCTTTACTCACCCCTTCTTTCTTTTTCCTTTTCGCCATGAGGTTACCTTTTCACTTTTGACCTTATAGCCAAGGACCTCAATTTCCAAACCTCCCTTTCGCATGCTGACAATGGACGAAACGGCACACATTTTGGCCCTACCATACTGAATTTCTTCCTCGTCAAAGCCCTATCCTAAGAACCTTGCCACCTTTTAGTCGTCTGAGATCTTCGAACGGAGATTCATAACGCTGGAAAAAACCCGATCTGCCTTTGTCTCGATCGTCCGTGAGCTTGGCACTTGGACGTATCCCAGCGCCCGTAACTTCGATCAATGAGCCGTAAACTCCGGTTGACTTTCCATATTGCATGCCACTTTCTAGAACTCTAGTGAGCTCAAAAAACTCCTGTTGGAACGCCTACCGATGAGCACATACCCGATCCCCGATACTATTCAACACGCCATAACTTGCTCATCTAAGCTTCGAATGGCAATCCAAAAAGATCGGCATGCTCCACAACTTGAGCTTTACACGCGTATCCAATAATCCCAATTTTGGCCACATGTCTGTACTTGCCCTGTCCGTCAGGACCTGCAAAGCCTTCTATCTTTGGGCTTGTATATCTTTCACACCGAAGCCCTGTTTGATCAGCCGTCTAGACGGGCTCATAGAGCATCTCAAAGAATACATTCTAGAACACTGATTCAACATATCGGGCACCTTTACCTGCTATTCCATCTGGACCATTTTGGGACCTTTTAGACATACACTTCTGTCACGACATGCTCTCCCAAGGCCTTCGTTCCTGCTTTAGCTCTTTGCGATGCGCGTGCTAGCACGCATAGCTCGCCATAGAGCATGTTTCTGCACAAATCAACTTTGGCTGCATCAACGTCAATAGATGCGTCTCTTTAACTTAAGAAAAGAACATTGATTCTTTCTTTTTACTATCTCATTATCACCTCACACTCTAGCTAGATCCTATAGCTAGTATATATATATATATATATTCTATGTATTTTCCATATATTTTTTATATTTTTTAAATATCTATTAGGAAGGTATCAAATCCTAATGGGACACTAGCTTGCATAATTTTCAATGATGCACCTATTTTAATGCATTATTGCAAGGATGTATACAAAACTTTGTCAAGGAGCAATGTCATGCTTGCATATTGCATGAGGTGTCCATTGGAATCAAATGGAGCTTTAAGCTAAGGGGACCACAAGAAGACTTTTGTTGATATACTCATTATGGAAAATGTGGACTCTCATAGGGGCCTTATAAGGACTTTGACTTTCTCTCTCTTGTCCAAAATGGGTGTATAGTAAATTTTTTACAAATGAAATCAAAACTTGTCGGCCCCTTTGAAATTATAATATACTCATTGAGATCTATCCATTGATATATATCATGCCATCAGATTTGTTATATTCTTAAAAAATCTTTTTTTTATAAATGTGACAGCTCCGGCTTATAAATGGAATCTCTCCCCACAATTCAACTTTAGTAGGAAGACCATAACATTTACAAATAAACTGCAATCATCAGTAAATTTATGTGCTTTGTCTCACTTCACGCTACCTATTTTTTTACCTTCAACTAGACACACAAAAATGCCACTTAGGTTCATGTCACGTAGGTTCGCTAGACGTGTGTCCGAATGACTCAACACAATATGAGTAGCTGGTTTGCTCTCATGCCACGTCCACTAGACCAATATGACTGCCTTGCGTACCATAAAGACTCAATGGACATTCACAACCTACAACGCACGAAAGTTGTGCATGAGTTTCGCTTTTGTTTTCTTGAAAGCCAATGTTCGGGAAAAATCATTTTTCCAAACATACAAAATTCTTTCCTTGAATTCTGCAAGAGGTAATTTTAGAAAATTAGGTTTAACTTTTTCTCTAATTTGGGGTGGAATTTCTCCCTTTCCTCGTGCCCTCAAGTGACATTTTTGAAATTGAAAATGGAACAATATTAAGCGGAGACACATTTTTCCCGCGCACCAGTGAAAGCTTCAAAAATTTAACCAGGTAGCTAATCCTTGTTTGATGCTGACATTAGAGTATCTTTTATATATAATGTTGTCCACCTCTATGTGATAGAACACCACCTAACTACTACTTTATCAACCTGTCTTGCCACATCAAAAGCCTCACATCAATATCCAAGGCATAACTCAAGTAGACACCACACCAACTCACACCCACACATGAACCTTAAATTTCATAACAACCTAGAGGGCAACTTCATGAGGCCATCCAAGGACTCAAAGGCTGAGGTTCCATGGCAAGGTGGTGGGGACACATCACACTCTCCCCTCTATGTGAAAATCAAATGTTGGCTGTGACCACCACTTTTTCTTGGTCTTGGGTAAAATATTTGGCTTCATTTCACTAGGAAAGGCACTATAAACTGGGAATATAATTAGCTTTGCAACATTAGGACCCAACCTCTTCATTCTCTCATACAAGATCTGGCACACTATATCAATTTCTTCTTGTCCTACCAAAAAGAGAAGGTTTATCACCTTTTGGATCAGTTAAATATATCTGCATATCAGTTATAAGTGCATCATCTAGGTAGTTACTCTCTAGTTGCTAAATCTACAAAGAACGTCCTTCAGAATCTAGGGATAGTGAAAATGTTACATTAAAAAATGTAACAAGAAAACTTCTCAACATCAAGTGTAGCTGAGGTAATTATAAGACACAAATATGTTTGCTGTCTTTCTAGGTCCTTCAATAACCACAAAGCGGACATCAGTGTTTGTTTTTTTTATATTGTACTTCAATAACACAATACATTGAGAACTAGCCATCCACAAGCACTCCTCTAAGAAGCATTGCATCTTTCATGTATGTGATTGTTATCTCAAGTACTATGCAATCCTCAAATCTAATTACCTATAAAGTTTGTTGTTCCTATTCTCAGAATGGTTGTTGAACATGATATGAACTACAAATCAACACTAAAGAATAGGCCTTATGAGCTACTAAAGCTGGATGAGATCAGACAGAGAGCAATGCTGGAATAGAAAGTAGTACAACGATAAGGAATTACTAGCATAACAATAGAAGTTGAAGGTCAAGGAGTTCTGTAAAGGCGACTTAGTCTTATTGTATTAGTCAAAATTAGGCCCGAAGAAACCCAATCTGAAGATAGCATGGTCAAGACCATATGATGTGAATGGCACAATCAAATTGAGAAGATTTATCATACCAAGAAGGGGTAAGGGTACTTGAATAAAGGAATTCATATGATGATCTAAGTGCTACCATATTTAGACTTAGTAGAAACTCATTAGAAGGTATTTGATGTTCATAATGGTCACTCGCGGTGCATTAAAGAGCGTATCTTTTTGGATATCCCACCAGTAATCATCATAAGGGCACGTGAATGCATGAATGCCATGTTAATAACGACTATTATACTCCTAAGGGAAAAAGAGGTGGAGCATTCATGGCTCAAAATAGAACAACTATGAGGAGTTTGTCCCGAGAGAGGCTAAAGGGGGGGGGGGGGGGGGGGGGGGGGCTACTATGTAAGTATGTATGGTGACACACATTAGGAAAAATTTGGACTCACAAAGGGGCCTTATAAGGAGTTTGACTTCCTATCTCATGTCCAAAACGGGCATGCGGTAAACTTTTTACAAATCAACTCTAAACTTGGCGGAGATTTGACAGTTAGAATCTACTCTTCAAGCTCTTTTTATTGATATATAGCACACCATGAGATTCCTCATATTTTGAAAGATTCTATTTTTAATTCTCTTGTGATGTGACAACTCCGTTTAGAATCTAGAGAATAAAAAATAGAATCTTTCAAAATATGAGGAATCTCGTGGCATGCTATATATCAATAGAAAGAGCTTGAAGAGTAGATTCTAGCTACTAAATCTCCGCCAAATTTAGAGTTGATTTGCAAAATTTTTTCCGCACGCCCATTTTGGACGTAACAGAGGAAGTCAAACTCCTTATAAGGCCCCTTTGTGATCCAAATTTTCCCTAATGTGAGTGTACAAGAGGGAGGTTCTGGTAAATGTAATTAAGCATATACAATAGCGGTAGCCTTCAATACTTGCATGCATACATTGTACGTGTAAGGGAGGGGGTTGGATTGTTATGGTGGTGGTTGGTTTGGGGGGGAGGGGTGTTGAGTATGTGTTTCAAAAAGAGATATCCTTGAAACTAGATATGCCAAGAAAACCTCAACAACGTGCAAGAAAAATTACCTCAAACTTTTCTCTAGCTAGACACTTGTATAATTTGGTCTATCACATAGTGTGATCTCATGAGTGCCTGTTATCGTACTTTGCACGTACATAGTGGGAACGAATGCTACGAGATATCTTTTGTGACTTTTTAAATACATAAGTATTTTTTATAATGTATATTTATATATATGCATATCTATGTGTAAAATTAAGCTTTTTATCTTATCCTATTATTTATGTCAAGGGTAACATATTCTTACTTTATCGTTACTAAAGTGTTATGGAAAAAAACGTTGTGAGCGGGATGAAAACACACACAGCGCCTCTATAACGACCCGACACACACTCTTGGGAAGATACACACACACACTATGGGGCACCACTCGGCTTAGACAACACACCTGGCCGAGACAGGGAACACACCTCTGGAGTGAGAGGAGAGAGACTATCCACTTGCCCACTCCACACAGACACACACACACACACACACACACACACACCCAAAAAACTCAGCTCAAAAGAGGAGAATTTCTGATGTTTAGATACAAATGATATTGGGCCAACACCAATGGGACAAACAGCTCACACAATATGGGTAAAAGATACCAGATACAATCACAAATTGGAGAAGAAGCTTCACTCACCGGAGAAGATTACACAGAAAAACAACAGAAAAAGAGTGAGGAATTTGGCAAAATGGACAGCGCCATCGCGTTCGGAACGGCCCAAAACCCCAGTCTACAATGTCAAAGTGCTCAAATCCGACCTCGGATGAGCAGTTTACGGCCAAAACAGGCTCCAAAATGAGCAAAAACACAGCTGCGGCTGTTCCTCCTCTCTTCTCCTCGTTTTTTCTGGTCTTCTCTCAGTTTTTCCAGTTCCCACACTTAGATTTATTAGTTGGGCACCCTTGGCCTTTTAGATGACCTCAAACGGACCCCGAACATGCCAAAAACTGACCTCGCAGTGCATAGTTGTCACCTTTTTGCATCATTCGCACACCTGGCACTCAGCTTTTTTCCAATAATGCATCTCGCCACCACGTGAAGTGGCCCCATAAAGTGGTCCTAATGATGGCCTTTCTGCATAACTCTCACCAGAAAACACCCACGTTGTGTCGGTCCTCATCCGCGTGCAAATATTGACCTCGTTCGCCCTCCTGACGCCACTAGATGCCATCTGACGCACCTGCTGACCTCACGTCGTCGGCCCGCGGATAGCTTCCTCGAGAAGTTTTCCGCGCTACCAACTTCACTTTATTGTAGAAAAAACACACTAGTACTGATAATAGTGAAAATCGCTGCACTATGTGCATGCTGTCCTACCTGTACACATGTGGGCCCCACGTAACCACCTGACTAAGGAAAATGGGTAATTATTTATTTGATACACCATGCATGTGTATGTACATATGCGCAATCCCTTGCTCCAAAAAACTCCTGACATAATTTGCCCACCCCCTAGCCTGCTAGATCATTCATGATCAGCAGCAGCAAAGAGAGATATGAGATTCGTCGCATCACAGGTCTCCTCATCCCTCACAGACATCACTCGCTCTTCAGAAAACTCATCTTGCTCCACCATCATCAACCTGGCATGATACAACTTAAGACGCAACCCATTTACCCTTGACTTATGTAGAACACCATCCAGGTTAGCCAGCTGATATGTGCCATTTGGAAAACACTCTACTACCTTGAAAGGGCCTTCCCACTTAATTTGAAACTTCTTTTGGAAGGTGCTGTCCAGCTTACTTTTGTAGTGCAAAACCAAGTCATGTTTCTTGATACCCTTACTTTTGACCTTTTCATTTATCTTTGCCAAAGCCTTATCCTGCATCTACCCATAATGCTCCAACGCGCTCATCCTATCCAACTGGACCTCTTGTAACTGCAAGAGCCTCTCTTTGAATGCATCACTAGGCGGCCCAAGCAACTTCTCTAACATCTTGACCGCAGGCAACTCTACCTCCACAGGCAATAGTGCTTCCTTTCCATACACCAAATGAAATGGAGTAAACCCTGTACCTGTCTTCACTGAAGTACGGTAAGCCCATAATGCACTAGGCAATTCCAAATCCCAATTCTTTCCTTGGTGCTCTGTCACTTTAGAAAGAATTTGTACCAACTCACCATTGAACCTTTCATTTAAGCCATTACACTGCGGGTAATAAGGAGTGGTATGCTGGTGCCTAATCTTCATCTTTGCACATAAAAAATCTAGTAGTTTAGCTCTAAAGCCAGGCCCCTTATCTGAAAGTAGCTCCAGTGGCACCCCAAACTTGCAACATATTTCATCATACACAAATTTTGCCACATCCTTTGCAGTGATCTGTTTTACTGCTATAGCCTCTGCCCATCTAGAGAGATAGTCCACTGCCATCAAAATATAGCTTTTGCCCCTGCTTGTGATAGGTAACGGGCCTATTGCATCAATCCCCCACTTTTCAAACACATCAAATGCCATAATGGTTTTTCGTAGCTCTGGCTTCAACACTCTCTTCCCAAATGCTTGACACCTATTGCAAGACCTACACCAATGGTGAACATCCTTGTGCAAACTAGGCCATACATACCCCTCTT
Organism: Adiantum capillus-veneris; assembly: GCF_014529385.1. NCBI lineage: Eukaryota > Viridiplantae > Streptophyta > Polypodiopsida > Polypodiales > Pteridaceae > Adiantum > Adiantum capillus-veneris. The sequence goes on along the minus strand of NC_140957.1, from coordinate 47,094,415 downwards.
GCAAAATCTTATGCAAGGTGATCTTTAGAGCAAAATGACCACCACATGCGCCTTCGTGATTCTCTTCCAACACTCTGTAAAGCTCCTCCCGCCAAGGTACACGTCTCAACACGAGATCAGCCCCTTTCATGTATAAGACATCACCAATCAATTTGTACCTGTATGCTCTACGCACAAAGCCATACTTCTTAGACTTCTGAATCTCCTTTGGAATGATTCCTGTTAGCAAAAACTCCTCTTCTTGAGCCAAACTTTCCCGACCATGATAAAGAGGTAAATTGGTCCTCAACACGAATAGCTCCCCAATCATGCCTTGAGCTGCTTCATGTGCCTCTCCATTTAGAGCACGTTCAATATGTCTGATGCTCCATGCTTCAAACTTTTTCAACAGACCTTTAATTCTGAAACACATTTCCTTCAATGCGGTGTTCTTGCTCTTCCACACACCCAGCACTTGCTTCACAACTAACAAGGCATCACCTTTTATGCTCAACCTTCGAACCCCATGCTTCAAACAAATGTGTAATCCGGCTTCCAATGTAGCATATTCAGCCTCATTGTTACTATGCGCATCCAATTTGAACCCTCTCTTGCATACTAGCTTCCCCTCTGGATCATAAAGTGCTATACCCCCTGAAGCTGCATCGTGGCTCTTTCTGTATGAACCATCAAAGAACAACACATGTGCATTGCTGATCTGTGGCACTTCTTCAACTACCTTTCTCACCACCTCTTCCTTAACAATAAGGGGATTCTCCTTGTAGGTCAACAAATCAGCTAGGGTAGCCCTTGTACTATCTTCCACTAGAGAAGAGAACTCAAACTCTTGCAGCTCAATTACCCATTTCTTCACCACATTTGACATGTTAATACCATTAATTAACTGTGGCAAAAAGGCATAACTCGTCAAGAAAACAAAAGGCCGTGGTAGCAAGTAATGACGAAATCGTCGACAAGCAAATATTACACTGGCCATCACTAGCTCTACTTCCGATAACTTTCTCTCCGCTACCAACTTCACTCGGCTTGCACAATACACTGGCCTCATATAATGGCTGCCCTTCCCCTTTTGCAATAGCATGGCTCCAATGGCATCATCCCCTACAGATGGATTTACATAAAAAACTTTCTCCCAATCAGGAGCCTGCATGGCTGACAACCCCCCTAACACCTCTTTCACCTCTTGAAACACTTCTTCACACTTGTCATCCCATTGCAATGGATCATGCTTTGCCACTTGCTGTAATGGATAAAGAAGCTGCGAAGACAATGGAATAAACCATGCCATGTACTTCACTTTGTGTATAAAGGTTGCCAATTGCTTCGTACTCATAGGTGATGGAAGAAGAATAATAGACTTCACCTTATCTGGATCAGCCTCAATGCCATTTTCTGACACCATATGGCCCAATAACTTCACCCTTGGCTGTGCTAGATGACATTTCTTTGGATTTAGTTATCCTCCACATTCATCATATCGAGCCAATACCATCTGCAGCTTCTCATGGTGTTCAGCCCTACTGCTATAAACACAGAAGTCATCCATAAAAGCCTTAACACAACTACCAATGAATGGTTCCAGCACCCAATTTTCTCTTTCTTGATAGAAAGATGGTCCATTTGACAACCCAAACGGCAACACTGTGTAGAAATAGCAGCCCCATGGCGTAATTAATGTTGTCTTTGTGCGGTCTTTAAGAGCAATCTTCAATTGAAAATAGCCTGAAAAACCATCACACACACTGTACCTCTCATAACCTGCCACTGAATCCAAGATCTGATCGATGAATGGAAGAGGATATGGGTTCTTCTTAGTGGCTGCGTTTAAGGGTTTAAAATCTACACAAATTCTCCACTTCCCATCCTTCTTTGGACTGACTACTACTGGACTCACCCATTCTGTGGTCTCCACTGGAACTATGAACCCTGCCTTCAATAACTTGTCCACCTCTACCCGCAAGGCTTCCATTTTCTCTTGACCCATCCTTCTTAGCCTTTGCCGTACTGGCTTAGCACCTTCTTTCAGCTCTATATGCATCTCTTCACCCTTGAACCCTCTGATCTCTTCATATGAAGTAATGAACAAATCAGGAAAACTAGCCAGCATATGCAAAAATATATCCTTCTCCATAGCTGAGAGGTCTCCACTAATCATTTGCGTCATTAATTCCTGCTTCTTTGACAACTCAACCTTGGTTTGCATCAGCCCTTCAATCACTTCATAAGGCCCTTCACTTTCATCTTCAACTTCATTCGCAAATGCGACTAAACCACACTCCTGGATTTCTTTATCCATCAAAATAAATGCAACATCAGCATCCTCATCACTGCTGGTAGTGCTATCACTGTCCTCATCTGTCACCGTGGAAGAGTCTTCATCACAAGACTCATCCTCATCTTCATAAAGCTCCTCTAATCGTTTCCTTGTGTCCATATTATAAAGCTTCTTGGTACCTGTCTTTCCATAGAGGCTAATTGTACCATGTCGCCAATCTTGAACAGCTCCCACTGCACGTAACCATGGTCTGCCCAGTATAATAGGATATGCTCCCAACCCTGCTGGCATCACATGAAAATCAACCACTGCCTTTGCATCATATGCCTCCACTTCTAAGCTCTTTACAACACCCAAGCATTTTACTTTTTGATGGTTTGCCAATCTGATCCAAAACCCTGACACCCCAGCCACTGTGAGACCCATCTTCTCAACGCATGAGTGTGTTATGACGCATATTTGGGCTCCGCCATCCACATAACCTTGTCCCAAATTTTTCCTTTTATGCCACACATCTACTATTGGACAAATGTCTGGTAGCTCATCCATTGCCAACACCTTTACTGAACCTCTCTCTGGATCTTTCTCTATTGGGTTAACCATCCTCTTCCACTGTCGCTTTAGCTTAGGCACCATCTCTATAAGCTGCCCAAAAGTAACATCTGCCTTCCTGCTCGTCAGATCCTCCCTCAAGTCATAGCTTAATTGCCCATCCCCTAGTGGAAAATCTGAAACATGAAACTTTCGACGAGCTCTCCTTTTCCTCTTGGCCTTGACATCCTCGTCTTCATGGCTCTTTCCTTTCTTCTTACTAGGACCTGGGGCACTTCTTCCTTCCTTATCCTCTGTGGTCCTCTTCCCAATAGGCATCACTAATGTATCCTCTAGCTTTGATGCCTTCTCCAAGGTGACTATACTTAGCACTTTTGTCTTTCCCTTTTTCTCCTGGGTCAGTCCATTGGTTCCTTCGTCTCCCTTAATTTCGATGCCATAATCATGCGACCTAGTTAGCACCTGTTTTGGCAATGGATACATGTCTCCTCCCATCCTTGGTGGCTTATCACATTGCGGGCTGATGTGGCCCAACTCTCCGCAATTATAACATGTGGGCGTCTGCCTCCAAAACCTACTATTATTTTGTCCAGCACCATTCCTAGGTCTTTCTTCACTTGCTGGCTGATTTGCAAACCGCCCTTGACCTCGAGTATTTCCCACTTGACCTAGCATGTTTAGGCTGAGATTCTTCATCAAATCTACCATTTGCCTCATGTCTTGCCTTAGCCCATCATCTTGCACTGCTGTAGTGACCACTGCTGGCATAACCTGAGTAGTAACAGGAACTACTGGTTCATGATGAACCCCTGACATACGACCTTGTAAAGAGTCCATAGGTTGAAATTCAGACCTCATTGGCAAAGACTCCACCCCTAACTGGCTCATTTTCCTCAGCTTCCACTCTTTGTTCCTTGCTACCTCTAGTGCATCTTCATATGTCCTAGGCTTCTTTAGCTCCACTCTCCAACGTATATTCTCCCAAAGACCAGCCAGGAACCTGTCCTTCTTCATCATGTCAGGCGGGGGTACCTGTGGTGCTAAAGCCTTGCACATTCGCTCCCATGCCAATGAAAACTTACGTATGTATGCATCTACTGGCTCACCTTCCTTTTGCACCAAAGCCTGTACTTCTTGCCACACCTTGTCAGGATCTTCTATTTTCACAAACTTCACTTCTAACCCATGTCGTAGATTGTCCCAACTCAACCTTACAGGTGGATCAGCCACATGCAACTCCTCTTCAAATGCTTTAGACCAAACTTGTGCATCACTCTTCAAACAAATTTGGAGAAGGCGTAACATTTGCGTAGGGTCATGAATCTGGTTGCTAATGTAGGCAACCTCCATCTTTTCCAAAAATTCTTCCACATCTTCATCACTTCTTCCATGAAACTCCGGATAAGAGAAAGCCATGGCTAGAGAAACCCTTCAAACACACGTGCAAGAACCCAAAACTTTTTACTACCCAATCCCCAGAAACCTCAATGGAGCTCAGCTTTAGATAAGGACAAACACATGCACATCAAATGAGTTTTCATAGTTAATCATCGAAATGACAACAGGCAAAGGACATTCCAGGATCTCTCTCAATCTTCTTGGCCCAAACATAAAGACTATGCGCTGCTGGAAAAAGATCTTCCTGGACACATGAACATTTATTTGGACTCTTTGAGTTAAATGAAAAGGAGTGAACTGAGGGCCATTTTGATCATCCATTAAAGCCAACCATGAAGCTCCCAAGAAGGCACACCTGACTCAACCTCTGATTTTTTCCAGAATTTCAGCAGCATAACAGCATAAATGGCTCAAAATGCCAAAAAACCAGCCATCATAACTTGGGAAAATTTCGACAGAGTTTCCCCAGAAGTAGAGCAATGAGAACCCAAAATATAGACTATATCTGTATGCATAAACTGCCAACAATAGAACCCGAGCATCAAATAGGACTCACTAGTACATAGCTTATGGCGAGGTCACGAAAAGGGTGCTCCAGCTACCTATATCACCGAAAGGATCTCCACATTTGAGAATCCCCCAGCTCAATAAAAACCTCACGCTATCGACCCTCACACGAAGGCTAATGCAAATTGCATATAGTCAAGTCTCAGAAATGACTATCTTCCAGACCAAGTCTCAGAAATGGCTGGGACTGCCAAATAAAACCATATATGGCTCCACAAAGGCGTACAATGGCAGTTTCCACAAGTAACGTACAATCCAGCAGACAATGCGCTCAAATAGGTGCCAAGTGATGCATTCCCACAACAACTGCAAGTGACATCACTCCTAGTATATCACTGTACTCCAGCTACCTGTACCTGTGTGAATCACCTGTACCTGTACCTGTCCCTGTCACCTGTAACCTGTAACCTGTAATCTGCAACCTGCAACCTGTAACCTGTAATCCCGAAGCTCGAAGCTCGAAGCTCGAAGCAGAAGGTACTCGAAGAAGATCCTCCGTGGGGGCGCCAAAAGAATGTGAGCGGGATGAAAACACACACAGCGCCTCTATAACGACCCGACACACACTCTTGGGAAGATACACACACACACACACTATGGGGCACCACTCGGCTTAGACAACACACCTGGCCGAGACAGGGAACACACCTCTGGAGTGAGAGGAGAGAGACTATCCACTTGCCCACTCCACACAGACACACACACACACACACACACACACCCAAAAAACTCAGCTCAAAAGAGGAGAATTTCTGATGTTTAGATACAAATGATATTGGGCCAACACCAATGGGACAAACAGCTCACACAATATGGGTAAAAGATACCAGATACAATCACAAATTGGAGAAGAAGCTTCACTCACCGGAGAAGATTACACAGAAAAACAACAGAAAAAGAGTGAGGAATTTGGCAAAATGGACAGCGCCATCGCGTCCGGAACGGCCCAAAACCCCAGTCTACAATGTCAAAGTGCTCAAATCCGACCTCGGATGAGCAGTTTACGGCCAAAACAGGCTCCAAAATGAGCAAAAACACAGCTGCGGCTGTTCCTCCTCTCTTCTCCACGTTTTTTCTGGTCTTCTCTCAGTTTTTTCAGTTCCCACACTTAGATTTATTAGTTGGGCACCCTTGGCCTTTTAGATGACCTCAAACGGACCCCGAACATGCCAAAAACTGACCTCGCAGTGCATAGTTGTCACCTTTTTGCATCATTCGCACACCTGGCACTCAGCTTTTTTCCAATAATGCATCTCGCCACCACGTGAAGTGGCCCCATAAAGTGGTCCTAATGATGACCTTTTTGCATAACTCTCACCAGAAAACACCCACGTTGTGTCGGTCCTCATCCGCGTGCAAATATTGACCTCGTTCGCCCTCCTGACGCCACTAGATGCCATCTGACGCACCTGCTGACCTCACGTCGTCGGCCCGCGGATAGCTTCCTCGAGAAGTTTTCCGCGCTACCAACTTCACTTTATTGTAGAAAAAACACACTAGTACTGATAATAGTGAAAATCGCTGCACTATGTGCATGCTGTCCTACCTGTACACATGTGGGCCCCACGTAACCACCTGGCTAAGGAAAATGGGCAATTCTTTATTTGATGCATCATGCATGTGTATGTACATATGCGCAATCCCTTGCTCCAAAAAACTCCTAACAACGTCAATAGATACAGCTCTTTAACTTAGGAAAAAAAACATTGATTCTTTCTTTTTACTATCTCATTATTACCTCACACTCTAGCTAGATCCTATAGCTAGTGTAATTTCCAATATATATAGATATTCTATATATATTCCATATTTTTTTAATATTTCTCTTAAATATCTACTAGGAAGGTACAAATCCTAGTGGGACACTAGCTTGCATAATTTTCAATGATGCACCTATTTTAATGCATTATTGCAAGGATGTTTACAAAACTTTGTCCAGGAGCAATCGCATGCTTTCATATTGCATGAGGTGTCCATTGGAATCAAATGGGAGTTTAAGCTAAGGGGACCACAAGAAGATTTTTGCTGCCAAAAAGATACCCTCATTAGGGAAAATTTGGACTCTCAAAAGCGTAGGCGTGAAAATGGTGATGAAGGGTCTTCAAAAATAGCTACAAGAAGTGGAAGGAGGAATGATGCAGTACCTTTGCAAGAGCCAAAAACACAAGAGGCACCTTCACTAGTAGTGACCATGGTGGAGTCTACAACAGGGAAGAAGAAGAAGCTAACAAAAGGTAAGCCAAAAGGACCAGGCTACAAACTACAATTTGTCATTGACCTTGCAACAGACTTGAAGAGAGTGCTAGAGGGTGAGGATTTTGAATAGCAAGGTTGAGTTTACTTCGGGAGAGGTTCCTGGAATAGCCAAGCGTGATTTCCATGAAGAAATTATCAACATCATCAAGAGAAAGAAGCAAACACTTGGAGACTCTATTCATCCACAAGCTAAATGCAATACTGTGAAGACATAAGGAGTACATATGAATGCTAAAGAAAATGATGAAGCTATGGTAGGATGCTACCAATATTCTTAGAATGTAAGACAAGTGAAATTTACTGATGATGGAGAAGAATCTCAAAGCATTCATAGAAGCCACTATTTAAAAGCCACTAGGCGTAGGATACTACAGAAGCATTTGTCAAGGTAGGTGATCTTGAAGAACAATTTGGTACCTTAATTAACCATGGTTCTTGAATAAATATAATGTCGAAAAGCCTTTACAACAAATGTAAATGGCAATGCACACAAAACATGGTTGGATGGTCAGGGTGGCAAATAATTCATCAAGTGAATTGTATGCAACGTGTCCAAGTGTAAAAGTGACAATAGGTGATGTAAAGGTTGAACAAAACTTCTTTATACATGACACATCTTCATATCATCTTATCCTTGGACAACCATACATTATGGGAGCTTGAATGAAAGCAAAGGTAATGGATAGTGGTTCAGCTTATGCTAGGATACGAAGCAAAGATGGTAAACGTGTTGTTTAATTTCTCACAGTTTGTGTAAACCATGAAAGAAATGGTGACAACCTCAGAGATCATCCTCTACCTGTTGGGGTATAAAGACCAATGTGGTTGCCCAGGTAAGTGGGTGGGCCGCCAGGTATGTACACATATTCTTTTGTTAAAACCTAATAAGAACTCACTATGCTCTACACATTACAGTAGAGCGAGTTCACCATATCGTCGTGCTCTTCTTCTCGCACTCTCTCGCGTCGCACTTTCGCTCGTACTCCTTCAACTGGTATCAGAGCTCAGATTGAGGCTCGGGGCAGCACTGCAGGAGGCTAGAGTCACCAGCTCAGATTGGAGTGAAATTCGACAGGCGAAGACACGGCCCCAAATCCTGTGGGTGAGCCCAAAGGGCTCGGTGTTCTCAGAATTTCATTATGAGGTCATCTCGGCCACCGTTCGGCTTCAACAAAGGTCTGCGCAGGCCATTTTCGACTACGTGGTCTCGGCGGGTGCAGATCCGACTCTGCAAATTTGGGGTTTTCTGCCTACGACTGCAGGTGTTGAGGATATCGAAACTCCCAGAGTGTTGATTTGTGGCTGTCTACACATCGAAGGATGGCTCACAGTTCTTGGAGGCGTGTCACATACGACACGGGCGCATCTACACACAGACTGTAGGCGACATCCACTAGTTCATCAGGTAGCTTGTGTTTGCTGCTTGATATTCCAGATTTCATCCTGACATTGCAGGTACTTCCACATGGGATGTATCGTCAGAGATGATGTATGTTTGTTGAGGGTTTGTTGGCTGTGAGTCACACAGCAAACTACCGCCGCAGCGGTTACAACATATAGTGGGAAATTTATGGATGTATGACTTTGTGGGAAGTCTATGTACTGTCAGATTTACTGTAGCCTTTGTTGAGGGTCGAGTGAGGTTTTATTGAGCTGGGGGATTCTCGAATGTTGAGATCCTTTCGGTGATACAGGTCTTGGAGCGATCCCTCGAGCACCCTTAGATAGGCAGCTAGGATGTATTGACTGTGAGTTAGACAGTTGGGATTGCATCTTTGCTTTACTGCCGTTGAGGCATTGTCGCAGTCTATGCTTACAGGACAGTGACAGGACAGTCAGAGGCAGTACAGGTGCAGGACAGGTTTACCCACAGCTTACAGTGTTAGAGAGATAATGGTTTTTTGAGCTGTTTTTGGTCTGTTTTTAGTACACCAGAGCCATTTTACAAAGGAGACTCTGCCAAAATTTTTGCAGAATCTGAAGCTTTCTTGGTTCATTTGACAGGTTGATATTGGTTTAGAGGTCAGTTTACAGGGGAAACTCTACCGAATTTTTCCCAGGAAAGTAAACTACTGTGAAGCGTAGCTATGGCTGGATCACAGGACACTGCTCTTACAATATCAAGAAGCTGGATGGAACCAATTTCCCATTGTGGAAGAAGCAGATTTGGCACGTGTTGGTACAAAAGAAGCAGATAAAACCTATAAAGCTCAAGGGGATAAAACCAGAAGATATGGACGAAGATGAATGGAGCGAAATGGATGAATTGGAACTTTCTACCATTATGCTGACTTTGGCAGAAAGCATTTACTTCAATGTAGCAGACGAGATGTCTGCTTATCAAGCATGGTTAAAGCTAAGTGATCTTTATGAGAAGCAGAGTGCAGCTTCACATGTATACTGGCTTAAGAAGCTTGTTGACTTGAAGATGAAAGAAGGGACACCTATGTCCAATCATCTGAATGAATTCAACACAATCTACAGTCAGTTGTCAGCTCAAGGTGTCAAGTTTGATGAACCTGTTAGAGCTATGTTCCTGTTGATCACATTGCCGGAAAGTTGGGACACTTTTCGCACAACTTTGAGTAATTCTACACCTCCAGATGGTTTGAACATAGCAGGTGTAGAAGAAAGTCTGCTTACTGAAGAAACCAATAGAAAGACAATGGACAAAGGAAAAGGAACAACCTTAGTTGTCAGGGGAAGTACCAAAGAAAAGTACAAAGGTGGAAAGAGGAATCAGTCTCGTAGCAAGTCCCACAGTGCTAAAGGCAAGAGTGACATAGAATGCTACCATTGTGGCAAGAAGGGTCACATGAAAAGAGACTGCAGAGAATGGAAAGCAGAAAAAGGCAAAGAGAAAGATGAAGACCATGGTGAGAAGAACAAGTCCTCAGTGAAGATTCAAGAAATAAATGTGACAAACACTGTTGCAGAGGATGACAGTCTAGTGTCAGGAGACATCTACTTCTTGAAGAATACAATGGACTCAGCTCTTCTTATAGCATCTGATGGAAATGCACTGAGTGACTGGATTATAGACTTAGGGGCATCACTTCATGTGTCTCAAAACAAGGAGTGGTTTACCTCTTATGTGCCCACTAAAGATCATGTTCGGCTAGGCAATGGGCAGACATGTGAGATCTTAGGTGTTGGAGATGTTCAATTGAAGTTTCAGAATGGATCTTCTTTCAAGCTGAAGAATGTGAGACATGTTCCCGCAATTACAAAGAGCTTGATCAGCACAGGTTTACTTGATGATGCTGGCTACGTCACCACTTTTGGACAGAACATGTGGAAGATATCCAAGGGTTCTATGAAAGTAGCACATGGAGTAAAGTCTGGAGGACTTTACATGATTTATGTATCAAATGTCTCTAAAAATGTAATCAATGTAACCGAGCAGCCGAATGTTTCTTTGTGGCATAGCCGGTTAGGACATATGTCCAAGAAGGGAATGGAAATCTTGTCTCGTTCTGGTTATTTACCTGGCTTTTCATTTAATGATTTTGAATTCTGTGAACATTGTCTGTATGGTAAGCAAACACAGCAGCCACATAAGCATAGAAGCAGTAGGAGAGATACACAGTTGGCACTTGTTCATAGTGATTTGTGTGGACCTATGCCTAACCTATCTCTAGGGGGAGCTTCTTACTTTATGACATTTATAGATGATTACTTGAGGAAAGTATGGGTTTACTTTCTCAAGCACAAGGATGAAGCGTTTAGTGTTTTCAAAATGTTTGTGACACTTGTGGAGAATCAGAGTGGCAAGAAGCTTAAATGCTTACACACTGACAATGGTGGAGACTATGTTTCAAAGGCATTTCAGGACTTTTGTGAGTCAAAAGGTATAAAACGTGAACTTACTGCTCCTTAAAATCCTCCTCAAAATGGTGTTGCTGAGAGGATGAATAGGACCATACAAGAGAAGGTCAGAAGTATGTTGTCTAATGCACAACTGCCAAATGGGTTTTGGGCTGAATCTGTATCAACAGCTGTTCATCTTGTAAATAGATCTCCTAGCAAGGTTTTTCAGAAGGATTCAGTGCCAGAGATGGTATGGTCAGGCAAAATGCCCTCATACAAGCATCTCAGAGTCTTTGGTTGTGAGGCATATACTCACGTTCCAAAGGAATTTAGGAACAAACTTGAGCCAAAGAGTACAAAGTGCATCTTTCTAGGCTATGGTAATTCTGGTGAGATGGGGTACACACTTTGGGATCTTGAATCCAGAAAGGTTGTCCGCAGCAATGATGTTCACTTTAATGAATCCAAATATCATTCTAAAACAGAGAGGTTTGAGGAGATTAGAAGAGTTGTCTTCCAAGAAGATGGACCTGCACGTTGTCGTGTTGTGACACGTACATAGTGGGAACGCATGCTACAAGAGTTATCTTGTAATTTTTTAGATACATAATTATCTTTCCTATAATGTACATATGCATATTTAAGTATAATAATGAGCCTTCTATCTCATCCTATTATTTTTCTCAAGGGTAACATATCCTTACTTTACCATCAGAAAATACTATGGGAAAAGCATCAATAGCTCCGTCTCTTTAACTTGGGGCAAAAAGCATTGATTCTTTATTTCTACTATTTCATTATCATCACACCCTAGCTAGATCCTATATCTAGGGTAAACTCCAATATATATATATTCTATGTATTTTTTATACTTTTCTTATATTTCTTTTTAAATAAGCTATTAGGAGAGAATCAAGTCCTAGTGGGACACTAGGTGGCATGATTTCAAAGATACACTCATTTTAATGCATTATTGCAAGCATGGTTACAAAACTTTGTCAAGGAGAAATGTCATGCTTTCATATGGCATGAGGTGTCCTTGGGAATTAAATGAAAGTCAAGGCTAAGGAGACCACATGAAGACTTTTGCTGCCATAAATGGACCCTATTTTGATGAATTTTTTACACAAGGTTCCAATCCGAATTGGAGAATGATTTTAAAATGAAAATCGTAGCCAATGAGCTGAAGTTTCTGCCCATATTTTTACTTTTGTATTTGGAGCTACGGTTGAGGAGATATGATTAAAATACTGGACCCCAGTCTGCCCACATCATGCAGGGACAGCTCATTTCCAACTTTTTCAATTCCTGTTCACACTGGCTCCTCTCTTCTTGTGTAAACCCTTGTGGGTTCCCTTCACCTATAAAAGGGGACCTCTTCTTCCTTGGAAGGAACTAAAGCATTCAAGCCATTGATGAGAGGAATTCTTGAGGGAGTGAGTAGTAATGCCTAATTGTACTTAGCCCCATTAACATAAGCCCAAGCCTACCCTTTCTCCTAGAGAAAAACTAGCCATTCTTGTACGCCATCCTTGGAGGATCAACTCTAATCAAAGAAGGTGTTGTACTTGGCGTATCAATCAAAGTGGAATTATCCACTCTTCTTCTCTCTCCATCAATAATGGTGCCGAAGGGTTTCAAGTAAGATGTGTTCTACATTGACGTTTTCTTGATTTCTTGTTGTTTTCATTTTCATCTCTAATCCAACATATATATATGTATCTAATCTCATCTCCTTAACCAAACCTATCTCTCTCATTCTTAGTAATTCATCCTCTCTAGGTTCTCTTTGCTACAGGTACATCTCTCCCCGCAGTATCCTTATTGCCTACGGGCAAGAATAGGGCTTGGGAGGGAAACTTCTCATCTCTTCACTTCTCTCATATCTACATTTCTCACATACTATCCTAGATGAATAACCCACATGATGATCATTTCTATCGCTTTCACTCTGTACGATCTATTAGAATTAACGTATGGATTAGCCGTAAAATACACTTTCAACAACGTATAGTGTTTCTCTTCGGCCCTGAAAGGCTCAATGAAATACTTCTATCACCGGATCCCATCATACTACCTCTCATAGACTATAATTTTTCTTTTGATGTAAGTGTAGTTATCTTGCTATGAACCAAGAGGATTTGTACACACAATTAATCCCAATCACTAGACAAAATATCTATATTATGGTAAGCACAAAACTACAATTCCAAAGAACAATTCGTAGCCTATTTGGTCAGTCAAGATTGAATGCCATTAACTCATCCATTAACCCTTTCATATTACCCATGATACGATATGACCATAGCCTTGATGTTTTCATCTTCGTATTGTTTTAACATTCTCTTTTGCGTTCTTTCTTTGTGTGTGTGTGAGTGCAAGAGAGAAAGAGTGAGTCTTCTTTGATTGCACTTCTTTCCAAACCCTAGTCTTCATAGCATCTATGGTTTAACTCCTTCATATAGTTTTTGTTGAGTTCTCTCATAAACTCTCACAGCCATAAGCCCGGTGCTTTCCTGGCAAGACCGCAAATTTCTCGACATATTTTTGGTGAACCCGACGCGAAACTGCTAGGGTGAGAGTTTGTGGGTAACCATGGGTGATCATGTTGAGCAACAGGGTATGCATTTTGACCCACCAACAATGCAAATGTTTCAAGCATTTGCAATGTTCATGCAACAACAACATGCTACTGAAAGAAGGGAGATTTCAGCAACGAAGGCCATACAAGCGGTCGTCAACAAAATGGATCAGTTCAATGGCAAAGATGTAACCAAGTACTTACGCGAGTATGTGAAGGAGATGGAGCTGCATCGCGTGTCAGAAGGTGAGATGATTCAAAGCTTTGAGCTAGTTGTTGCTCCAGAAATTAGGGAGCATGTTAGGGCAATTAAAGATGGGCATGGGAGAAATTGGGAAGAACTCAAAGTAGCTTTAAAGGAGGAATATTTCATGGAGGACTCTGAGAGAGTGACCAAAAGGACATTCTTAGAATGGGTAGTCAAGCCAAAGCAAGGACTATCAATAACAGAGCTACTTAGGGAATTTGAGCGGCGCTATGCACAACTCACTAGGACAGAAAGGGCCACACTAGATGCAGAGAAGACAGATCTTTTCTTACAAGCTGCAGGTAAAGAGTTTCAAGAAAATTTGGAGCTTCTTCTTGAAGATAAAGATGCTGAGCAAGGACTAAAGACCGACTGGAATGAGGTTGAAGGTGCTGTCTCACTGCTTGCCAAACGACAAAGAAGAAGGGACAAGATGGTAGTAAACACTACAAGTCCTTCCACCTCAACTTCTGACAAAATGGTAAAGCCTACTTTTATCACTCCTAAGTTTGATGAGTCCATGCTAGATGAGCTTGTGAAGGGAATGCGTGACTTGAAGGTGAAGTTTGCAAAGCTTGAAGAAAAAGGCCATCCATCAGGGCCACTTCCTAGGCAAAGACAACAGCCCAAAGAAGGGTTTGTTAATAGATGTATTTGGTGTGATAGTACAGACCATGTAAGAAGGGATTGTGATGATTTTAGTGATGCTTTGTCAAAAGATGTTGTCTTTTTTAAGGATGGTAAAATCCACTTAAGAGAGACAGGTCTACCCTTGAGAACTAACTTTGGGAAGGGGGGAATGCAAACCTTAGTTGAAGATATGGCAACCAAGCATGCCACCTCTTCAGTTGAGGCAGCTACTTATGGAGTAAAAATTGAACATTTTTGTGATGAAGAGGTGAGTGACCATCATGGTCAAATTTGGCCAAATGTCATGCAATTAGCTACAAAGGGGAAGCTTACAAAAGAGATTCTACATGAAGCAGGTGATTGCATACGTCTAGAAACAGGATGGAATGATCCAGTGGACTCATTGTCAGTGCATGCCTACATTACAAAATGCCAACAAAATGAGGCAATTGTAGAAGAGAAGCGCAGACGTGAGAATGCTGATGAAGGACCATCAAAAAGAGCTTCTAGAAGTGGGGGAAGAAGCGACTCAATGCCTTCTCAAACACCCTCAACAAAAGGAGCATCTCCACCTGAAGTACTCATGGAGGAGTCTACAATAGGAAAGAAGAAAGAGCCAACAAAAGGAATGACAGATGCGCATTCTCTACATGAGGATTGGGGTTCTGCAGATGAAGCTATGAATCTTCAAGATTCACAAATCAAAGATAGAGAAGTGTTTGGGAATGCTATACAGGTTGAAGTGACATCAGAGGATAGAGTAAAAGAGCAAGAAACCTCTTGGGATATGGTCTGTGATTGGGGTGATATTTCTTATCTGTGTGAAGATGCAAATAAAGATGCTTGCCATAAAGTGCCTACTATACAGGGTTGCCTGCAGGTATGCAAACAATATCTGAGGTATAAAAGGGATTTAGGTCTTGTGTCAAAGGGTATAAATTGCAAGCAGGTTTGTGAGCATCTATCTGCTATGGATAGGAAGGGTATACATGGTGATTCCTTGAAGCAAGAAGAGGATGCTAGCTCTACGCTGACACCAGAGCCATGTAATGAAGAAGGGTTCTCCCTAGAAGAGTGGAGACATGATTCAATTGAAGATAATTTAGCGATGAGTCAAAAACGAAGAAGGGGTGAAGATATTGTGTCAGAGACTAACTCCAAGGAGGTTTTTGAGCAGTCGGTTACAAGTGACCGGGAGCATACCTACCAGGATGATTTGGAAAGGGAATTAGACACCATATTTGAGAGGTATGCAAAGTTTTATGCTATAAAGTTGGAGAGGTATTTGGTAAAAGGTGAGAGAATTGATGAGAGGTTTACTATGCACATTTCTGAGGTTTCTCTCGATGTTGAGAAAGGCTATCTAGAGGATTCTTTTGAGAATGAAGATGCAGATTCAGACTTCTATGCGAGAGAGGTACATATGGATTTACAGGTTGGTCAGAAGGTTGAAGTGCAGTTTCAAAAATCTTTCAAGTATATTACAGGAAGCCTGGAAGTGTTTTCTGAAGAGGAGGATGAGGAACTTATGTCTCTACGTCATGAAGATTTTGCGCATAATGGAGATTTGTTACAAATGTTTTGGAGACAGATGTATATAACAATTCCTTCTGATTCGAGAGCAATTAAAAGATGCGGCGAATCTCAATGCTTAGTACAATATAAGTTTTTGAGTTACCCATATGATCCTGGAGGAGGTCATGGGATGACAGGGGATACAATTGCTTTCACAAGTTACCATGAGGTTGGCACATGCTAGAGGATGTGCAGGTTTAGAGGGGGTGGATGTCGTGTTGTGACACGTACATAGTGGGAACGCATGCTACAAGAGTTATCTTGTAATTTTTTAGATACATAATTATCTTTCCTATAATGTACATATGCATATTTAAGTATAATAATGAGCCTTCTATCTCATCCTATTATTTTTCTCAAGGGTAACATATCCTTACTTTACCATCAGAAAATACTATGGGAAAAGCATCAATAGCTCCGTCTCTTTAACTTGGGGCAAAAAGCATTGATTCTTTATTTCTACTATTTCATTATCATCACACCCTAGCTAGATCCTATATCTAAGGTAAACTCCAATATATATATATTCTATGTATTTTTTATACTTTTCTTATATTTCTTTTTAAATAAGCTATTAGGAGAGAATCAAGTCCTAGTGGGACACTAGGTGGCATGATTTCAAAGATACACTCATTTTAATGCATTATTGCAAGCATGGTTACAAAACTTTGTCAAGGAGAAATGTCATGCTTTCATATGGCATGAGGTGTCCTTGGGAATTAAATGAAAGTCAAGGCTAAGGAGACCACATGAAGACTTTTGCTGCCATAAATGGACCCTATTTTGATGAATTTTTTACACAAGGTTCCAATCCGAATTGGAGAATGATTTTAAAATGAAAATCGTAGCCAATGATCTGAAGTTTCTGCCCATATTTTTACTTTTTTATTTGGAGCTACGGTTGAGGAGATATGATTAAAATACTGGACCCCAGTCTGCCCACATCATGCAGGGACAGCTCATTTCCAACTTTTTCAATTCCTGTTCACACTGGCTCCTCTCTTCTTGTGTAAACCCTTGTGGGTTCCCTTCACCTATAAAAGGGGACCTCTTCTTCCTTGGAAGGAACTAAAGCATTCAAGCCATTGATGAGAGGAATTCTTGAGGGAGTGAGTAGTAATGCCTAATTGTACTTAGCCCCATTAACATAAGCCCAAGCCTACCCTTTCTCCTAGAGAAAAACTAGCCATTCTTGTACGCCATCCTTGGAGGATCAACTCTAATCAAAGAAGGTGTTGTACTTGGCGTATCAATCAAAGTGGAATTATCCACTCTTCTTCTCTCTCCATCAATAATGGTGCCGAAGGGTTTCAAGTAAGATGTGTTCTACATTGACGTTTTCTTGATTTCTTGTTGTTTTCATTTTCATCTCTAATCCAACATATATATATGTATCTAATCTCATCTCCTTAACCAAACCTATCTCTCTCATTCTTAGTAATTCATCCTCTCTAGGTTCTCTTTGCTACAGGTACATCTCTCCCCGCAGTATCCTTATTGCCTACGGGCAAGAATAGGGCTTGGGAGGGAAACTTCTCATCTCTTCACTTCTCTCATATCTACATTTCTCACATACTATCCTAGATGAATAACCCACATGATGATCATTTCTATCGCTTTCACTCTGTACGATCTATTAGAATTAACGTATGGATTAGCCGTAAAATACACTTTCAACAACGTATAGTGTTTCTCTTCGGCTCTGAAAGGCTCAATGAAATACTTCTATCACCGGATCCCATCATACTACCTCTCATAGACTATAATTTTTCTTTTGATGTAAGTGTAGTTATCTTGCTATGAACCAAGAGGATTTGTACACACAATTAATCCCAATCACTAGACAAAATATCTATATTATGGTAAGCACAAAACTACAATTCCAAAGAACAATTCGTAGCCTATTTGGTCAGTCAAGATTGAATGCCATTAACTCATCCATTAACCCTTTCATATTACCCATGATACGATATGACCATAGCCTTGATGTTTTCATCTTCGTATTGTTTTAACATTCTCTTTTGCGTTCTTTCTTTGTGTGTGTGTGAGTGCAAGAGAGAAAGAGTGAGTCTTCTTTGATTGCACTTCTTTCCAAACCCTAGTCTTCATAGCATCTATGGTTTAACTCCTTCATATAGTTTTTGTTGAGTTCTCTCACAAACTCTCACAGCCATAAGCCCGGTGCTTTCCTGGCAAGACCGCAAATTTCTCGACAACGTGCAAGACAAAATGTCAGGGCTCAAGAGGAGCAAGGACAAGATAGATTGGAACCACAGGTTGTGGCTGAGCTTGAGCCACAAATTTTGCGTAGATCTAGACGTATCATGCGACCTCCTGATCGGTTTGTTCCATCTATGAACTATGTCATGTTGACTGATTGCAATGAACCTTCATGTTACAAGGAAGCAGTGCCAATGAAGGACTCCAAGAATTGGCAATTGGCCATGCAGTCAGAGATGACAGCTCTACATAAAAACCAGACATGGAAGCTAGTTAAATTACCACGGGGCAAAAAGGCTCTACCCTGTAAATGGGTTTACAGGTATAAGATCACCGCTCATGATAGTCAGCCAAAGTACAAAGCAAGGCTTGTTGCCAAGGGCTTTAAGCAAGAACAAGGCATTGACTTTGATGAAGTCTTCTCTCCGGTGGTCAAAATGACTACATTGAGATGCTTTCTTGCATTGGTTGCCATATTAGATTTGGTGTTGCACCAAATAGATGTCAAGACAGCGTTCTTGCATGGTGATTTAGATGTGGAAATTTACATGCAGCAGCCAGAAGGGTTTGTTGAGAAAGGCAAGGAAGATTGGGTATGCTAGTTGTTAAAGAGTCTTTATGGCTTAAAACAATCACCGAGGGCATGGTACCATAAATTCCACAAGTTTATGCTTTCTCAAGGCTACAAACGTAGTGAGTTCGATCACTGTCTATATACTGACGGGAGCAAAGCGAACCCCGAGCCCTGACGGCCTCTAAAACACCGGGGACCGAATGGCGCGCCTCGAGCCTGTCATGGTAAAGCAAACAGGGGGCACCACCTAGCTTCAGCGGCTAGGATGCAAACAACACACCACCATAACAAAGTTTTCATCCAAGAGAGATGGATGCTTGGGAGCAATGATGAAGAGGAAAGGAAACGAGATCAAGTGTGTGTGTGTGTGTGTGAGAGAGAGAGAGAGAGAGAGAGAGAGAGAGAGAGAGAGAGAGAGGGAGGGGGTATAGCGGCTTAGTACTTAGGCATCACAAAAGGATGGCGAATCCGCACACCCTTCACACATACACAAGCTCACTCCAAACACAAGATTAGGTGGCGATTCCGCACACCTCACATGGGCAAAACATTGCAAGAAAACATACTCACAAAACCTCAAGCTTTATTTAGAGAATAAGGCGATGAAATGGGGAGCATAGGGTAGGGGAATGAGAAGGGAGAGAGTGGTAGAGCACATGGCGGATAGGTGGGAGTTGATGGTGAAGACTCGCACGAGGGTTATGGCCATCATCCTTCATTTGGCTGCCCTTCATCTTCCATAGCCCAAGGGTGTAGAGGTCATGCTCAAGACGAGCATGGTGATTGCGGTGATGGTGATGGTGTGGGTGTGTGTGTGTGCACTAGGCACACACAGTGCATAGTGTGTTCTTTGGTGATGTTGTGTGTGCTTAGTGTGATGGTGACCCCTATTTATATAGGGGATGAGGGGGGAGAAATTCTAGAATTTAGAAATGAGGAAATCATTATCTACATAGGCCATGTGACTGTGGGCTCCACTTGTCTGGCTGTGTGTATATGTACCAGAACAGCAGTCTCATGAGAGAGAGACTAAGAGAGAGAGAGATGGGTTGATGAAAAATAGTGAGAGGTGACATGGAGAATAAAGTAATTACAAGAGGGGAGAGAGGGGAGTGTATTCAGAGGTGAATCTGTGTGCAGATGTGTGTGAACACAAGAAAAATCAGGTAACCACCGGGTGGGGATGGGTCTGTGGGCACCTTTTTTAGTGAAATTGAGTGTGTGTGAGTGTGGGGGAGGTTATTTAGCTACAAGATAAGAGACATGGCACCCTTTAGAGAGAGAGGGGGGTATTTGGGTCATGGGATATGATAGGAGAGAGAAAGAGGGGGTGGGGTATACTATTTTGGAAGATAGCGTAATTTGCATGTGAGTTAGGGTGCATTATTGGTGAGTTATAATGCATTATTGGTGAGAGGTGGGGTAGCTTGAGGGGAGAGAGAAAGGAGAAAGGACAAGGGGAAGAGAGAGGGGTTGACCTTTTGAGTGGAGGAGAGGAAAAGGGACACCCGGCGGGGCAACAGTGAAAAAAAAGGAGGCAAGGTGGGGATGGGCTACCCCGCAGGCATGAGGTGGCCTATTTTATCTTTGTTATATATTTACATAATCATACTTTATTTTTTTCTTACTTTTTCCAATGCATTTTATCACTCCCTCCCTAAGAGGGGGTTTTCATGGGGTGGGGACGAGAGAAGAGGGGTATGGGAGCTTGGCTTGTGAAAAGCCTCCATCATTAGCCCTCCCCTTTTGGCTAGAGGCATTCATGTCTCTAGCTCATCTGTTTGATCATTATCGTCGGAGGTGGCGGCTAATGGTGTGTCCTCATGTGGAATGTCAATTGGTGGAGCCTGGTCAAATCGAAGAAAATAAGGTTTAAGTCGCCAACCATTTACCCTGGTTTTATGAAGTTTTCCATTAGCCTCCATAAGCTGGTAGCTTCCATTGGCATACTTTTTCCTGATGATGAAAGGGCCTTCCCATCGGAGAAGGAGTTTCTTATCCTTGCGCATGTCGAAGAGATTGTCGTAGCAGAGCACCAACATTCCTTTCTTCAATTCTTTTTTCCGGAGATGCTCGTTAAAGCTAAGCCGTCTATGCTCTGCTTGTGCTGCATAATAATTTATTGCTTCTTCTCTGTCCAGCTGCAGTCTTTCCAAGTTGATGATGTGATCTCTCAAATGCATGTTGGGTTGTTGAAGTTGGCTTGCCATTACTCTGAGACTTTGTAGTTGCACTTCAATGGGCAAGATGCTTCCTTACCAAATACTAGATGATACGGTGTGAATCCCAAGGATGTACGAAATGAAGTTCTGTAGGTCCATAAAGCTGGTAGTAGATACTTATCCCAGTCTCCGGGATGATTGTTTACCTGCTTGGTAATAATTTTAGAAACCATTCCATTTACCTTTTCAACTAGGCCATTCCATTGAGGGTAATATGGTGAAGAGTGCCTCCTTGTAATGCCCAGTTTGTGCATTAATTCTCCTACCAAGTCTGCTCTGAAACCTGGCCCTCTATTAGAGATGATCTCTAAAGGTGTGCCAAACCTACAGCATATGTGCTCGTAGATAAATTTAGCTACCTCTACCGCTGTGATTCTAGTGGTGGCTGTAGCCTCTGCCCATCTAGTCATGTAGTCAACCCCCATGATAATGTAGAATTTTCCTGAGTTGGCCCTAGGTAATGGCCCAATGGCATCGATACCCCATTTTTCAAATGGGCCATATGAGAGAATAGGTGTCTGTGGTTCAAGCATAAGTGACCTAGTACCGGCCTTTTGACACAACTTACACGTTTTGCACCAATGGTGTACATCACGGTTGAGGCTAGGCCATATGAAGCCTGCTTGCAAGATTTTCCTACTTGTTATGTCTAGGGCAAAGTGACCACCACAAACCCCATCGTGACAGCTAGCAATTACTCCCGTGATTTCGTGAGAGAGAGGGACCTTCCTGAGTATTTGGTCCTTACCCTTACAATACAAACCATCATTGATGAGTCGATACCTTGTGGCCTTCCGCGTCAGCCATTGCTTCTGTCCCTTTGTTAAATCTCATGGGCATTCCCCTATTTCCAAAAAATGCATGATGTCAGGGAAGGCATCACAGTGGCCTTGAAATAGAGGGAGCTTTAGTTTTATTGCTCCAACCACCACTTCCTGTAGTCTTTCACTTGCTAGGGCATCTGCTTCTTGGTTTTGAGTCCTTGGGATATGGTGTATTTGAACTTCTTCAAATTTACCCAACAAAGTTTTTACACCACTTAAGTGAGTCCTTAAACTAGGATTCTTGCATATCCATGCTCCATTTACTTGCCTTACCAGAAGTAGAGCATCCCCAAATACATTAAGGCGTTGTACACCTTGCGAGACGCACCATTGTAGACCCTTGGTTAGTGCTGCATACTCAGCTTCATTGTTAGAATGTGAATCTAACAATTGGCCCAACAAAAATACCTTTGTCCCTTTGTCATCAAAGATCACTATGCCTGCAGCTGCTTTGTCGGACGCTCGCTTGTAGGCTCCATCAAAGTAGAGAGAGTATGCTCCTTCTACCATCGGTGGTACTGGAGGTAATCAGACTTCTCCTTCCTTAGATTGCTTCTCCTTCCTTTCAAAGACTTGGTAGGTCATGAGTCCCCCCAAACTTGCCCTTGTCGTGCTTTCTACCTGATTCGTGTAGTCAAACTCTTGCAGACGAACTAGCCATTTAGTAATTCTAGCAGACACATCCATGTGTTGTACAACATAGGGAAATATTTCATCCGTGGTTAGAATCACAAATTGCTTAGGCAGCAAATATGACCTAAACTTTGTAGTTGCAAATCTAAGAGCTAGGACTAAGTGTTCCACATGGGTGAAACCTTTCTCTCCTGCTGTCATCATTCGACTAGAGAAGTAGATTGGCCTCATGAAAGATGTCGTCGTATCCTTTTGGAGTAGCATAGCCCCCAATGAGTCATCACCAACACTTGAGGTGACATAGAATTTTTCATCCCACTTAGGTGGTGAGATAGTTGGCAGAGTGGCTAAGACCTCCTTTACCTTGTTGTAGTGATGTTCGCTTTCCTCGTCCCAAGTGAAAGTTGATCTTTGAGTGAGTTGTTGCAATGGTAGAACAAGTTGTGATAGTAGATGTATGAATCTACTTAAGTACCTCACCTTCTGTAGAAAAGAGACCAGTTGACGTGCGGTCGTTGGTGAAGGTAGGGCTATGAGTGCAGACACCTTACTTGGGTCGGCGTTGATACCTTTTGCTGAAATTTCATGGCCTAGTAGAATGACTTTACTCTCCCCAATGTGGCATTTATCCACATTTAATTGCCCACCTAGGCTCTGCAACCTGGCCAAACCTTCAATTACCTTTTCTAAATGTGAAATACGGGAGCTATATATACAAAAATCATCAATGAACACTCTTATGGATGTTCCAAAGAACGGTTGAAAAACATATGTGACATATCTTTGGAATGTGGCAGGTGCATTTGTGAGACCAAATGGCATAACCCTGTATGCAAAACAACCCCATGGCGTGATAAGAGTGGTTTTTAGCTGATCTGCCAAGGCTATGCGTATTTGAAAGTATCCAGAATAACCATCACAGACGGTATAGCATTCAAAACCTGCTACTTCATTCAGAATTTCATCCAAGAAAGGGAGAGGAAAGTGGTCTCTCTTTGTAGCTGCATTTAGTGGTTTGTAGTCAACACAGACCCTCCACTTACCATTCTTTTTAGGCGTCACCACTACGGGTGACACCCATTCTGAGTTTTCTACAGGATAGATGAATCCCGCCTCCAACAGTTTCCTTACCTCGGCCAAAAGTGCCTTTTCTTGTATGACCCCCCAGTCGTCGTAGCTTTTGCACAACTAGTTTTACCCCTTCCTTCAGCTTAATATGATGTTCCACCACTGTAATGCCTGTGATTATTTCATAGTTGTCAATGAAAAGGTTAGGAAATCCCATCAACATTTGCAAAAAACTATCTTTCTCCTCAAGTGTTAATTCCGTAGACAACATACCCTTCAACCTACTTCCTCCTAGGCCAGGTGATTTGCTCTCCTCTTCATTGGGTTGCACTTTTGGTGATGGATCACTAGTTGTGCTTACCCTTTGTGGATCCTTCATAATGATACCTATCACATCAATGGAACTGTCACTTTCGTCGGTGGATGTGGTCTCCTCCTCAGAACTGGAAGATTCGCTAGTGGTTTCATTTGCCGATGTTTCCAGATTCATTTGCTTCTGCTTGCCAATCCTCATGTCGTAGTAGATTGTCTCCCCTTTCTTACCGGTCATGCGTAGAAGGCCAGTACCCCAGTCTTGTTTTACCTTCATGGCCATCAACCATGGCCTTCCCAAAATTAGTGGATAGCCCTCCCCCTTAGTAGGCATTAAAAAAACATCTACCTCTACCTCAGTGTTGAAAGCTTTGATTTTCACGGCACTTACCACACCCACACACTTTACTTTTGCGTTGTTTGCCATCTTTACCTTGCATGGAGAAGGCCTGTCAACCTCGAGCCCTAATCGAAGCATCATAGCTTCGCTCATTACACAGATTTGTGCACCTCCATCAATGTAGGTGTTTCCAACCCTCTTTCCTTTTATGTTTACGTCCACAATTGGAAGGATGTCATCCATGTTGCATCCCGAAATTTCTCCGGCTACCTTTGTTTTGGAGCGTCTTGCACTTACCATTTTAGACCATTGTCGCCTTACTTTAGGTACAAGATGTAGCAACTGTGGCCATGTAATCTTCGGTCCTTGCTCTGCCACATCCAATGTTAGATTATAGGGCTTAGAACTTTCCCCTAGCTGGATGTCGGTGATGCCCAATTTCCGTCGTGGCCTGGATGGCCTCTTGCTAGTTTCTCCTCTCATGCTTCTCTCATCATCTGATTGTGTAGCTTTCTCCCTCCTAGCTCTTTTCATAGTCATGGCTTCAAGTGGTTCTAAAAAGGTTACCTTCTCCTTACCCTTGTCCCTCTTCTTTGCTCTGGGTGGATCCACTACTACGGCTTTTTCTTTCTCTTCTAGCCTTATGATGTTTACAGGGCGATCAGGTGGTGG
The DNA here is from genome assembly GCF_014529385.1 of Adiantum capillus-veneris. Classification (NCBI taxonomy): domain Eukaryota; kingdom Viridiplantae; phylum Streptophyta; class Polypodiopsida; order Polypodiales; family Pteridaceae; genus Adiantum; species Adiantum capillus-veneris. The sequence continues at coordinate 47,069,659 of NC_140957.1, read as the reverse complement.
GGCTGGTGGAAGAGGTGGAATGGATGCTTGTAGTGGTGTCTGGGGTGGACGTAGAATTTTTGTTGGTGGGGGTGGTGCTCGGGGTGGGGGTGTTCTTTCTCTAGGGGGTGACAATTGGTTCCTCCTACCTCCTCTATTATAGTTTTGTCGTGGTTTGGGAAAGTAGTATATACCGTGACCGTCTTCTCCGCAGTTGTAGCAATGATACTCCCTGTTTTGTCGTCGTGCTCTTCCAGGGTCTTGATCTCTTTCTTGACTCCTCCCTTGGTGTATTAAGTGGACAGACAAATTCTGCAGTTGGTCAATAATATGGGCCAACATATCTTGTTGGTCATCTCTTATCCCAAGAGCCGGTGGTGGTGGTATGGTGGTTGTCGTAGTTGCTGGTCGACGCAATGTTCCTGCTTTTGTTGACTTGGTTTCTTTGGATTTCATTCGCAGCTTCTTGTCCTTAAGGTGAGCAATCTCAACGGCTAACTCGTACGTAGCCGGGAATCTACCTTTCACCTTCTCCTTGAGAAGCGGCCATAAGCCATGCGTGAACCGATCTTTTTTTAGGAAATCGGGTGTGGCTTCCCCCCTTGCTAGTGACTCAACCCACCGTTCCCACAAATCCACAAATTTGGACTCATAGGTGGCATATTCTAAAAGACCCTCCTGCTTCAAGTCTCTCAACTTGTCCCACAACTTTTCTGAAGTGGTACCTCCCCCAAAGCGCCTCTTAAAAGTGGTTTTTAAGGGTTCCCAGTCATCCTTGGTTGCTTGTGGAAGTGCATTGTACCATGATCTAGCTTCTAGCTTCATGAGATGCTTAAAGATTCTAACCTGGGATTCATTCATAACCTTGTTGCTCACTACACATGTTACTTCAAAGTCATCTAGGAAGTCTGTTACCAAATCCTCCCCCTTCTTTCCTTTAAATGTTGGAAATGCTACACTTGCCATGATTACTGAGAGAGAGCTAGAAAGACACTTCTTAACTTGCAAAAGTTTTTTTCTTCTTTACAAGGAGGCGTGTATACCCTCTTATACTAGGACATAGATTAAAACTTCAAACGGTACATTGCCTTGTACCAAAGGTAAGACAAATGGCTGATCTGATGCCAGAACCTCAAAAAACCGCTCCCCACCCAGCATGGTGTCAATGACGTGTTGGTAGTGAGCCTTCAAGTCCAGTATTACCTTGATTGAGCGTACACGTTGTCAGGAGTTTTTTGGAGCAAGGGATTGCGCATATGTACATATACATGCATGGTGCATCAAATAAAGGATTGCCCATTTTCCTTAGCCAGGTGGTTATGTGGGGCCCACATGTGTACAAGTAGGACAGTGTGTACATAGTGCAGCGATTTTCACTATTATCAATGCTAGTGTGTTTTTTCTACAATAAGGAGGAGTTGGTAGCGCGTAAAACTTCTCGCGGAAGCTATCCGCGGGCCGACGACGTGAGGTCAGCAGGTGCGTCAGATGGCATCTAGTGGCGTCAAGAGGGCGAACGAGGTCAATATTTGCACGCGGATGAGGACGGACACAACGTGGGTGTTTTCTTGTGAGAGTTATGCAGAAAGGTCATCATTAGGACCACTTTTTGGGGCCACTTCACGTGGTGGCGAGATGCATTATTGGAAAAAAGCTGAGTGCCAGGTGTGCAAATGATGCAAAAAGGTGACAACTATGCACTGCGAGGTCAGTTTTTTGCCTGTTCGGGGTCCGTTTGAGGTCATCTAAAAGGCCAAGGGTGCCCAACTAATAAAGCTAAGTGTGGGAACTGAAAAAACGAGAGAGAAGACCAGAAAAAACAGGGAGAAGAGAGGAGGAACAGCCGCAGGTGTGTTTTTGGTGTTTTTGGAGCTTGTTTTGGCCGTAAACTACTCATCCGAGGTCGGATTTGAGCACTTTGACATTGTAGACTGGGGTTTTGGGCCGTTCCGAACGCGATGGCGCTGTCCATTTTGCCAAATTCCTCACTCTTTTTTTTCTGTTTTTCTGTGTAATCTTCTCCGGTGAGTGAAGCTTCTTCTCCAATTTGTGATTGTATCTGGTATCTTTTACCCATATTGTGTGAGCTGTTTGCCCCATTGGTGTTGGCCCAAGCTCATTTGTATCTAAACATCAGAAATTCTCCTCGTTTGAGCTGAGTTTTTTGGGTGTGTGTGTGTGTGTGTGTGTGTGGAGTGGACAAGTGGATAGTCTCTCTCCTCTCACTCCAGAGGTGTGTTCCCTGTCTCGGCCAGGTGTGTTGTCTAAGCGGAGTGGTGCCCCATAGTGTGTGTGTGTATCTTCCCAAGAGTGTGTGTCGGGTCGTTATAGAGGCCTTCTGTGTGTTTCCATCCCGCTCACATTCTTTTGGTGCCCCCACTGAGGATCTTCTTCGAGTACCTTCTGCTTCGAGCTTCGAGCTTCGCGCTTCGGGATTACAGGTTACAGGTTACAGGGACAGGTACAGGTACAGGTGATTCACACAGGTACAGGTAGCTGGAGTATAGTGATATACTAGCAGTGATGTCACTTGCAGTTGTTGTGGGAATGCATTACTTGGCGCCTATTTGAGCGCATTGTCTGCTGGATTGTACGTTACTTGTGGAAACTGCCATTGTACGCATTTGTGGAGCCATACTTGGTTGTATTTGGAAGTCCCAGCCATTTCTGAGACTTGGTCTGGAAGATAGTCATTTCTGAGACTTGACTGTATGCGATTTGCATTAGCCTTCGTGTGAGGGTCGATAGCGTGAGGTTTTTATTGAGTTGGGGGATTCTCAAATGTGGAGATCCTTTCGGTGATACAGGTAGCTGGAGCACCCTTTTTGTGACCTCGCCATAGGCTATGTACTAGTGAGTCCTACTTGATGCTCGGGTTCTATTGTTGACAGTTTATGCATACATAGACAGTCCATATTTTGGGTTCCTACTGCTCTACTTCTGGGGAAACTCTGTCGAAATTTTCCCAAGTTATGATGGCTGGTTTTTTGGTATTTTGAGCCATTTATGCTGTTATGCTGCTGAAATTTTGGCAAAATCAGAGGTTGAGTCAGGTGTGCCTTCTTGGGAGCTTCATGGTTGGCTTTAATGGATGATCAAAATGGCCCTCAGTTCACTCCTTTTCATTTAACTCAAAGAATTCAGATTAATGTTCATGTGTCCAGAAGATCTTTTTCCAGCAGCGCATAGTCTTCATGTTCAGGCCAAGAAGATTAAGGGAGATCCTGGAATGTCCTTTGCCTGTTGTCATTCCGATGATTAACTATGAAAACTCATTTGATGTGCATGTGTTTGTCCTTATCTAAAGTTGAGCTCCATTGAAGTTTATGGGGATTGGGTAGTCAAAAGTTTTGGGTTCTTGCACGTGTGTTCAAAGGGGTTCTCAAAGCATTGTAACTTGGGTAGCCATGGCTTTCTCTTATCCCGAGTTTCATGGAAGAAGTGATGAAGATGTGGAAGAATTTTTGGAAAACATGGAGGTTGCCTGCATTAGCAACCAGATTCATGACCCTACGCAAATGTTACGCCTTCTCCAAATTTGTTTGAAGAGTGATGCACGAGTTTGGTCTAAAGCATTTGAAGAGGAGTTGCGTGTGGCTGATCCACCTGTAAGGTTGAGTTGGGACAATCTAAGGCATGGATTGGAAGTGGAGTTTGTGAAGATAGAAGATCCTGACAAAGTGTGGCAAGAAGTACAAGGTTTGGTGCAGAAGGAAGGTGAGCCAGTAGATGTGTACATACGTAAGTTTTCATTGGCATGGGAGCGAATGTGCAAGGCTTTAGCACCACAGGTACCCCCGCCTGACATGATGAAGAAGGACAGGTTCTTGGCTGGTCGTTGGGAGAATATACGTTGGAGAGTGGAGCTAAAGAAGCCTAGGACATATGAAGATGCACTAGAGGTAGCAAGGAACAAAGAGTGGAAGCTGAGGAAAATGAGCCAGTTAGGGGTGGAGTCTTTGCCAATGAGGTCTGAATTTCAGCCTATAGAGTCTTTACAAGGGCGCATGTCAGGGGTTCATCATGAACCAGTAGTTCCTGTTACTACTCAGGTTATGCCAACAGTGGTCACTATAGCAGTGCAAGATGATGGGCTAAGGCAAGACATGAGACAAATGGTAGATTTGATGAAGAATCTCAGCCTAAACATGCTAGGTCAAGTGGGAAATAATCGAGGTCGAGGGAGGTTTGGAAATCAGCAAGGAGGTGAAGAAAGGCCTAGGAATGGTGTTGGACAAAGCAATGGTAGGTTTTGGAGGCAGACGCCCACATGTTATAATTGTGGAGAGTTGGGTCACATCAGCCCGCAATGTGATAAGCCACCAAGGATGGGGGGAGACATGTATCCATTGCCAAGATAGGTGCTAACTAGGTCAAATGATTATGGCATCGAAATTAAGGGAGACGAAGGAACCAGTGGACTGACCCAGGAGGAAAAGGGAAAGACAAAAGTGCTAAGTGTAGTCACTTTGGAGAAGGCATCAAAGCTAGAGGATACATTAGTGATGCCTATTGGGAAGAGGACCACAGAGGAAAAGGAAGGAAGAAGTGCCCCAGGTCCTAGTAAGAAGAAAGGAAAGAGCCATGAAGGCGAGGATGTCAAGGCCAAGAGGAAAAGGAGAGCTCGTCGAAAGTTTCATGTTTCAGATTTTCCACTAGGGGATGGGCAATTAAGCTATGACTTGAGGGAGGATCTGATGAGCAAGAAGGCAGATGTTACTTTTGGGCAGCTTATAGAGATGGTGCCTAAGCTAAAGCGACAGTGGAAGAGGATGGTTAACCCAATGGAGAAAGTGCCAAAGAGAGGTTCAGTAAAGGTGTTGGCAATGGATGAGCTACCAGACATTTGTCCAATAGTAGATGTGTGGCATAAAAGGAAAAATTTGGGACAAGGTTATGTGGATGGCGGAGCCCAAATATGCGTCATAACACACTCATGCGTTGAGAAGATGGGTCTCACAGTGGCTGGGGTGTCAGGTTTTCGGATCAGATTGGCAAACCATCAAAAAGTAAAATGCTTGGGTGTTGTAAAGAGCTTAGAAGTGGAGGCATATGAAGCAAAGGCAGTGGTTGATTTTCATGTGATGCCAGCAGGGTTGGGAGCATATCCTATTATACTGGGCAGACCATGGTTACGTGCAGTGGGAGCTGCTCAAGATTGGCGACATGGTACGATTAGCCTCTATGGAAAGACAGGTACCAAGAAGCTTTATAATATGGACGCAAGGAAACGATTAGAGGAGCTTTATGAAGATGAGGATGAGTCTAGTGATGAAGACTCTTCCACGGTGACAGATGAGGACAGTGATAGCACTACGAGCAGTGATGAGGATGCTGATGTAGCATTTCTTTTGATGGATAAAGAAATCCAGGAGTGTGGTTTAGTCGCATTTGTGAATGAAGTTGAAGATGAAAGTGAAGGGCCTTATGAAGTGATTGAAGGGCTGATGCAAACCAAGGTTGAGTTGTCAAAGAAGCAGGAATTAATGACACAAATGATTAGTGGAGACCTCTCAGCTATGGAGAAGGATATATATTTGCACATGCTGGCTAGTTTTCCTGATTTGTTCATTACTTCATATGAAGAGATCAGAGGGTTCAAGGGTGAAGAGATGCATATAGAGCTGAAAGAAGGTGCTAAGCCAGTGCGGCAAAGGCTAAGAAGGATGGGTCAAGAGCAAATGGAAGCCTTGCGGGAAGAGGTGGACAAGTTATTGAAGGCAGGGTTCATAGTTCCAGTGGAGACCATAGAATGGGTGAGTCCAGTTGTAGTCAGTCCAAAGAAGGATGGGAAGTGGAGAATTTGTGTGGATTTTAAACCCTTAAACGCAGCCACTAAGAAGAACCCATATCCTCTTCCATTCATCGATCAGATCTTAGATTCAGTGGCAGGTTATGAGAGGTACAGTGTGTGTGATGGTTTTTCAGGCTATTTTCAATTGAAGATTGCTCTTAAAGACCGCACAAAGACAACTTTTATTAATCCATGGGGCTGCTACTGCTACACAGTGTTGCCGTTTGGGTTGTCAAATGGACCATCTTTCTATCAAGAAAGAGCAAATTGGGTGCTGGAACCATTCATTGGTAGTTGTGTTAAGGCTTTTATGGACGACTTATGTGTCTATAGCAGTAGGGCTGAGCATCATGAGAAGTTGCAGATGGTATTGGCTCGATATGATGAATGTGGAGGACAACTAAATCCAAAGAAATTTCATCTAGCACAGCCAAGGGTGAAGTTATTGGTCCATATGGTGTCAGAAAATGGCATTGAGGGTGATCCAGACAAGGTTAAGTCTATTATTCTTCTTCCATCACCTATGAGTACGAAGCAATTGGCAACCTTTATACACAAAGTGAAGTACATGGCATGGTTTATTCCATTGTCTTCGCAGCTTCTTTATCCATTACAGCAAGTGGCAAAGCATGATCCATTGCAATGGGATGACAAGTGTGAAGAAGTGTTTCAAGAGGTGAAAGAGGTGTTAGGGGGTTTGTCAGCCATGCAGGCTCCTGATTGGGAGAAAGATTTTTATGTAAATCCATCAGTAGGGGATGATGCCATTGGAGCTATGCTATTGCAAAAGGGGAAGGGTAGCCATTATATGAGGCCAGTGTATTGTGCAAGCCGAGTGAAGTTGGTAGCGGAGAGAAAGTTATCGGAAGTAGAGCTAGTGATGGCCAGTGTAATATTTGCTTGTCGACGATTTCGTCATTACTTGCTACCACGGCCTTTTGTTTTCTTGACGAGTTATGCCTTTTTGCCACAGTTAATTAATGGTACTAACATGTCAAATGTGGTGAAGAAATGGGTAATTGAGCTGCAAGAGTTTGAGTTCTCTTTTCTAGTGGAAGATAGTACAAGGGCTACCCTAGCTGATTTGTTGACCTACAAGGAGAATCCCCTTATTGTTAAGGAAGAGGTGGTGAGAAAGGTAGTTGAAGAAGTGCCACAGATCAGCAATGCACATGTGTTGTTCTTTGATGGTTCATACAGAAAGAGCCACGATGCAGCTTCAGGGGGTATAGCACTTTATGATCCAGAAGGGAAGCTAGTATGCAAGAGAGGGTTCAAATTGGATGCGCATAGTAACAATGAGGCTGAATATGCTACATTGGAAGCCGGATTACACATTTGTTTGAAGCATGGGGTTCGAAGGTTGAGCATAAAAGGTGATGCCTTGTTAGTGGTGAAGCAAGTGCTGGGTGTGTGGAAGAGCAAGAACACCTCATTGAAGAAAATGTGCTTCAGAATTAAAGGCCTGTTAAAAAAGTTCGAAGCATGGATCATCAGACACATTGAACGTGCTCTAAATGGAGAGGCACATGAAGCAGCTCAAGGCATGAATGGGGAGCTATTTGTGTTGAGGACCACTTTACCTCTTTATCATGGCCGGGAAAGTTTGGCTCAAGAAGAGGAGTTTTTGCTAACAGAAATCATTCCAAAGGAGATTCAGAAGTATAAGAAGTATGGCTTTGTGCGTAGAGCATACAGGTACAAATTGATTGGCGATGTCTTATACATGAAAGGAGCTCATCTCGTGTTGAGGCGTGTACCTTGGTGGGAGGAGCTTTACAGAGTGTTGGAAGAGAATCATGAAGGCGCATGTGGTGGCAATTTTGCTCTAAAGATCACCTTGCATAAGATTTTGCAAGAGGGGTATGTATGGCCTAGTTTGCACAAGGATGTTCACCATTGGTGTAGGTCTTGCAATAGGTGTCAAGCATTTGAGAAGAGAGTGTTGAAGCCAGAGCTACGAAAAACCATTATGGCGTTTGATGTGTTTGAAAAGTGGGGGATTGATGCAATAGGCCCGTTACCTATCACAAGCAGGGGCAAAAGCTATATTTTGACGGCAGTGGACTATCTTTCTAGATGGGCAGAGGCTATAGCAGTAAAACAGATCAGTGCAAAGGATGTGGCAAAATTTGTGTATGATGAAATATGTTGCAAGTTTGGGGTGCTATTAGAGCTACTTTCAGATAAGGGGCCAGGATTTAGAGCTAAACTGCTAGACTTCTTATGCACAAAGATGAAGATTAGGCACCAGCATACCACTCCTTATTACCCGCAGTGTAATGGCTTAAATGAAAGATTCAATGGTGAGTTGGTACAAATTCTTTCTAAAGTGACAGAGCACCAAGGAAAGAATTGGGATTTGGAATTGCCTAGTGCATTATGGGCTTACCGTACTTCGGTGAAGACAGGTACAGGGTTTACTCCATTTCATTTGGTGTATGGAAAGGAAGCACTATTGCCTGTGGAGGTAGAGTTGCCTGCGGTCAAGATGTTAGAGAAGTTACTTGGGCTGCCTAGTGATGCATTCAAAGAGAGGCTCTTGCAGTTACAAGAGGTCCAGTTGGATAGGATGAGCGCATTGGAGCATTATGGGCAGATGCAGGATAAGGCTTTGGCAAAGATAAATGAATAGGTCAAAAGTAAGGATATCAAGAAACATGACTTGGTTTTGCGCTACAACAGTAAGCTGGACAACACCTTCCAAAAGAAGTTTCAAATTAAGTGGGAAGGCCCTTTCAAGGTAGTGGAGTGTTTTCCAAATGGCACATATCAGCTGGCTAACTTGAATGGTGTTCTACATAAGTCAAGGGTAAATGGATTGCGTCTTAAATTGTATCATGCTAGATTGATGATGGTGGAGCAAGATGAGCTGTCTATGGATCAAGCAATGCTGGTGAGAGATGAGGAGACCTGTGATGCGGCGAGTCTCATATCTCTCTTTGCTGCTGCTGATCATGAATGATCTAGCAGGCTAGGGGATGGGCAAATTATGTCAGGAGTTTTTTGGAGCAAGGGATTGCGCATATGTACATATACATGCATGGTGCATCAAATAAAGGATTGCCCATTTTTCTTAGCCAGGTGGTTATGTGGGGCCCACATGTGTACAAGTAGGACAGTGTGTACATAGTGCAGCGATTTTCACTATTATCAATGCCGACGACGTGAGGTCAGCAGGTGCGTCAGATGGCATCTAGTGGCGTCAGGAGGGCGAACGAGGTCAATATTTGCACGCGGATGAGGACGGACACAACGTGGATGTTTTCTTGTGAGAGTTATGCAGAAAGGTCATCATTAGGACCACTTTTTGGGGCCACTTCACGTGGTGGCGAGATGCATTATTGGAAAAAAGCTGAGTGCCTGGTGTGCAAATGATGCAAAAAGGTGAAAACTATGCACTGCGAGGTCAGTTTTTTGCCTGTTCGGGGTCCGTTTGAGGTCATCTAAAAGTCCAAGGGTGCCCAACTAATAAAGCTAAGTGTGGGAACTGAAAAAACGAGAGAGAAGACCAGAAAAAACGTGGAGAAGAGAGGAGGAACAGCCGTAGGTGTGTTTTTGGTGTTTTTGGAGCTTGTTTTGGCCGTAAACTGCTCATCCGAGGTCGGATTTGAGCACTTTGACATTGTAGACCGGGGTTTTGGGCCGTTCCGGATGCGATGGCACTGTCCATTTTTCCAAATTACTCACTCTTTTTCTGCTGTTTTTCTGTGTAATCTTCTCCGGTGAGTGAAGCTTCTTCTGCAATTTGTGATTGTATCTGGTATCTTTTACCCATATTGTGTGAGCTGTTTGCCCCATTGGTGTTGGCCCAAGCTCATTTGTATCTAAACATCAGAAATTCTCCTCGTTTGAGCTGAGTTTTTTGGGTGTGTGTGTGTGTGTGTGTGTGTGGAGTGGACAAGTGGATAGTCTCTCTCCTCTCACTCCAGAGGTGTGTTCCCTGTCTCGGCCAGGTGTGTTGTCTAAGCCGAGTGGTGCCCCATAGTGTGTGTGTGTATCTTCCCAAGAGTGTGTGTCGGTTCGTTATAGAGGCCTTCTGTGTGTTTCCATCCCGCTCACAACGTGTTGGTATGTGTGATCTGTCTTGAGGTAGGTTGCACCGAGTCTTGTGAAGCTTAGAGGTGCTTAGTCACTGTCCAAGCTTGTGGGAGAGGGTGGAGTTCTTTCTTGAAACAAACTCAGTAGATCCCTAGTTTCTCTAGTGAGAGTGTGAGCCAATGATTCCGTTATCTGTGCTACAGCATCAGGTGCGACTTGAAAACTGACTGTGATAATTACCTCGGTGACCTGAGTTACCCGATTCTCAAAGTAGAATAGTATTGATTCTCTATTGTGTAGAGCTCCTTCCATTTTGTTGTTGTGGGTTGGTTGTAGGTTGCGGACATGGTTTCGACCTTCTCCTTCTTCTTCTTGGCACTTGGCCTATGTATATCCACTGGGTTTGGCGTGTTGGTTGACTCTCCCACTGCAAATTGATTACCGTTACGCCTGGCACTCGAGCTTCAATGGAGATGCGGAGTTCGTCTAGTTGTGCTTGGAGCTCTTCTTCTTCTGTCGTCTAACTAGCAAATCCTGCTAGCCATTCATCCATTCACAATAGTTTAGGAGTTTCAGTCTTGTAAACTGAAGGGTTTCATGAAAAGATCCTCAGTGGGGGCACCAAATGACGAGAGCAAAGCGAACCCCAAACCCCGACGGACTCCAAAACACTGGGACCGAATGGCGCGCCTCGAGCCTGTCATGGTAAAGCAAACAGGGGGCACCACCTAGCTTTAACGGCTAGGATGCAAACAACACACCACCATAACAAAGTTTTCATCCAAGAGAGATGGATTCTTGGGAGTAATGATGAAGAGGAAAGGGAACGAGATCAAGTGAGAGAGAGAGAGAGAGAGAGAGAGAGAGAGAGAGAGAGAGAGAGAGTGAGGGAGGGGGTATAGCGGCTTAGTACTTAGGCATCACAAAAGCATGGCGAATCCGCACACCCTTCACACATACACAAGCTCACTCCAAACACAAGATTAGGTGGCGATTCCGCACACCTCACATGGGCAAAACATTGCAAGAAAACATACTCACAAAACCTCAAGCTTTATTTAGAGAATAAGGCGATGAAATGGGGAGCATAGGGTAGGGGAATGAGAAGGGAGAGAGTGGTAGAGCACATGGCGGATAGGTGGGAGTTGATGGCGAAGACTCGCACGAGGGTTATGGCCATCATCCTTCATTTGGCTGCCCTTTATCTTCCATAGCCCAAGGGTGTAGAGGTCATGCTCAAGACAAGCATGGTGATTGTGGTGATGGTGATGGTGTGGGTGTGTGTGTGCACTAGGCACACACAGTGCATAATGTGTTCTTTGGTGATGTCGTGTGTCCTTAGTGTGATCGTGACCCCTCTTTATATAGGGGAGGAGGGGGGAGAAATTCTAGAATTTAGAAATGAAGAAATCATTATCTACATAGGTCATGTGACTGTGGGCCCCACTTGTGTGGCTCTGTGTATATGTGCCAGAACAACAGTCTCATGAGAGAGAGACTAAGAGAGAGAGATGGATTGATGAAAAAAAGTGAGAGGTGACATGGAGAATAAAGTAATTACAAGAGGGGAGAGAGGGGAGTGTGTTCAGAGGTGAATCTGTGTGCAGATGTGTGTGAACACAAGAAAAATCAGGTAACCACCGGGTGGGGATGGGTCTGCGGGCACCTTTTTCAGTGAAACTAAGTGTGTGTGAGTGTGGGGGAGGTTATTTAGCTACAAGACAAGAGACATGGCACCCTTTAGAGAGAGAGAGGGGTATTTGGGTCATGGGATATGATAGGAGAGAGAAAGAGAGGGTGGGGTATACTATTTTGGAAGATAGGGTAAGTTGCATGTGAGTTAGTGTGCATTATTGGTGAGTTATAATACGTTATTGGTGAGAGGTGGGGTAGCTTGAGGGAGAGAGAAAGGAGAAAGGACAAGGGGAAGAGAGAGGGGTTGACCTTTTGAGTGGAGGAGAGGAAAAGGGACACCCGGCGGGGCAACAGTGAAGAAAAAGGAGGCAAGGTGGGGATGGGCTACCCCGCAGGCATGAGGTGACCTATTTTATCTTTCTTATATATTTACATAATCATACTTTATTTTTTTCTTACTTTTTCCAATGCCTTTTATCACTCCCTCCCTAAGAGGGGGTTTTCATGGGGTGGGGATGAGAGGAAGAGGGGTATGGGAGCTTGGCTTGGGAAAAGCCCCCATCAATACAAAGAAGGCTAAGGATGGTAGTTGGTTGATCCTTATTTTGTACGTGGATGACATGTTGATTGCTGGCAAGCACTTGGAAGAAATTTCAGCTTTGAAGTCAAAGATGGCAAAATCGTTTGACATGAAAGACATGGGTGAGGCAAGTCATATACTTGGTATGCGCATTGAGAGAGACACATCAAAGAAGTTGATTTGGTTATCTCAAACAGAGTACATTGACAAGGTTTTGCAACGTTTCAATATGGAGAAGGGAAAGGCATTGAGTGTTCCATTGCCACCATATGTGAAACTTAGCAAACAAGATTGTCCTGTGTCTGAGGAAGAACAGACTGAAATGGATAAGATTCCATATGCGTCTGCAGTGGGTAGTTTTATGTATGCAATGATTGCTACTCGCCCAGACATTGCATTTGCAGTGGGAGTAGTAAGTCGATACATGTCAAACCCAGGCAAGAAACATTGGGAGGCAGTGAAAGGAATATTGAGATAGCTGAAAGCTACAAAGAGTATGCGTATATGCTATGGGAATCAGGAGCTAAGTGTAAAGGGTTTTACAGACTCAGCTTATGTAGGTCACTTAGACAACCGAAGGTCTACGTCAGGGTATGTCTTTACATTGGCTGGTGGAGCAGTATCATGGCGTTCTAGATTACAAGATTGTGTTACTCAGTCTACTACAGAGGCTGAATATGTTGCAGCATCAGAGGCATGCAAATAATCAATTTGGCTTAATCGACTAGTAATAGATTTGGGAATCAAAGAAGAGATGCCTGTGTTATATTGTGATAGTCAAAGTGCTATACAACTGGATCGCAATCCAGTTTATCACTCAAAGACAAAGCATGTGGATGTGAAGTATCATTTCATCAGGGAAATGCTCGAGGATAAGCAACTTCAGCTTGTCAAAGTTCACACCACAGAAAATCCTGCTGATCTACTTACAAAAGGACTTCCCTCAGAGAGCTTTGCGCATTTTCGCAAGCAGTTAGGTGTAGGGTAGTACATCACTTCTCTACATCTCGTGTATATTAGCTTGTATAGTAGCTTCTCTCGCACTTAAAGTATCACATTGGACTTTAAGTGGGAGGTTGTTGGGGTATAAAGCCTAATGTGGTCGCCCAGGTAAGTGGGCGGGCCGCCATGTATGTACACATATTCTTTTGTAAAAACCTAATAAGAACTTACTATGCTGTACACATTACAGTAGAGCGAGTTCACCATATCGTCATGCTCTTCTTCTCGCACTCTCTCTCGCGTCGCACTTTTGCTCGTACTCCTTCACTACCGAAGGTGAGTAAAGAGTTTCATGATCATAGGGAATGATGGGTTTTGGCCAAGTACCATTGTCAAGAGGGATTGCAGTGGTACATAACAAAAAAGGTTCTCACATGATCCAAAAATGGGTGAAACTTTTTCTACGAGCGAAATATGTTTTACAAGACTTGAAGAGATGTGAGAGGAAACATGCACATAACGTACAAATAGGCATGAAAGAGAGTGACGCTAGAGCCTACTAAAAATGTTTTGGGTTTGTGTGAGCAAGTTTCTTTTGTAGATACTATGGGTGATCTTGATGCTATAATGGAGTCTAGTTTGCATCTTGAAAATGAAGTTGTGGAAGTATGATCTATGGAAATGTATCTAGTCATAGAAGACTTTAAAGAAAACCAAAATTTCAAGCAAACAATTGGCCTAGATGTCCATGTTGAAACTAAATACACGAGTGTGGAAAAGAAGGTGAAACCAGTAGCTTCACCCTTACCACCCAACAACAGGGAAAATATTGGGCAACCTTCTTTGCAACCAAGTTTGAGGAATCCTAAAGAGATTGGACACACCTTCACAAAGGAGTCTTTTCAGGAGTTTCACATTGGTTACGAGGAGTTTCTAACAAAGGAGGAGACAAACTGATTCAAAGGAATGATTTCAAAGCATGGTGAGGCTTTTGCATTTGAGCCACATGAGATAGGATGTATTGATTCTTTTATTGTAGCTCCTACAATAATTTTTACAATACTTCCTGTACCTTGGAATCTATGGCCTATTCTGGTTCCAAAGGCTGATTTACCAAAGTTAGTAGAGCTATTGAATGAAAAGATCAAAATAGGGATTCTGGAGACCTTCTTGTGCTCCATACTCAAATACGTGGTTCATAGTTCCAAAGAGAAAGGTACTCTATGCTTCATTGAAGATATGCAACCAGTGAACAAGGTGATAATTAGAAATGTAGGTACATGTCCGATTGTGGATGAGTTTGTGAAGGTGTTTGCAGGGAGGCAATCTACTCAATGGGGGACCTCTACTCAGGGTATGATTAATTTTATCTTTCAATTGAAAGGAGAGACTTCACAACCATTGAAACACCTTTAGGTTTGGTAAGAATGTGTACCTTGCCGCAAGGAGCAAGCAATTCGGTTGCACATATGATGAATGGGATGAATATGGTCTTACCTGAATTTATGCCTCAAATCACAATGCCTTTCATTGATGATTTGCCTATCAAAGGATGTGAAGAAAATGAGAAAGATGAAGCTTTGGATCTCAGGGGGTGCCGCAGGTTTGGGGTAAATCACATAAATGAGTGTGATAAAATCTTGTCTAGGTTGGGAGAAGTGAATCTTACTTTGTCAGGAAAAAAGTCTATGCATGGTGTCAATGAGGTGCTCGTTGTGGGGCACATATGTGGGCCATATGGTAAGAAACCTTGTCCAACAAAGGTAGATTCCATCCAAAGAATGAAAGAAACATGCATTAGCATCACTAAAGTTAGAAGGTTTTTGGGAGCACGTGTCTTTTATGTTATTTGGATTGCATAGTATGCACATGTAGCTGATCCTCTTTATCAATTGCTTAGAAATAATCAAAAGTTTAAATGGACATATGCACATGTAAAAGCCATGAAAAAGCTAAAGGAGTTGCTACAGTTAGCACCAACTTTGAGAAAGGTAGGCTATGAGTGTAAAAGGCCAGTAATTGACAGTAGACACCTGTCTTATAGGAATTAGATGGGCAATAGGGAAAGATGATGAAGAAGGACAAAAGTATGTGGTCGGATTTGGAACAAAGGTACTAAGTTCTTGCCAAAGGAACTATCCACAGATAAAGAGAGAGCTATGTGGTATAATTATAGCCTTGAAAAATGGAAAAGAGTACCTAACTGGTGCATGTGTGGTTGTAGAAAAAGATTGTCTACCACTCTTTGGATAATTACAAGCTGCTCAATGCCATACATTGCTATGTTGTGGTAGATTTCCTACATTAAGTCCTTAAATCTCGAGTTTAAGCACATTTCAAGTAAAGACAATACAATGGTATATATTCTATCAAGGGTAAGGTATGAAGACGAGTCACAGATGATTGATGAGGAAGATGATGTGGGCACAAAGTTCTATTTTGTCTCTTATGTCAAAGCTAACAATGTATGCATCTAAAAGGATGATTGGTCTGAACAAGAATTCAAAAGGATATGTAGAAAAACATTTGGGTACTTATTGATGGATGGTTACTTGTGGAAGCATCCTAAACAAAAGAGTGTTATGCCACAAAGGGTTATATGTAAGAAAGAGACTCAAGTAAAGCTCATGAAAGAGTCTCATGAGAGACTATGGGCTGGACATAGGGGTGTGTGGGCAACCTTCTCCAAGTTGAAAGAAGAATACTAGTGGAAGGGTGTGTATACATATGTATCTCAATTTATAGAGTCGTGTGTAACTTGGAAAATGTATTCAAATGTCCTACAATGTAATGGGTTGCATCCTACATATCCGCTAGCCATGCACCATAAATGGGTTGTGGATCTAGTCACAATGTCTTTAGGACTCTGGTAGATGAGATACTTAAATCTTGCACGAGAGTTCCTAACTAACCAGGTTGAACAACAAGCATTAAGAGAAAAAACAACAGAAGATGTCTGCAAATTTGTTCTTGATGAGGTGATTTGACGTTATGGTTGTGTGGAAAGATCAATACAAAAAAAGGTGAACTAGATGCTAGGTTTCAGGCCCCGTGACCGGGGTGTGGCCTGAAGCCCATCCACTTACTCTATTCATGGTGGTTATACTTAGAATAAGGAGTTGAGATCAATTGCTCTCAAGTGCTCCACCAAGCTACTATGTTTGGCTCATCCCCTTCCCCACTTCTTTCCTTCCCTCTCTTGCACTCACCACACAGATCCTACAAGTGGTCTCATAGCTCAAGGCACCCGGATCCTGAGCCTCAACTATTCCATGTGTGCAACAACCCTAAATGAGGAGGGGAATATTGGGGATCTTCGTAACTTCTACTGCAAATGGAACAGGTTAAAGTGGGAGCTTGAGGCGTGCAAGGAGAAGCGGGCACAAGCACGAAATCGATTGCAAGGGGAGGCATAGAACTTGCAGTCAAAAGCAAGCAAGGAAGTTGAATGTTTTTTTGCAAGCTTGGGCAACTTGTGCAGCTTGAGAGTTGAGGGGGAGTGGCAAGGAGAAAGACTTTTTGGGTGGCATCAATTAATTTTTCAAGCAAGCCCTCAAAGGGCTGGCCTCTATAGTGTGCAATTCAGCCCATCATGTAGTTGAATTGAGCAGCAACAGAGCCCATCAAAAGGGCACCATGGTGCAGGGAAAGAATCCCTCAAAAGGGTGACCACATTTCAACAGCGAATTGAGCAAAAAATTAGCTTGCAATTGAACATTCAGAGAAGCCAGATCAGCCCCTGACAAGGCCGTTTTTGAGACTCGAACCCAAAGAGCCCTTTTTGAGACTATGGCTAGTCATTTTATGTCTTCTTTAGCCTTTGGAGGGTTGTTGCATGAGGTTTTCTTTGAGCTAGGGTATTCTCAAATGTTGAGATACCTTCGGTGATACAAATAGCTGGAGTTCCCCTCTTACGGTACCCTCGCCATAGGATATGTATCTGGGCGATTTCTTATGCTTTTGATGCCGATTTGGCGGTCACATAGTGGTGGTTTGAGCAGTTTATTCCCAATGTTTGCTTTGAGAAGTTTATGTGCTTACTTTTGTAACGTTGGGTTTGAGAGTTTTCTCCTTGTATAGAGGAGACTCTGCCGGATTTTTCCCGGGAGTCCATTTTATGCATTCTTGGCACTTGTAGTTAATCTTACATAGTGATTTTACCACATTTGGTTTGAATTTTTTGCTCTTGTTCTAGGGGAAACTCTGCCAAAATGATCCTAGGCAATTTGTCCATAAAGTTTTCTGCTACATTCTCTTGAGTCATGGCTATGAGTAGTGCTTTTGAAAGAGAAGAGCACTACGTCAAAAAGTCTGATGGCATAAACTTTGTTATTTGGTGGCAGCGTATCCAAGATGTTTTGATCAACAAAGGCTTGATAGCACCCTTGCGTGAAAGAAGAGAGAATGTGTATATTGATGAAC
Organism: Adiantum capillus-veneris; assembly: GCF_014529385.1. NCBI lineage: Eukaryota > Viridiplantae > Streptophyta > Polypodiopsida > Polypodiales > Pteridaceae > Adiantum > Adiantum capillus-veneris. The sequence goes on along the minus strand of NC_140957.1, from coordinate 47,052,266 downwards.
AGTGGGAAGGATTGAATGAGCGTGCTATGGCGACCATTCACCTACACATTGGTGAATCCATTTACTTTACCATAATGGATAAGACCAATGCCAAAAGATTTATGGCATGCTCTATGTGTAGCATGGGATGACAACAATGCCTCGAATACGGTTTTCTTGATGAAGAAGCTTATGCTCATGAATATGAAAGAGGGCACTAATGTTAGTTATCACTTGAACGGATTCAAAAACATCTTTTCACAGATTACTTCAAAAGGTCTCAATTTTGGTGATGAACTGAAGGTCATTTTCTTTCTATGTTTGCTACCCTTGTCATGCGATACATTCAACATAGCCATAAGCAATTTTGCACCTAATGGCAAACTAGTTTTGAGCGATGATTCTAGTGCATTGCTCATCGATGAGATTCCATTTCAATCTCTTGATGCAAGTGGGCATGGTGATCCGTATGAGGCTAGCGGCAATCGTGACAAGCAAAGGCAGTGTGGTTTTAGCTGCGGTCGTTCTCAAGATTGCAGGCAAGGTCGTAGCAAGAGTCAAAATGTTGAGTGTTACTACTGCCATAAAAAGGGAGACTTGAAGAAAGATTTCCGCACAATGTAGCGTGATAAGGGAAAAGAGAAAGCGAAGTCTTAGAAACCTAAAGAAGCATGTGTTGATTTTCACATTGGATTTGAGTCTTGATGGATTGTTAGCTCTTAGTGAGTGTTATGCACAGAATTGGATTGTGGACTCAGGTGCTAGCTTTCACGTGACTCCTCACAAGGAGTGGTTTTATACATACACTACCACACATGGCACATTGAAGCTAGGCAACTCTTATGAGCTTGATATATACGTGGTGTGGGAAACAACAAGTTTTGTATGCATAATGACACTGAGTTTATGCTGCATAATGTTAGGCATGTACCCAAATTGACAAAGAGGGGATAGCTGGATGATTTGGGCTACAATACCATATTTGCTCATGGTTCTCAGAGGATTATCAATAAGGGAAATCTGGTCATTCTTAAAGGCTAGAAGTCTGGCTCATTGTACTCACTTTATGTCTCTTCCATGAAAGAGAATTACATTTGTGTAGCCGACTACCATCTATAGAGTTGTGGCATAACCGGGTAGGACATATGAGTCAAAAGGGAATGAAAGTCTTGCAGTGTTTTGGTTATATCTGTGTGTTAGATTACTCTAAATTCTCTTTATGTGAGCATTGCATCTATGGAAAATAGACAAGGTTGACATTAGCACCTTTGGACAAGGAGTTAGGGAGTCCTTTAGATCTCATTCATAGTGACTTGTGCGGACCTATGTCAGTCAAGTCTCTAGGGGGAGTGCTATACTTCCTGACATTCATAGACAACTCTACTAGAAAGATGTGGGTTTATCACTTGAAGCAGAAGAGCGATGTCTTTAGTGTCTTTGAAAAGTTCTTAGCATTGGTAGAGAACAAATTGGATTCTACTAAAAGACTCCATAGCCCACCTAATCCAGATCCTAAGCCTTCTCTAATCCTAGCCTCGATAAGCCCATTTGAATCCTAAGCTAAGCTTCCATAGCCGCTCCTAAGATAAAATCCATAGCCAATCTAAGCCTAAGCTAAGCTTCCATAGCCAACTTGATTCAACTCCTCATAATCCAACTCTCTAATCCTAAGCTTGCTTAGCTAGATCTCTAATCCTTAACTTCTTAGCCCGCTCTAAGCAACCCTCCTTAACCCATTCTAATCCTATCCAAGCCTCCATAGCCAACGGGAATTGCAAGCTCTCTCGGAGGAGAAATCCGTCAAGTTTTTTTTCCCAAAAGCTTGGAAATTTGTTAAGTCTATATTGATAAGCTAATATCATTAGCCTAATCGGAGGAAAGCCAGAACCCAATCCGTAATCTCTTCCATAAGCCATAATTAATCACTTTCCCTCATATCTCTCTCTCAACCTTGAAGCAGGAGAGGAGGAACGAAGGAGAGGAAGAGTATAAAGGCAAGCTTGGCAGGCCAATTAAGGCAAAGGGAAAAGCACCATCATATTCAGTATTCTTATCATTGAATTGGACATTATCATCATCAAGTTTACTGAAGTTTGATTTTCTTAATTATCACCTAAATTAAGGTAAATTAAATCGATGTAAGGAGCATAAACTCCAAAATTAACATTTAATTTAAGCATCGATACTGTTAATTGTCCGCTTTGGGTAATCAAGCTTTAGAATCTTGTTCAAGTTGTCCGCTTTAAGCTTTGTCTACATTAATTGCATCTACTGCAACTCTCTTCCTCACACCTCTCACAGCCAGAGGCCTCGTGCCTTCTGGCTCACCTTTCGAACACAAATCCCCCGACAACGGGTTGTGTGGACACTAGGCTGTCCACACCTGGTTATGTTTTCCTGCTCGCTAAAGAGGCAATTTCTTGGAGATCATGTATCCAGGATTTCACTTCATCTTCCATTACTGAGGCAGAGTATGTTGTAGTTTCTAGTTTCAATAAGGAAGCTGTTTGGTTATTTCATCTACTGGGAGACCTTGGTATACACTAAACTCCAGTGCTACATTGCAAAAATCAGAGTGCGATTGCGTTAGCAAAGAACCCCGTGTTTCACTCCAAGTCGAAACACATAGAGGTCAAGTATCATAGGATATTTTGGCTAGAAAATGGATTTAGTCAAAGTTCACAATCTAGCGGATGCTCTAATGAAGAGCTTAACCTCAGAGTGGATTGCACATTTTATAGAGATGACGGGCATAGGGTGAAGCTATGGTCATGCTTCATGATTTTTGTACATCTATACATAATAGCCCCTACATTCTTTAGCCACTTGGGCCACGTTGGCCTTCAAGTGGGAGATTGTTAGGGTACACGCTCCGTGGTCAAGTTGTGGCCGACAGCTCGTCCACTTACTCTATTCATGGTTATACTGGAAATAAGGATTTGAGAGTAATTGATCTCAAGTGCTCCAACAAGCTACTGTGTCTGGATCATCCCCTTTCCCATTTGTCTCCTTCCCTCTCTTGCACTCACCGCACGCAGATCCTAAACTCAATGCTGAAGAAGCAAGGGAGTTCTTTTCCAGATTAGGAATCAAGCTTTCCCTTACTACAACATATAACCCTAAACGAAATGGAAAGAGTGAAAGAGGGTATCCTCCTATCATCAAAGCTTTGGCCAAGGCTTGAAGTAAGAGTTGGTGAGTGGCCAAAATTATTGCCGTATGCTTTATGGACTGATTGTACAACACATAGCTCAGTAATTGGCTATATGCTTGCGGAGCTGATGTATGGTCAAAAGCCATTGATGCCAATTGAAGAATATACAATTCCCACATGGAATGTACTACCTTGGCAAGAGGGGCTTAACATGGAAGATCTCCTTGCATTGCATATAAGGAAACTAGAGAGAAGACCTAGAGACATTGAGACTGCAAAAGAGTGATTGAAAATTCAAGGTTGAAAAACAAGCGTTACATTGATAAGTGACATTGGATCAAGAGCAAAGAAATTGAAAAAGGTGACTGGGTTTTAGTGTATGATAGTAGCCATGATAACCAGCACACAGTCATGCGTAAGTTCTCAAAAAGATGGTTTGGATCGTACGTTGTAAATCATGTGCATAAAAATGCTACTTATAGATTGTCTAAACTAGATGGCACAGAAGTAAAGGTACCATTGTAGGGAAAAGGATCAAAGTGTTTAAGAGAAGATAAGACAGTGATCCAAAAGATGTTGATGGAAGAGGAAGAGCAAACTAGAGGTGAAGATCAAAGTGAAGATGAAGCATTGGAATCTATCAATGAAGATGAAATTATGGAAGATCTAAATGGGAATTGAAGCTACATGAAAATCAAATATGGCACATACCAGAGGATGTGCAGATTTAGAGGGGGTGGATGTCATGCTGTGGAACATACATAGTGGAAATGAATGCTAAGAGATTTATTTTGTGATTTTTTAGATACATAGGTATATTTTCCATAATGTACACACACACACACACACATACACACACACACACACACACACACACACACACACATATCATATCTAAGTATAATAATAAGCTTTCTATCTCATCCTATTATTTATCTCAAGGGTAACATATTCTTATTTTATCGTTACTAAAGTATCATGGAAAAAAATGTCAATTGATGCGCCTCTTTAACTTGGAAAAAAAACATTGATTCTTTCTTTTTACTATCTCATTATCACCTCACGCTCTAGCTAGATCCTATAGCTAGTGTAATTAGCAATATATATATATATTCTATGTATTTTCTATATTTTTCTTATATTTCTTTTAAATAGATACTAAGAAGGTATCAAATCCTAGTGGAACACTAGTTTGCATAATTTTCAATAATGCACCTATTTTAATGCATTATTGCAAGGATGCTTACAAAACTTTGTCAAGGAGCAATGTCATGCTTTTATATTGCATGAGGTGTCCATTGGAATCAAATGGAAGTCTAAGCTAAGGGGACCACAAGAAGACTTTTGCTTCCAAAATGATACCCTATTTTGATGATTTTTTTAACACATGGTTCCAATTGAAACTGAAAAAATCATATAAAATAAGGGTCTTAGCTAATGAGCTGAATTTTTTGTTCCTATTTTATTTCTTTATTTGGAGCCATGGTTGAGGAGATATGCTCAAAATGGTGGCCCCCAGTCTACCTATATCATACAGGGGACAACTCATTTCAAACTTGTCACACTGCTCCTTTATTTCTTTTGTAACCCTTGAGGGTTCCTTTTACCTAGAAAAAGGGACATCTTCTTCCTTGAAAACCATTTATTATGGAATGAGTGGATTAATACCTAATTGTACTTAGCCATAGACATAAGCCTAATCCTACACTTGCTTAGCCAATCTTGTAAGAAATCCTTGTAAGATCAATTTTAATCAAAGAAGGACTCGGATTTGGTGCATCATTCAAGGTTGGAAGTCTTCCCTCTACTTCACTCTTCATCAAAATGGTGAATAAATCTTAAAGGGCTATCAAACAAGGTGTGTTTTGATTTTGTTTATTTCTTGATGTTTTGCTTTTCATCTCTAGCCAACCCTTACCTCTATCTCTATTTCAAAATCTATTCCCTAACCTAGATATTATCCATTTCTAATTCTACACCCACTCTTATCTCTATCTCTACATCTACTTCTATCGCTATCCCTATCTCCATCTCTCTTGTGTCTTAATTACTGAAGGAATTCAAGCTACAATACTCCACCAAAGCTATGATCAACTTTCTTGGAGAGCTATGTTAATGCACATGGTGAGTAGCCATATCTTTACACTCTCATTAATCTCTCTCACTCTTAGAAGCTCATTCTCTCTACATTTTTCACATACTAGAATTATCCTAGATAAATAATCCTCATGATGTGAATTTATATATCTTTCACTCTTTGCAATCTATTACAATTAAGGTATGGATTAGCTGTAAAATACACTTTCAACAATGTATAGTGTTTCTCTTTGGTCCAGAAAGGCTCAATGAAATACTTCTTTCATCAGATCCCATCATACTACCCCTTTTAAACTATAATTTTTATTTTGATATAAGTGTAGTTATTTTGCCATGAACCAAGAGGACTCTTACACACAATGAATCACTAGGCAAGACATATATATCATAGTAAGCACAAAACTATATTTCCAAAGAACATTTTATAGCTTGTTTGGTCGGCAAAGATTGAATGCCATTAACTCATCTATTAACCCATTGTTAAGACGGTTACGCCGCTAGCGGAAGCTAAATAGCGAGAACTCAACCAACAACAGAATTTGTCAGACGAGGACGGAGCTTGACCCGCAGGCGCATGGAAACAACTAGGTGGGTGTCAAATCACCTACTCGACCTTCTAATGACAATCACTACTAAGGAAATCAAATCTAAGTTCTAAAATACGCAAGTGACTGAAATCCGTACTACGAACGAATGCTATACGAAACAGGATCTAGAATCATTGAATCGATCTCAAATTCAAGGGGAAGTCTATACACTAGGTAAGAACAACACCCTAAAGACTTGAACTGCAAACTCAACCTATAACCACTCCATGCGGTAAACGCGTATGAAGACAGGCCAAAATATACAGGTGACAGAAACTTGACCCCGATGGTACTAATGTGTAGCTCTACTCGTTGTGGTTCTATAGATATGCTGCACGCTCAATTCCGACACACAAGTTGGAAGAAAACTCACACCGAAGCTCGTAGGAACTTACCACACATAGAAGCCGATAGCGTGCACTCTTGGTATCTATGCGTAGCTCTCGCCGTTGCTAACACAATGGCGGTGTCGCTTCTCCAATGGCGGCTCCATAGCTCGTGTAGCAAGTAGATAAGACTCTCTCTCTCTCTCTCTCTCTCTCTCTCTCTCTCTCTCTCTCTCTCTCTCTCTCAGACACAGTCACGACGCTCAAAAACTCACTTTGATTAATAATCTCCCCCTTAGGTTACAAAAACTTTGGCTTATATACCTCAGCCTTGGAGGTGAGAACATCTCTAACTAATTACATCAGCAAGTGAAATTACTTCGGGATTACAAGCTGGAAACTCAATTGAGTCCCGTTACTTAATGAATGGCTCAAATCAAAATTAATGTCCGAAAGACATTTATTACAATCAATGGTTACAAAATGATGAGTGTGAGCAAAAATGTGGGTGTGATCCTCTGCTGGCTCAACACTCCCCCCCCCCCGCGTTCATGTCGTCCCTGACATGAATTTTATGCTTGGTCAATAAAGTCCTGTCGTCTTGAGCATCTGCAAATGTGATTTGTATCATAGGTTGCCGATGGTCAAGGTTGGGCTGAATATTTTGCTTTCGTGGGTGAAAAAGCCGGTGTAGAAAGCTTCTTCGAATGTTTGCATGTGGAAGCTAGGCAAAAACATAATCCTTTGGTATAGGAGGTGTAACACTTTTGGAGAAGGCTGCAATGAAAGATAGTACATCATATCAGACACCGTGTCGGCCGTCGATAGTAGACTCGAGGTCGTGGCTTTATCTGGCGCGAACACTTCAATGCAAGCTAAGAGAGTCCTGCAGATTTTCTTGAGCATCTGACAGGAAAGGTCAGGAGAGCTAGTAAAGACCTTGATGGTGCCCGTTAGGGTTTTCACCATGTAGGCTTTACCTATTCTCTCTCCTGCCTTTGGTCCTGGAATCCTGGGATAATTAAGCCAATTTGGCTTCTTTTCTGCAATCCTGCCATGCTCTTTCCACTTTCTGACTCTTGGCACCGGGCAGAAGGTTGCATCCTCTCGGATCTCCTTTGGTGCCTCCACCAAGTAGATGAGGTAGGCTAGGTATTTGTTCAGCCAACCTTTCCTCCATCTAGGTTGTGAATCTACTATCTTCTTTGATTGTTCCTCCTTTGTGATGTCGCCTTCGTAAAGAGCGACATACTGCTCTCCTTCTAGTCTCTTTTTTGTCTTTAGCACTTCAAATTTCATCAAAGGGAAAGGCAGGCTGGGTTGCATCCACTGTTCATGGAGCACTTTTGTGTCTAGTCCCTGAAGTCTAATGGAGATTAGGAGTCTCCTCTCCCATTCCATTTCCGCCTTGGCACTCTCCTCTGCTGACTTTTCTATTTGGTCATGGAGCCTTTGTTCTTCTTCTTCAGAGATTCTTGAAGTCGAGGCCACCTCTTGAGCTGGGCCTGTATCTTCAATTGTGGTTGCCTCTCCAGTTTTTGGTAGCTCTATGGCTGCTCCACCTGATTCTTCGTGTGGTGTCTCTGTCTCTCTTCTTTGTTGCTCTTGTAGATCTTGGAGCTGTTTGCGGAGGGCCTCATTCTCTGTCCGTAGTGTTTGATTTTCTAATGTGAGCCTCTCCTCTGCAGCCAAGGATCCCTCCGCAATGTGAAACCTTTGCACTTGCTCTAATCTTAGCTCTCTTTGTAAGCTTCGGACCTGGTCTTCCAAAACTGGTACGATAGCTCCCTCTTGTTCGGTTCCTGCTCTGCTAGCTCTAGGGGTAGACCTGAGTCGAGTGATTGTTCTTTCTTGGAGCTCGACTCTTTCCCTTAGATCAATGAGCTCATCCTTAGCCGCCTCCAACTCATCCTCTATCTGCTCCCTTGCTTCTTGTGCACTTGTTACTTCTCTTGAAGCCTCGGCTAGTTGGAGTATCAAGCCGTCTCTCTCGTTTTCCGCATCATAGAGTGATGCTTTATGACTTTTAGATTCGGTCATAGCATTCTCCAAATTTCTCTGCAACTCCGCTTCCCTTTGTTTGGCTGTCTCAATCTCTACTTCCTTTGCCTTGGACCTTTCTTTTATCTTGCTGAGCAGTTCATGCACCATGTGCATGTCTTTTTCATCATCATCTGTCAACTCTAAAGCTCTTTCCGCCACCACCTCCACTGGATTTGGCTCTTCTAGTATTTTTGGTTCGTCCAGTTTCTCTTCACTTTCTTTTTTACTCTTTGTCTTTTCTCCGTCCCTCTCCGTTCATCTTGTTTTTGTAGGGTGATCCCATAAACTGCCTCAAGGGCATCTTCTTCGGTGTATCCTATCTCTACCAGATCCTCATAATCATTTCTCTTTTGCTGAACTGGATCTATCTTCTTTTCTTTGGTCTCGGCTTCTGGCTTTTCCAAAACATCTGTGTCCACCTCTACTGTGGTCTCTTCCACAATTTTTTTCCGTCTTCTTCGGGCTTGGTACATCAGTCATAGAGGGATGTTTGTCCTCAGCTTCCTTGGCTTTCCATTTGTCGGCTTGCCCATCTTTCTCTTGAGGCTTAGTAGACCCATCTACTTTCCTTTTCCCCTTGTCGTCCTTTTTCAGATCAGCTTTTAATTGTTGTACCTCCTCTTCAGTGTATGGCTCGACAAGTTGCTGCTCCAAAATAGCCTCTGACTCCTCATAAGCTTTAATATATTGATCGTATTGATCAATGTGTGGCCTGGCCGAGCTAGTTCCGACTTTAGTGGGGTCTGGCATCCACTTTTCTTCAAAGTCACCCTTTAGAGCTCTTTCCGCTCTAAACTGCTCCACTAATCTTTCCATTCTTGTCGCTTTATGACTTTTGGTTTGCTTGGGAGCAACCTTCTTCTTTACTTTATTCTTAAGTGGCTCGTCCACATCCTCTTCAGGTTCTGAAACTACTTCTAGTTTCCGGCGTGCTCTTGTGGATGCCCTCTTGGATACTTCAGGCTGTTCTTCCTCCTCGTCGGCTTCTCTAAGCCACTCATTCTGGGAGGGAGACTTTGGCCACTGATCTCTAGCTCCAATAGCTTCATAAGCTATTCTTGTCAGAATTTCCGCTCCTATGTATTTTGGCTTCTCGTTGTGCATGGCAATTACTTGCTCGTGGATGTGTTGAGCGTAATTCACCTCTTTTGGCATATTTCTCTTTAATGACCATGTGATGGTGGTCGCAATGGCATGGGGTGGTGTCGTATACTTTTGCGGTCTTTTACTGCAAACATGAAGAAATTGGTTGTACAGTCGGCAAAGGGTTGCCGCTCTTGGGTCCTTCATATCTCCATAGGTCGCATTCTGTTTCTTGGGCCCATAGACCTCTATGGACTCCCTTCTTTCGCTGACCGAGCTCCCTTTGTTGTACAGCTTCAATGCGTCTGCAATTAGCTGTGGAGTGATCTGTACTTCTACCTTCTCTCCATCCATGGCTGTCAATGTGGCTTTTCCATCCTTCTGAATGGATGTTGCCAACTCGTACACTCTTCTTGTATCCACACCTGATGGTCTCGAGGTGAAGAAACTGTGTAAGTCTGCCCTTTCTAGGTACCTGCTGATGTCTTCTAACCTGCTATAATCTACCAATTCCTGTGGGATCATTGGTACATCCACCGCTTGCCCTTGAGGATCTCTGAAAGTCCCCTGGTATATCTTTATTCCCTCTTTCTCCAATACTGCTTTCTCCACCCAAGTTTTAGTTGGCTTGAGGGTTTCTGCTGGAATGTCAAATGGTTCCGCTTCTGCAATAGCATCTTTGATTGTCGGTCTTTTTCTCTTCGTTGCCGATGACTTGGTGGAATCCATGGATCCTGTAACTCCAATTTCAGAAGTTAGCGTCTTTTTAGTACTGAAAGCCGAAATGAAGCTTTTAACTATCCAAATGACTTGAAAATTGAAACATGAGCTATTCAGGGCCTAAGGATGCAAGGTAGGTGAAAAAATATGCAAAATGGGCTCAAAATCATGCTGGAGACATCATACGCGTATGATGTCTTTTGTGTCAAAATGACTTCATATTGGTTGTGCTTGTAGCTGATAGTGTATACATGATTATCATATGCTTGGATTTGAGTTTGGATCCCATTTGGTCAAGTTTTGGCCAATTTAGTCCAGTTCCGGCTCTTGGCAAAATTTTGAAAGGGAATTGGATTTTATGATCCAAATTGGATAAAACTTGGTGGTTCACTTTCAAATGGCATGTAGATCACTTCTGTTTGGTGGTTGAAGCCCTGAGGTGACAAAATCACATAGTGAGACGTCATACGCGTATGATGTCTTTTAGTGTATTTTTGGACCAAATTTCTCTATAAGCTTGGATTTGGCTTTAGATAGGCTTATTCAGTGGATTTATGAAGTTTGGATAGATTTTGGGCTAAAAATGGCTCTGGAGACATCATACGCATATGATGTCTTTTTCATCAATTTTGCATGGGATTGGTTCTGTGGACTCCCCATGTACTAGTGAAGGACTGTTCCTACTCAAATCTTGGTTTGGACTTGAGTATGTTGGATTTGGGCCAAAAATAGGCTTTAGGTGAAGGATTTTCCCTCAATTGGGCTAATGGGGTGATCCTCTTGACCAAATGGTTCCAAATTTTATATGTAGCATGTATTAAATATATATAATGGATGTATGATGACAAATGAGCAGTTTTGGCTCTGTAAGTGCAAATAGACATCATACGCGTATGATGTCTTTTGTGTCAAAATGGTGCTTTTTGGTTCCAGATAGCTTGTAGATGTGTTTAACAACAATCCTACAAAGTTTCAATGAGTTTGGAGTTATTTTGACAAAATTAGGACCAAAAATCAATTTTATGGCCTACTTTGCGTCTTTTTGGTTTTCCCTGGGTTTTCTAACTCCAATTCTCATGATACTTGGTTCATAGGATGTGATTAACATGTGGAATGAGGCTATGCACTCAAATGTTGAAATGGATGTGAAATTCATGCTGTGAGACATCATACGCGTATGATGTCTTTTCTTGAAATGTTGGTCTTTTTGTGCGAAGAATGCTTTGTGCTTGTGCCCTAAGCCCTGCTAACTAGTTTTCAACTTAAAAAGTCATCAGTTTAGCTAAAAAGCCCCCTTATAGGCATTTCAATCTCCGAAGTCGTCTTTTTGCCTTGGAGTTGAATTTCTTCAACTTTTCTTCTCGAGAGTTGCATTTCCAGCTCATTGGATATGTTGTGAAGCCATCTATTTGGTTGAACTTGACTTTGGCTCCCCGTTCTCCATCTTTCTCCCTTTGGTTGCCCGAAAGCGTCTTTTTCACCATCGGTAAGTGAATCAGCTTTCTTTTGGGTTTTGCTTGCAAACATAAGTCATCGATAGTTACTTGAAGTTGCTTGTGAAGTTTCATTTCATTCGGTCGTCAATTTCAGCCGTTATGCCAAAATGACGCTTTGTGTGTCCGCAGCCAAATTGGTTGTTCCGACCTACTTTTTGTGATTTAAACTTGGAGATATTCTATGGTTGCATTGTCCTTGATGTGGTTGAACTTCCTGTGAAGTTTCGTGTTGTTTCGACAACTTTTTCCTGTTTGCCTCTTGCAGGCTCTGTTGACCTAGGGTTTTTCCAGTCGTTCTTTCTCGAGCTTTGAGTGTTAGGAACACATCTTCTATACTAGGGTAACCCACCTATAAGTTCTTGCAAGGTTTGGTTAGGCGGTTGCGCCACTACCTAGCATTCTACCCCATTCCCCGTCTGCTCTTGTTTCTTAGTTTTGGTCAGTTTTCGCGACAAAAGTTAATGATAAGCATCAAAAGCTTATGGCAACGAGTCTACCTCTCATGTCTGGTGTCCTCTGAGCTCTCGTGGAAGTCGTAGAAGGTCATAGAAGAACTGTGCTCCTGTGGCTCTCTGCTCTTCTCCAAGAAGGTAATAGTGTGAATGAGATTGAAAGTGATGTGAAAAATACTTGACTTCGGACTTCCCGGTTCACTTGCCACCAAATTTGTCATGTGCTCCTATCTCGTTGTGAGATGCGCTTTAGGATCTGAAATTTCCCAAATCGGACTCCGTTTGACCTGTTTTCTTAGAATTCCATCCACTTGCCAAAATTCTGCCGTTTCGGACTTTTCGCAACTTTTTCAGAATTGTACCCAATTTTTACCATGGGTTGCCCTTGTCATTAGGACCATCACTGTCTATTCTTTTCTTTTTTCCGATCTCATTTCACGTGCTTTTTTCTTATTTTTCTTTTACTTTTATTAAGAAAATCATAAAAAATAAAGAAAAATAGCAAATTGAAGCCAAAAAATTCGAAACATACACAACAAATAGCTGGTAACCCTGTGTATATGAATATACACTTATTTGTGATTTCTGGACTTGGATTACCACTTTTTTTCCACTTTTTAGCTCCAAAAACACTCTTATTTAGTGATATTTACACGTCTAGAGACCCAAATTCATCATTTGATCTCTTCTTGTTGCAAAACAAGGTATATAAGGGCATAAATATTATCAATATCCGCAATCAAACATAAAAATTGCAAAATCATGTAAGACACTGCCCTTGTAATATAATTTTTGTTTTTCTTTATTTTTTGTTGCTTGTAGCTGCTTTGTAGCTCCTGTATACCTGTATACCTCCCCCCCTCCTAGTCTGAGTCCTCCCGGACGACTATGAAGTGTCTGTGGGCGAAGCATTGTAGTTGTTTGGGTCATAAGTTCCCAATGCAATTGTAGAGCGATGATACAACAGTCTTTCCAATAAAGCTGCTTTTTGTTTGATTGAAGGATTGGTGGTCGGGTTTTGGGTTGGTTTTGGCACTTCGGTAGTAGAATCAGTAGATGGATTCTTCTTTACCTTATTGTTCTTTTTCACAATCCAAATCTGCTTCCGCTTCGCTTGTGCTTGCCACAAACTCTTTGCGACCCAAATCTGCTTTGTTCTTTGTGTTGATTTCCTCGCCTTGAAATACCTAGGAGTTTCCGTGGATTGTACTGAAGGGAGTTCCTGTTTACAAATCCTTGGGATCCAATTTTGCTTGCTATAGCTTTGTGCCGTCATGAACTTCTTTGGAATCCAGATCTGCTTCACTGTCCTTGATTGTCTGGAAGCACTCTGTTGTCTGGTATTGAAGACTCTGTTTTCCACCTTTGTGTTCTCTGGCACAACCTTTTTTGGTCTCCATACCAACTTTGACTCCGTTTTTGCCCAAGGTTGAGGTGTTATATTATTGCTTGTCTTCCTTATCTAATGTTGAGAGTTCCTCGGCGAAGAGCAATCCAGTTGTATAGAAACTTTTGGTTGCCATTGCTTCTTTTTTTTCTCTGGTTGTTGTTTACCTTTGTTCTTGGATTCTTCCTTTGGAGTTGGCACTGCTCCTTTGATGAACTTAACTGATTGACTTTCACCTTCGTATTTGATAAGCATTGTTTAGAACTCTAGTCAGTCATTGCATTGTATTGCTTCTGCCATGGTTGTCCTAGCAATAATGGATGTTGTGTAGCTTGGTCTTCAACCACGTAAAACATATGAGGATACACATACTGGTTAATTTGTATATGTAAAACTGTGCATCCGACAGTTTTGATTGAATTCTCAGAGTAACTCTTTAACTCTTGCTTGGCAGTTTGTAATTTAGTGGCATTTGTCAATTGTCTATACAAACCGAGTGAAAGTAGGTTAGTTTGAGCTCCTGAATCCAATAGTGCTCTGGCTTTGATTTGGTTGGTTCCTACTTTGTATTCAATGATGGGTTCTTCTTTGTCATTATCCATTTCTGTTATACTGACTGCGTTTATTCGTATTGCTCCTTCATTGCGCTGTTTCTGACGCAGTAGTCTTCTTTTCTCCATTCTTTCCTTCGCCTCGGCTTGCGCTTCCTCCACAATCTTTTTCTTTTTCTGGACACACAACTTTTCTTGATGTATTTTGAGAAGCATGTCTTGGGTTAGCGGCAAAAGATACTTTTTCACTCTGTATCCACTAATCCAATTGGGCATTTCTTCTCCGTCTAATGTAGCAAGCTTGACGGCTCCACTTGGTGATAGATCTTTAATCACCAGAGGTCCCATCCCTTGCTTTTTAAGCTTCTTAGCATGCTATTTCAGAGTGTAAACTAGGACATAGTCCCCAACCTTAAACTCTTTAGTCCGCACATGCTTATCAAAAAATTCCTTTTGTTGCCTTTTTTGAGCGTAGATAGAAGCTACTGCTTTTAGGCGAAGCTCGTCTAGCTTTTCCAGGTCATCTATTCTATCAGAAAGCTCGTGCCCTGTTCACTCTAGATCCTTAGCCACCCTTAAGGTTGAAATCAAGAATTCTATTGGTAGGATAGCATTTAGCCCAAAAATCATGTTATATGGGGTCGTTCCTATTGATGTTTTATATGCTACCCTATATGCCCATAATGTTGAATGCAAATTCTGGTCCCAGTCAGTTATCGACTCATATACAATCTTCGTAAGGACCGTGCATATGGTTTTGTTTGTTGCTTCAGCTTGTCCGTTTGCTTGTGGATGATACGGGGCTGATTTCCTATGGATTACCATGAATTCATCTAGAAGGATCTCTATCACTTCATTTATAAAATGTGTGCCTCAATCACTCACAATTTCTATTGGCAATCCATATCGTACAAAGACGTATTCATATAGAAATTGTGCCGTGGTCCTGGCATCTGCTTTTTGAGTTGCCTTTGCTTCGACCCACTTTGTTCGATAGTCTGTAGCCACAACGATGTATTGTGCATGAGTCTTATATGCAGGAGGTGAAATGGGTCCGACATAATCAATCCCCCATTTTGCAAAATCTCTTGCCCCCATCATTGGTCTAAGTGGCATATCATCTCTTTTAAGTGGTACTTTGGTCCGCTGACAGTCATCACACCGTTTAACGTATTCCTCAGCGTCCATATGTAATGTTGGCCACCATATTCCTGCGGCTAAGACAAGTTTTGCTGTCTTATCACCTGAGAAATGGCCTCCACCTACTCCTCCATGAGCTTGCTCCAGGATTATCACATACTCAGACTCTGATGCGCAAATCCTAAGCTGGTTGTCTTTACCTCTCTTATAGAGTTGATCTCCTATTAAAGCGTAATCTCTAGCTTCTGTCTCTACAGATTTCTGACGAGCTTTTGACGTTCCTTCTGGGAAAGTTCTATTTGTGAGATATTCAACAATATACTGACTCCATTCCGGAGCGATCATTATCTGATATAATGTCGAATACTCTGCTGGCGGTTTTGATGAACATACAATACATACAGTGACATATTCATGTACGCTTTCTTTCATTCCTGGCCAATAGACTCCCAATTGTAACAAATTCCTATATGTGTTCCTTCTTGAACAATGAAATGCACATTCCTGAACATGTGCTTCGCGCAGATATATATTATATTCCTCAGGATTGATGCATAGTCGTAAAACATGATCATTTCCCAATTGATACAACCTTCCTGCAACCAATTGAAGATTCTTGGATTGCTGAATAGCAATATGTTTCTGGTTGTATTCTCTTCTATCAAACTCTCCTCCATAGGTTAATAGGCTAACGACATTTTGAGACCACTTCGGTATCATTTCTATGTTGAACAAGTACGCGTCTGGCATGTCGTCATCTACTCCTATAGGGTCTTCTCCATTCGTCAATCGCGAAAGATGATCAGCTCTAAGATGTGTTTTTTCTTTCTTTACTACTACCGTGAAGTCGAATTCCAGTAAGATAATGAACCATCTCACTATTCTCCCGGTATTGCATGGTTTATTCACTAGGTAGAGCAAGGCTTGGTGATCCGTAAAAAACACAAACTTGTTGGCTAGAAGATAATGCCGAAATTTCTTCACAGCATATATCATTCCTAATCCCTCTCGCTCTGTTGTGGTGTAATTCTTCTCTGCATTGTTGAGCTGTCGACTGGCGTAACAGATAGGAAAATCCATGTTTCCTTCTTCTGGCTGAGCCAGAATGCATCCTATTGCATATGCCGAAGCATCTATATGCACATGGAATATCTTCTCCCAATCTGGTGATTTCAAGACTGGAGCAGTAATGAGTGCCTCTTTCAATTTCTTGAATGATTCCTCACACTCCTCTGTCCATTCAAAGTTCACTATTAGCCTGTAAAGTGGTTGGCCTATTATAGCGTACATGTAAATGAATCGTCTATAATATCCGCAATGTCCCATAAAGCTCTGTACTTGTTTCGCATTGGTTGGTCTAGGCATATCCACTATAACTTTTATCTTCTCTAAATCCGTGGATATTCCGTTTTGTGAGACAATATGTCCCAGAATTCTGCCCTGTCGGACCATAAACACACATTTCTCAGGATTGAGACAAATGCGATATGTCCTACATTTCTCAAATACTTTTCTTAGGTGTTCTAGATGCTCATCTCTCAGAAGAGAATGTACACATAAGTCATCCATGTATATTTCTAGAAACAACCTTAAGTATTCTTTGAAAGCATGCGTCATCAGCCTCTGGAAGGTTGCGGGAGCATTGGTTAGACCAAAAGGCATAACCCGATAAGCATAAATTCCCCACTCCGTTGCAAAAGCTGTTTTATGTTGATCTTCCGGTGCTATGGCTAGCTGGTTATATCCTGAAAAACCATCAAGAAAGGAGTATGCTGTTTTCCCTGATACACGCTCTAGAACATGATCAGTTATCGGCAGGGGATAATTGTCCCTGATTGTTGCAGCATTCACTTTCTTTAAGTTGACACACACTCGGAGTTTTCCGTTCTTCTTGGGTACCACCACAATCGGAGATACCCAATCGGTGTGTTCAATCTCGTATATGAATTCAGCTTCCATTAGCTTATCTATCTCTTCTTTGATTCGCTTAGCAAACGTATCATTATATGTGTATGGTCTCTGTCTGCTAGGCTTTGCGTCTTGTTTTAGTGGGATTGTGTGTTGGCATATCGATGGGTCAACTCCCTTTAAGTCCTTATAAGACCATGCAAACACATCCCTGTACTCTCTGAGAAGACTCAAAAGTCTCTCTTCCTCGCCTGGAGACAAATCTGTGGCTATGTACACCGGTCTAGGTGTCTCACCTGGAGCTGCTAAATCAACTTTTTTTGCATCCTCCGGTCCGTCATAAGATTCGTTCTCCCTCTCTCTCGAATAGGTTGGGTTAATACCACCTTCCTATCCTCTATTGTGAATTTCCTATAGTGAGAGGGAACATCCATGTTTTCCTTGATTTTGGCGTTTTCGTCCTCTCCACTCTCAATTTCTGTCGTCCAAACTTCTTTCAGAGTTTTCTTGAGCTCTCTGTACTTGTTTCTACGTTCTAACTTGGACTCCGTGTGTTCTCTGTTGCGCTTGTTCTTTTTGATTTTTCTGTTTCAGTTTTCGTTTCATTCCTTTGAACTTGATTTCTTGACCTTCTTTTGTCTTTTCGTAAGCTCTTTTGATCATTGCCTCTCATTCTTCCAGAAATCTTGTCCTTAACACAATCTTCCGCCTTTACTAGCATTAGGAATTGATTTTTTCCTCTTATTCTAGGCATCGGATTGGTTCTAACCCCCTTTGTTTTTCTCTTTGCTCTATAGCGTTTCTGGCGTTGTTTAGTTTGGTTCGGAAAATCATAAAATCGGACATCCGTTATAGTTTCTTCGTTTCCGCTTGAATTGTCCGTTGACTCGTTGTCTGCTTCATTTCCCCACTCTGGATGATCGGGAATGTCGTGAAACACCTCTTCTTCATCTTCCTTTTCCAGTGTATCGTTCTTTTCAGTTTCTTTTTCGAGTATAGTTCTCAACATGAAGTACGGAACCACGTCGTACCCGTCCTTGTCGCAAAATTTCGTTGTGGGACCATCCGAATTGCACAAACATCTAGGGTTGCTAGAATGTGTGTCCATTCTAATGGTTCAAGCGTGTCCTCTGGAAAGGGTTCTCCTATATAAGTTTCGTCTTCGATAGCCCTTTCTAAAACATATTCTTCTCGCCTCAGACTTCCACATTTCGAGGCTCCACACATCCATAACTCCTTGGGCTTACCTAACCAAGCTGGAAATTCGGATCCCGCCAAAGTAGCTGAATCAAACTCCTCTACCGGTGTTCGGTTCACATCTTTGTAGCTATGGTCTCTCAGGTTCACACGTGTAGTGGTTTCCATATTTCTCAGGTATATGTGATCGTAGCCCCAATCCTGGACCATTTTCAACTGTCTCATGAATGGTCTTCCCAGTATGATATCATAGTTATTCTCCTTGCCAAAATCGACAATAGCAAAAGTATGTTCGTATTCAATGCCGCAAGAAGTCACTACAACTTTCTCTAATAACCCCATAGGTTTCTCCATGTGTCCATCTGCTAATTGGAGTTTCAACCTAGTCTTCCTTATTGCTGGTTTCCCCCATTTTTTCCAGATTTCTTTTGTAGCAATGGCTACCCCAGCTCCGCTGTCTAGTATTGCCATCGTGTTCACTCCTTGGAATTCAACTGGTAAGGTTGTATTCCCCTCTTCACCTTCGCAATACTCTCCGACCTTGTTTAAGGGTACAGGCTTAGCGTTCTTTTGTGGTTTGCTCAGCTCTTGTATACCCTCTTGCAGTCTCGATGTTGGGTCTTTTATCCCAAATTTCTCCAAGCATTTTCCTACAGTGGTCCACATATGTGGTCTTAGCCTCAAAAGCTCAGCTAGAGTGATAGTGCATGTCACTGGTGTTGACAAGATCTCTATCAATCCTTGCGAGTCCATGACTTTTTCTGATGAGATTCTTCGTGAGGGAAGTGCTCTAATCTCGGATTTTGCTTCATACTCTCCTAAGTATGAAGGTAAGGTATTCAGTGAATGAGGTTTGCTCTCCATTGTTCTAACAGAGCCCCCATCTCCCCAGTAAGATTGCAGATCCAAGTCCACTTGAGATCCTGCCTCAAATTCCACTATGGGAGGATTCCTGATGTCCTTTTCCCAATTTGTCTGATTAGCTTGGCAACTTAGCTCGTTTGCAAAGTTTGCCTCTCTCACTTGTTTCCAAAATTCATTGTAATCCTCATCTCTTCCGTAAATCCTCTGTATGACTGGATGAAAACTCTCTATCTCCTGATCGGTTGTGTTCAATACTATGCGGTCATCCTTGTGTGTATTTTCAGGCTTTTGTGCACTGGGAGTCTTTTCAGCTACCCGTGAAATGATAGTCTCTTGCTGAATTGGGTTTTCCGTTCCACAATTCATTGTTTCTCTTGGTGGTTCTAATAAGGCTTGTGCAGTCTCGATCATTCTCTGGCACATTTCAAGTCTCTGCTTTTCCAATTCCGCGTTTGGGTATGTCATCCACCTCTGTTCTTGTGTTTGGTTGTTCTTTAACCTAGCTTCGTAAGCTCTCATCAGTGCGTCCAATGGTTCGTGTACTTTGTCGACTAGCACTGATCCCCCTGAGCTTAAGCTCGTTGTTTCTTTGATACTCTTTTGTTTCGTTCTTTCCGGGCTCATCTCTCGTTTCCCGTTTTGACTCTCAAGTTTTTCTAATCTATCTTTAGTTCGCTTTAGTTCCTCAGCTAGAATAGCGTCTTCACGTTCTTTTCTCAACTTCATGCGTGCTTTTCTAGCTTTCCATGTGTTTCTCTGACTCCGCGGTCCTTGACTAACCACTTCAGTCGCTAACTTTCCATTCTCAGGTTCTCTAGTGGTTTTCTTAGCTTGAGCTCTAGTAACAACTTGCGTTGGTATCAGAGTTTCATTTTCAGACCCACTGCTGGTAGGAATAGTTTCTAGCATATTCAATGTCGTCTTTTGCACTTTGTTTGGATTCTTTGAACAATCCTCAATGAAGTGAGTAACCCCACACTCAGTGCAATAAGCGTTAATTCTAATGATTTCCGTATGTGGACAGACATTCATCAGATGGTCACCTCCACACTTGTAACAGGGTCCTAGTGCTGGTCTTGGTCCCACTTGATTCGTCCTTTGTGGATAGGATGGTCTTTGTCCTGTTAACCCTCCATGAGCTATGAACATCAATGTTCTTGCGTCCAAATTGTATCTCTCTTCATCAGAAGCACTTGTAACTGTTGGTGTTCCAACATTCCCAATCATGCCCCATGGTTCTGGTTGTTTGGGTTCTTCTGGTGGGTAATACACAGTTGGAGACATGTGTGCACCAGATTCTTCATAATAGGCTTGAACAGGCTCTAAGGCTTGTTCTTCCTGATTCTCTAAGTTTGGTGCATATCTAATGCCCACTGGTCTTGCTCCTGGTAAAGGTGGTTGTTGTCCCAATACTGGTTGCGGTCTTTCTATCCCCATAGGTCCTGGTACATTTCCCGTTGGGTATCGAGATACTGGATGTACCTGAGGTGGTGCTAATTGAGCAAGAGGTGCATAATGACGCTCCCTTACATACGCTTTGTTGTAATAGCACTCCTCTATTGGGTGGTTTGTCCATTTTTGTTCAATAGCACACCATTTCAGTGGTTTTGGCAATGTTTTTTGGTATGGTGCCATCCTTTTTAGAGAATCTTCTATCATTTGCTCTACATTTGGCATGGTTGTTGTTTGAACATTTTTTCTAGTGGTAGTCTCGCTCGCTACGGAGGAAGAGCTACTGGATGCAAAATCTGTATCCGCTGACACCTCTCCATAAACTATACAGTTATCCACTAAGTACAATGCTTCTCTCGTTACTTGCTCGAAACTTGTACAAGCTTTCAAGTGCAAGTCCTTCTTGAGAGTGTCGTTTCTCAATCCTTCAATAAAGAGAACAGATAGTCTGTCATCTTGTGGTCGTTCAGGTACTGGACATCTCTCAATGTATTGTTTGAAGCGAAGTGAAGCTTCCTTCACTTTTTTGTGTTCTCTCTGTTTAAAAGCATATATTTGTGAGACCGTATTGTGCTTAATCCCTCGTTTTGAGAATTCCTCAGCAAACTCTCTTAGCAAATGGTCAATGTCATGGAATCCCCCTCTGTTCAGTGGTTGAAACCATGCCAATGCCGTACCTTCTAGAGTAAGACCAAATCCCTCGTATTGTGTATGGAAATCTGTTATCTGCTCAGCTCTTAAGACTTGCTTAAAGAGTGACATATGTGCATACGGATCTCCTGAACCACCATACTTCTTTGGCATACACTTGGCTACTTGAGATGGTCTCATACGTCTATGGTCTGCTACCAATCTCATTGCTCCTATGTCCCGGCTAAAGCTTTCTCTAGCATCATGGACTTCATGGGTTACCCTTGTCGGTTTCCCTGCCCTGAGTCTACTACTAGGAGGTAAATGTGATGGTTCCGCTTCGAACCTTGGACCTGGAGTGGTATATGTGGGGATTGGAACTGCACTACCTCGATTCGTATCCATTGACTCTCTGGAATGTAATGATCCCATTGGTCCGGGCTTCGACTACTGAGGTTGACTGAAAGAGTCAGCAGCGTGAATTCTTTGTCCTCCTGTTGTCATTGGGTTTTGCACTCCATTTGTTGGTGCTGGTCTTTGTGAGCTAGAAGTAACATAATACTGATGTAGTGGTCCCCCAAAGTATGTATATCCTTCTAATTCTTTCTTGCCCATTGTTGAGTATTGCCTCCCATACTTGTCGTAAGCGGAAATTTTCATTTCCGATCCCTCTGTGTAGGTAAAGACATAAAGTCTTTTTTGGTCTGTCAACTCTCCAGTGTAGGGTTCTTCACATCTATAATAGAGATCTTGCTCCCCATTATTATATTTGTATAGCCCCACATAGATGTTATCAGTGTTGATCCTTGTAGTTTCATTCTCTCTTCTTAACCTCGCATCAGGGAAGTTCATTATTGGTGCTTTCTCCTCAAGTTCTTCATCTACTTTGGCTTTGGTGCCCATCAATCCCCACTTGTCCACAATTTTAGGGTTTAGGACTACCAAATACATGGTACCCTCGTTATCTAGATATCTATCTCCGCTATAGCTCACAGGCACTAAGTCCTTGAACTCACTAGGTCTATGTTCTATCTTTACACAATAGCGGTCCATTCCATCTTTGTAGATCTTGGCACCTTGCTCATTGTCGTACTGGTATTTTATGAACAATAGCTTCATTGTGGAGGAAGGGTTTGATGGTCCTGCTGCCATATTTTCTCTGTTGTTCAGGTTCAAGTGTTCCAAGTGTTCGGTGAAAATCTCGTAAGATCTCTCCGAAGAAGTATCAAAAACACTTCCTTCAAAGATCGGCTCTAATGGTTGCACCCAACTTTGGTTTACACTTCCCTCGGTTGATATGACACTTGCTTGTTCCCCTTGTTTTGGTTGGTTATTCTGGAGATTCCTGCTTGATCTCAAATTCATCAATTCCCCTAAAGGACTTTAACTTTTCCGTCTCGGCAATTTGTTTTCCCAAGATTTTGTGGTCAGAATTGATCCAAACTGATTGATACTTGGTCAATTGTTTAATCTTGTCACTTGGACAACTTCTGTTTCATCAAGTGAGAATTTTGTTGCAGTTATGCTGAAAAAGACATTATACGTGTATGATGTCTTTTTTCACAGATTTGGACTATTTTGGTTATGCTCACTCTCAGTAGCCCCCTTATGCTCTGTCCACTCACAAAATTCAGTTTGAACTCTGTTTGAGCAAGTTATGGCTAATTTAGGCTTTTCCTGGCAATTTTTCGCTTTTGACTTGTTTTGGGTCAATTGTGATCCAAATGGGATGAAACTTGAAATATAACCTCTAGACAGCTATTACAATGGATCTGTGTTGGCAAAGTATCAAAATATGTCCAAAATTAGGTCAAAGACATCATACGCGTATGATGTCTTTTTCATCAATTTGGGTCAAGACTTGATATTTATGCTTTCTACAGTGTTTGTAACAATCTTGTCAGGTCAGATATCAAAAATAAGTAGTGGATGTGCTAAAAGACATAATACGCGTATGATGTCTTTTGTTCCAGATTTTGACTATTCTTGGTTTTAAGCCTTCTCCAATGTTTATAATTGAATTTCAAGTGTTTTTGTCAGGTTTGAATGTAAAAACAAGATCTGAATCCAAAATTTCCTATTCTTTGCGTTTCTTGGACTCTGACTTGTCTTTTTGGGTTTCTTTGAGTGTTAATGCTCTTGTTTTAAGTTGAAATCAGGGTATAACCCCCCTTTTGAACACTCTGGTAAAGTCAAAATTTTTGTTTTGGTCTCTGTTTGGTCATTTAGACATCATACACGTATGATGTCTAAAGTTGCAGATTTCCAGTTTTTTGGCACAGAATCCTTCCTAAAGCTTTCTCAAGTGCTCAGCAACTCCCAGATACACAAAAAATTTCACTGACTTTTGTTTATTGCAAGTTTCACTACTAACTCGACGGTTTAGTGATCTAACATGCAATCAACCATATCAAGCAAATACTCCAATGATTACTAGCTCTAGATCAGGATCAAATGAAGTCCTACCTAAGCTATTCCTAATCATAAAATGGGTTTGGTAATTGTGATTTTAAAGAGATCCACTGCCACTCACGGACTAGCAAATTCTTCTTCTATCAACAACTACTCAACACCAACAAAACAACAAACAAATCTAAGCTAAACTAAAAATACTGTCAACACGGAAGACCCAGGAATACCCCACTTCCTAGTATCTCTCGAGATCTTCGGAGTCCACCACTCCTAGATCTTTTCTAACGAAAGTATACAAAGTAGTTTATACGACTCACCTCGTAGGATTAGTCTAAGGTCACCTACTTAGGGCTCTCGTCCCCGGCAACGGCGCCAAATGTTAAGGCGGTTACGCCGCTAGCGGAAGCTAAATAGCGAGAACTCAACCAACAACAGAATTTGTCAGACGAGGACGGAGCTTGACCCGCAGGCGCATGGAAACAACTAGGTGGGTGTCAAATCACCTACTCGACCTTCTAATGACAATCACTACTAAGGAAATCAAATCTAAGTTCTAAAATACGCAAGTGACTGAAATCCGTACTACGAACGAATGCTATACGAAACAGGATCTAGAATCATTGAATCGATCTCAAATTCAAGGGGAAGTCTATACACTAGGTAAGAACAACACCCTAAAGACTTGAACTGCAAACTCAACCTATAACCACTCCATGCGGTAAACGCGTATGAAGACAGGCCAAAATATACAGGTGACAGAAACTTGACCCCGATGGTACTAATGTGTAGCTCTACTCGTTGTGGTTCTATAGATATGCTGCACGCTCAATTCCGACACACGAGTTGGAAGAAAACTCACACCGAAGCTCGTAGGAACTTACCACACATAGAAGCCGATAGCGCGCACTCTTGGTATCTGTGCCTAGCTCTCGCCGTTGCTAACACAATGGCAGTGTCGCTTCTCCAATGGTGGCTTCGTAGCTTGCGTAGCAAGTAGATAAGACTCTCTCTCTCTCTCTCTCTCTCTCTCTCTCTCTCTCTCTCTCTCTCTCTCTCTCTCTCTCTCTCTCTCTCTCTCTCAGACACAGTCACGGCGCTCAAAAACTCACTTTGATTAATAATCTCCCCCTTAGGTTACAAAAACTTTGGCTTATATACCTCAGCCTTGGAGGTGAGAACATCTCTAACTAATTACATCAGTAAGTGAAATTACTTCGGGATTACAAGCTGGAAACTCAATTGAGTCCCGTTACTTAATGAATGGCTCAAATCAAAATTAATGTCGGAAAGACATTTATTACAATCAATGGTTACAAAATGATGACTGTGAGCAAAAATGTGGGTGTGATCCTCTGCTGGCTCAACATCCATTCATTGTACTCATGATAAGATATGACCAAAGCCTTGAAATTTTCATCTTTGTGTTGTTTTGATTTTCTCTTTTGTGTTCTCTCTTTGTGTGCGAGCGAGCGAGAGAGAGAGAGAGAGAGAGAGAGAGAGAGAGAGAGAGAGAGAGAGAGAGAGAGAGAGAGAGAGAGAGAGAGAGAGAGAGAGAGAATTGGGCTTCTTTGATTGCACTCCCTACCAAAATCTAGGCTTCATGGCATCTATGGCATAACTCTGCGTATAGTTTTTGAAGTTACCTCACAAATTCTCACAACAAGAAGCATGTGTTTTCCTGGCAAGATCGCAAACTTCTTGATAGCATGAGAGAGACTATATTTTTTGTAAACACATTATAAATTTTTTTGTTGCATAAATGCATTTCTTTATGCTCATTTGAAATTTTAATTTTTAAGTTCATGTACAAGGGAAGATCCATCAAAATGCTCTCAAATTGGAGAATCCTAAATCATTTCATCTACTACATAACTTATACTTGTAAGATAGGAGTCATATAAAAAATATAGAGTTTGTACAAAGGGGGTTAGGAAAGTGCTGCAATGTTCATAAATAGGGGGTTGGATTAGTAGGCAAGGAAATATATATGGGGGGGTTGGGGTGTTAAAATGTGGTTGCATGCAGGTGGCATACCCCCCCCACAATTAGTAAACCCCTCAGTAGGATGTGAAACCCCGCAAGAATTCCTTCCCCTCCTACATGCACATAGCTTCCTCCTGTATCTGCTTCACCTCTAACTACTATACATATATAAACACCTAAGTATTTGTATTTTGCATCTCCATCATCTTATAATGAGTTATCTTTCTCCACATAGAGCTTGTCACAAAGTCTAGAGATGGTAAAGAGAGGCACAATTTTTGCTCAAGCCATGCAGGATATGCTTGATGAGCCATATCTTAGCTCCAACATGGATTGGAACCTCTCAAGTCACAATCCATAGTGTTCTAGTAGAACATGAACAAATAAGACCTATTACAAGCATGGGGTATGTAGGGCGGCGTGGAGGAATCTACAAGGTTACCTTTTGATGACACCATCATCCATTGATACATTTGAATGTGAAACCGCATGGATAGTCACTGCCAATGGGAAAAACATTCAGATCACTACTCCAACTATCTCCCATGTGCTCATGTTGTCCTTTGACCAGAAGTCCTAATTATGCAGTGTAGACACCATCACTAGTTTTTGAAATGAAATTGCTCAGAGCAAGAAGAAACATAAGGATGACGGTCAAGGAATTTCAATTTTTGCGTTGGAAAATAGAGCATCATACATGTTTGATGTCAAGGCCATAATTTTAAATAACAATCCTACTTATGTATCCAAGAAATAATTCAGTATGCTTCTGGCCCGAACAGTAAATAGTAGGCACCACTTAATCGATTCTCTCTAGTAGTGTGGTCACACAAACTGCCAAAGTAAAGACACAAAATTTGTTCAAAGCGTAGTATTTTTTGCAGTTTCTCTATTAGGTGACCAAGTTTCCACCACATATCAATGCTTAAAACTTTTTGTTGAAGATAAGTAGAGTAGATGCCCCCAAGGAACAAACACGTGGTCTAGAGTCCCAGACAGAGCAAACGGCCCTAGCAAATGAGCATGCTCATGGGAGAGGAGGAGCTACTCTTGCTATTTCTAAAAAATACTCTAACCTCATCCCTAGATTCATGAAGTAGGCAGTGGTAACCGGGCTACTATTTCCCTAAGCTCCCCCTTCAATTATATAGTGATGTCACTCTATGCTTCTAATTCTTTCTTTGAATAAAGTTCTCTGTGGGAGGAAATCTCCAATCTTCCTCTACTTGTTATGATTGCAGGTGATTTCAATATGGTAGAAGTCATTGAGGATAGGTGGGATAACTTGGGTCAAACAATTGGAGGTTATCAGAAAGTCAAATGGGAAAAGCTCCTAGATTTTCATAAACCGCTAGATTATTTTAGAGAATACTAGAAACACACGGACCAAAAAACAAATAGGAGACTACTACATAGAAGGCAAACTAGACAAGATTTACATGAACTGATACTTAGTCCAAGAATTTTAGCAGGTACGTTGTAGCAAAGATAATTCTTTATTGCTTTTAGATCATGATCCTATCATACTTGAGATGCATAAATAGGAAATCATGTATCAAGCTGGGTGGCCCCATATGGATGAATCTTTGTTTTTAATCAAACTTGCAAAAAAAAAAGTGGCAGAAGTCTTTGATAGTGCTTTTGAGCAGCATACATCATCTTTTAGAGCTTGGGATCAAGCTCTTAAACAAACCCAGAGATTGTTGATCAATTATAAGAGAACGGCTAGGGAGATTAGGGCTCATAGAAGAGTGATGATTTCCAATGAGATAGCTGAGTTGGAGGGTCAAGTACTTCCTAATAATCTTCCCCTTCCTTCCCTTATAGAATTTAAATCGGCTAAAAAAGGAAGAGCTCTTGGCTGATCAAGCGTCACTGATATGGACCAGAGAACATTGTGCAACAAAAATAAATCGGCCTAATAAAAGTATGTTCACTTTACGACTGCCCATTACATTAGGGAACATATGAACCCCAAAAGGGCCCTTTAGGGGTCAAAGGATCTTTTGGAATATAGTCTCTACATCAAGGAGAATGGGCTTGTGGCCACGGTTCCACCAATTTTTGCATTTTTTACAATGGCCATAACTTGAGCATTTTAACTTCAAATTTGTCGAACAATAGTGCATTTGGAGTGCATTGATGATATCTTTCCATAGATTTGTCACATGATATAGTTTTGAGGTACGTAGATATGGGCTATCCATGCCCCCTTTTTTATGTCATATTGTTGACTGTAATATGGTTGGTTGCTCTTACAAGGCCCCTTTGGGGTTCATATTTTTCCTAATGACTTATACACACCTTATTATCTACTATTTAAAGAATAAGGGGCTCTCTCACACGCATTTTGTTGAGCATCTCCACCCACATCCTGTGTTCTCTCTCTCTCTCTCTCTCTCTCTCTCTCTCTCTCTCTCTCTCTCTCTCTCTCTCTCTCTCTCTCTCTCTCTCTCTCTCTCTCTGCACATGTAGTGCATTCATGCACTCACAATTGGTATCAGAGCTTTGGATTTGCGATAGATGGAGTGCTACAGAGAAGTGAGCTTTCGGTTGTGGCAAGCTCGTTTTCCTTGGGAGCTTGTGTTCGGTGAGAAACCACCAAATCTGTGCTCATAGAAGCTTGAGGGACATTCCCAAGAGGGTGTATTGCAAGTCTGTATGCTTTTTTGCAGCCATATTTGTAGGAAGAATGCATATTTGCATTTTTGTAGGTCATTTTTCAGGCTCCAAAATAGTGTTTCTTGCATAAGTTTTGCATACAGAATGCAATTTATGAAAGGGTGTAACCAGGGGTTTTGGCATTCTCTAGATACGATGGTGATGTCCATTAGAGCTGCTCTTGATATCTAATTTTTTTGCAGCAGTAGATGTTTGTTGTCCATCGAGGATTCCACACATGGTTTTCTCTCGGGTGTGAGATCACTATTGAATGGAGGTTTGCTCTCACATGGGAGGATATGATGTATGCTTCACTATGGAGTTTTTGCATGATTTTCTCTGCTTTTGATCATGTTTATGACATGCATGGTTATTATGGTTAGATAGCCAAAATATTGTCAAAACTTTGGCAAAATTTTTCCAGCAATTCTATGCACATGATTTGTTGTAATTTAGGTAGTGATTGCAAATTGCACTCATGGCTTGTGAGGTAGATTAGTGGGTATATGACTCAAATACCGCATTGGGTGATCTTGACGATTAGCTCACAAATTTTCACTGTCTTGTGTAGTAGGTACATCTCAAGTATTGACATTGCCAAAGATTTATGCTCGTTAATTCCGATTGAGGGATGTAGGGAGGCAGTGTAGCAACGGCCTAACTACAACCCACACAAAATTATCAATCCGTGGATTGGAAACTCGGCTAGCACTTGGACGCACGAGCATCATACGATGCATCAAAATAGAGGATTGAAAGGATTCTTCTACCCATCATAGAGAGAAGCCATGGAAGGGGCTTCCTCTAATCAACCACACAATTCTACTCACTAATCACTTTTCACACAATCATGTGATTGAAATTAACCTCTCACATCAGTCACCCTAATCACAACTCCTAATCACACAACTATACAAGCATACAATTAACATACCTACTTTGTGTTAGTGTGGCCATTCCAGCCAACCCCTCAATGCTACTACAGATGCACACACACTAATTACACACCTTGTAGAGAGAGACAAAGAGAAGGCATAGCCTTCACACACCATGGCCAATGGTGTCGATATAAGAGATTAACTTAAAAAGGGATTACAGATCTAGCATCCCAATAATACAATATCACTTCACATAATTAAAACAAAGAAGACTAATAAGAAAAAAGGTGCAATTGATTATTAGAAATCAAGAGCTACATGGGCATGAAAAGCCCATGACCCTCATGACCATCCACTCAACAAAAAAGAGAGCTCATCCAAGAACGCCTTCTCATTTAGCATAGGGCTCTTTTATAGTTTTGGGCTTCAAGCCGTTTAACTATGGGATAAAGTTGAGACCTTTAGCCTATATAATTTGGAACTCATAAATGAGCCCAAAACTTTATACAATGTGAATAGGAATTATTGTGCACATCAATATCACATCCCTAGCTTAGTGCATAATTGGTGTAGCATGTGTTAGCCGCTGCTAACATTCCCCCCTCCTAATTCGGCACACGTCCTCATGTGCCACTGAAGCAAAGCATGATGACATGATAGAAAGCACGTGCATGGAGGAATGTGGAGCTGCAAAACATAAAACAAGTCATGAGTATCAAAGGACAACAAGGATGAATAAAACATGAAGTGTAATGAAAACTTATGAAAAGTGATTTTTTTCTTCCAAAAGATGGGTCCTTCATAGCCAAAAATTAAACCACATAAAGCAAGAAAACACCTAAACTATCATGAAGATTAAACCATTGAAAATATTAGATTTATGCATGTAACACAAGGAATCAATTATGACCCTAGGCTAATGCAAGGTCATAAACCTACTAGTCTAAAAACTATATGAGCAATCTTAATAAGCATCCAAGTCTATCATGTCTATGGCCACAAAGAATCTCTTGATCTATTAGTACATTGTCACAACATTTTGAAGCTCATGGAAGATTTTTTTTAAACATTTTATAGACAAAACTAAAGAACATCACAAGGCAACCACCCCATGGAAAGTCAAGCTACGACTCTCGGATCCTTGAACCCTCAAGGAGGTGCTCCAAGAATCTACTAGTCTATCAAGGTGGCAACTAACTCCTATCTGATGGATGCAGGATGAAGAGTGCAAGAGAGGGAAGGAGAGAGGGGGAAGGGGATGGGGAGAACACATCATATGGTGGAGCTTGTGAGAATAAGGTTTCACTCTCCTTATTGCTCATTATAACCAAAGAATGAAATGGGCGCCCCCGGCCATAACCCGGCATGGCACTTGAAACCTAACAATCTCCCACTTGAAGGCCAACGTGGCCCAAGTGGCTAAAGAATGCAGAGTCTATTACGTAAAATTGTACAAACGTGAAGCATGACTATAGCTTCACCCTATGCCCATCATCTCTATGTAATGTGCAAAATGCTCTGAGGCTAAGCTCTTTGTTAAAGCATCCGCTGGGTTTTCATCCGTGTGAACTTTGACTAACTCAATGTGCTTTCTAGCCAAAATATCCCATACCACATGATACTTGACCTCTATGTGTTTTGACTTGGAATTGAACACGGGGTTCTTTGCCAACGCAATCGCACTCTGATTGTTGCAATGTAGCACTGGAGTCTGGTGTATACCATGGTCTCCCACTAGACCAGATAACCATATAAATTCCTTACTGGGACTAGAAAATGCAACATACTCTGCCTCAATGGTGGAAGACAAAGTGAAATTCTGGATACACGATCTCCAAGAAATTTTCGCTTTAGTGAACAAGAAAACATAGCCAAATGTGGATCATCTAGTGTCCACACAACCCTCATAATCCAACTCAGTGTATCCAACTATGGATGTATCACTGTTCCCAAAGTGTAAGAAATTGCTAGCTGAGCCCTTGATGTATCTCAAGATGTGCTTCACTGCTTCCCAATGCTTTCTACCTAGATTTTCCATAAACCTGCTAACCACTCCCAGTGCATATGCAATGTCTGGCCATGTGCTAACCATGGCAAGCATGAGACTCCCACTGCCAAAGAGTACGACACCTTTTTCATCTCTGCCTTTTCAACATCCATCGATTTGGGACAATCATGCTTGCTAAGTTTTTTGTATGCTTCCATTGGGGTACTCAATGCTTTCACCCCTTGCACATTAAAACATTCCAAGACCTTGTGAATATACTCTTCTTGTCAAAGTTCAAGTATACCACCTTTGCGATCTATTTTGATACGCATACCAAGAAAGTGATGTGCATCACCCAAATCTTTCATAGAAAACTGCTTCCTTAAGGCATCCTTGAGGAGTGCAATCTCATCTTTTGTCTTTCCGGCTATGAGCATATCATCCACGTACACAATAAAAATGATGAGGGAACCATTGTTCAAACTCTTTGTGCACAAGCAGTGATCCTCTTGGCTCTGTACGTAACCTTGAGACTGAATGTACTTATCAAATTGATGTCCCATTTACTTGAGCCTTGATTTAATCCATAAAAAGTTTTCTTGAGCCTACACACCAGTTCTGTCCATGTTGGCTTCTTAAGATTTATCACAAAACCCTCTGGCAGTTTCATGTAGACATCCTCCCATGAAGAAACGTGCTCTCTTCACATCCATTCGGACCAATTCCATGTTCTAGATGGATACTAGACCAAGAACAAGATGCAATGTAGTCATCTTGACCACTGGAGAAAAGATTTCATCAAAATCCACGGCTTTTGTTTGCTTGAACCCTTTAGCAACCAATCTTGCCTTATACTTAGGCTTGGGATCATCTATGATATACTTCTTCTTGTATATCCATTTGCATGGAAATGCGTGCTTACCCACCGGGTAACTCCGTCAATTGCCAAGTTTCATTTGCTAAAATCAAGTTATACTCAAATTGCATAACCTCTTCCCAATTCACACTATCATCCGTTTGAATGGCCTCTTTGTAGAAAGTGGGTTCATCGCAATTAGTGACTAGTAGATAGTCCAATCCTGGCTCAAACGGCTTAGGTGCACGAGATATACAAGTATATCTACGAAGTGCCTGAATGCTGGATTCTTCTCTCTCTAGAGCAACATGTGTGTGTGTACTAGTGGAAGGTGCATCGCTAGCATGCCAAACATTCTGTGTAAGAGGCGGTGAAGCAACATCCTCAAACCTTACTTTGCGATACTCAATGTCTTTCACTTAATATCTATGTATCTTAGACTCATTGAATATCACATGCCAGCTACTTATAACCTTCTTAGATTCTGAGTGCCAAAGAAGATATCCCATCTCTCCATCAACACCATACCCAATGAAGATGCACTTGTGTGATTTGGGGTCTAGCTTTTGTCTAAGATATTTTGGCACATGTGAGAATGCCTCATACTCAAACACACATAATTTGTCATAATTGGGCTCTTTTCCTGTCCACATCTCTTGCAAAACTTTGTACTTTAGTGGTATACTAGGTGATCGATTGATCAAGTAAGAAACCTGTAACAGCTTCTCCCCAAAACTCTTGAGGTGAGTTGGCCGTAGACAACATAGAAGTGACTCATTCCTGAATGGTTCTATTCATTCTCTTAGCCATACCGTTTTGAGCGGGTGTGTAAGGTGTGGTAAATTGTCTTCTAATGCCTCTTTTATTCTGCAAAAGTCCTTGAACTTGGAGGAAATGTACTCACCTCCATTGTCATTGTGAAAAGCTTTAAGCTTTCTACCCAATTGGTTCTCTACCAATGCTAAAATTTAATGAAAGACACTAAAAATGTCGCTCTTTTGCTTCAAGAGATAAATCCACACCTTTTTAGAAGTCGTCTATGAATGTGAGGAAGTATAACGCTCCCCCTAGAGAATTGACTGACATAGGTCCGCACAAGTCGCTATGAATGAGATCTAAAGGACTTCCTAACTCCTTGTCCAAAGGAGCTGATGTCAACCTAGTCTGTTTGCCATAGATGCAATGCTCACATACATAGAAGTTAGAGTAATCTAACACAATGATATAACCAGAATGCTACATGACTTTCATTCCCTTTTGAATCATATGTCCTAGCGGGCTATGCCACAACTCTATAGATGGTAGCATGGTATAAGGGCCTTCTCCTAGCCTTTATGCAAGGCCAACACATCTAAGCCACTGACTTAAAAGATGAAAAAGAAAAAGAAAATAATCGAAAGAAAAAAAATGTTCGAGAAAAATTTGGGCTCAATTTAAGCACCAAAGTATACTCACGGGACACTTCCGGCTTATGCCATGGGAACATGGACATAACCAATGCATAGGAAATTAGCTTTTCATTTTGGGGAAAAGATAAGATAAGGAAAAAGGAAAAAGAAAAAGTTGAAGGAGAAAATAAGGATAAGGTATGTAAATAACTTATTGAGAATGTTTTGATAACTAAAACAAGTTATCAAAGAAAGATAAGTTAACAAAATAAAGAAGATAAACTATCAAGATAAGTGAAAGAACTTATAAAAAATGTGCATAAAAAGAATGCTTTTCTTCTCATTTTTCACTTCTCTCCTTCATTTTCTCAAGGTGCAAACTTGAGAGTAAGTTTGAGAAAGCCATATCCAAACATCTTTCACACACACACACACACTAGTATACTGGTCATAAATGGTTTTTTAAGAAAAACTCCCAAAAAAAAAACAACCCCCCCCCCCCCCCGCCCCCCCCCTCCCCTTATGGTTGCATAATAAAGGTTCCCCCTTTTTTTGCCATATCATTAGAAACCGCCTTATATGGGGACTTGGCCCCCGCTTAACCAAAGTGTGAAGTAAAATCATTACACGGGAGAGGCAGCCCCTGTCCACTCTCTATCACCTTCCCCAGGCAATGGCGCCTACAGGCTTGCGCAGTTGAGGGCGGCCGATTGCATTCAACCTGCTGGTTCTGGGAGCGTGCATGACATCCTATATATACTGAGGTGAGGGCATACTCTGGCCCTCACTTAGCCCTGGAGTAGGTCTTTCTTTCTGCTCATTTTTTTGCTACTGTCTGAACTTGCTAAAATGGAGCTTGCCGCCCAAGTAACACAGGTACCTTACTACAAAGCTTCGGTTTTTGTTTAAATGTTGTTGTAGTACCTTGCAAGTGAAGAAAACTGTCGTCGGAGTTATGCACTGTATATTTGTCTTAGACATAAAGAGACAAACCCTTAAAGCCATATGGCTTAGCATTTGAGCAAAATAATGGTCTTTTAAAAGGGAGTACGTACAGGTAATTTAGGGATCGGCTCTATAAAAAGCCGCTGCATAACTGTTATTGCTACACCTAGGCATTGTTGTGGGCCTTTAGACTGCTTGTGCATAAAGAACAACTGTTTTTTTTGGCCTGTTTTTTTGACTGTATCAATGGGAAGAACACCTGAGGGAATGGTGTTAGCTATACAAATTGCTACATTGGATTTTTTTCTGCCACTTTAGGACCTTACCTGCATTTTTTAAGGTACCTGGTTATGGGTTTTTGATATTAGAAAATACTTGCATAAGTTGGTTTTCATTACAGGCTGTTATTGGCTCTGTTATAGCAGTTGGGAGTTGTTGTATGGGCTCTCGTTTAGCCGCCAATGGTTGTTTTAGGGGCTCAGTTTTTGTCGTTGCAGGTTTTTTCACTAATAGTTGTTATATTGGCCCTGTTGTAGCCGCTACAGAATGTTAATTTATTGATAAACAATATAATTGGAAACTATTTTTGATAGTTTGACGAACTGCTGCCGCACCATGAGTACAGATTGGCCCTCAAGATTTCATATGAGGAGACTGTGTGGGGTGTTATTTATCTCATTTAGTTGGCTTGATAAGTTAAAAACAATCTGTGTTAGCTTGGATTGATAAGCTGCTGGGTTTAAATCCAGTTTGGCACTTGAAATTTCATATAAAGCAACTGGTTGGGGTGTTATTTACTTCATCTAGTACCTCTGGTTGATGGACAAGTAAGGTATCTTACTCAGTCAAGGGCCGGACACTACCGTTTTGTAAGGGTTGCTAATGACTTGTGGATATCTTGGGATTATGAAGGTAAGTATATGACAGGTATTTTCGGCTTTGGCATAGCTTCCAAACTATGGCTCGTAAAAAAAGGGGATTCCATATTATAAAGAGGGAGTCTTGCTACCCTGCTAACTGGATATACTAGTGTTTTTAGCTGATACCGTTTGGGTCAAAAAATAGAAATTAAATGATTAGGCATCTTATACAGAAAAGGTCGGACACGACCTATCTTTGTCTAAAGGGATACCAATGATACCATGGGATTGCTAAAGTCTGAAGGTAAGTATATGGTTGCTATTTTTGGGCTTAAGAATAGCTACCGAGCTATGGATCTTGAAATGTTTGGATTCTTTGTGGACTTCACCACTCAGATTAGAAAGTAGAATGTACCACTCATTTTTTGATGATGTAATAAGAAAAGACTACTAACATACAAGTTCTAATAAATAACCTAGCTTGTCTAAAGTAATTAAATCCTATAAGATGGACATGGATAACAATTGATATGTTCCATTGATACCTGTAAAACACATCCAAGGCTAACTGAATTGTTGTCTTGTTTGGATGGATGCAGGCAAGGAATCTTTCTTATCTTGGAGGGTTTTATTTTCTTTGGCAAGCAACCTTACTGTAATGAGATACTCACTGAGGAACGGGGAAGTTCTTTTACTACTAATCTTACTGAAAGAGGATCTCTTTCCTACAATCGTTGTACCTAAATAATTCTGATAATGAGTTATTTTTGTACATATCAGTTCATTTTTCCTTGGCCAGCTGTCTTTTGAATGTAAAATTCAATTATGTCTTATTAGTTAAGATTTAAAAAGCTACAAACACATCCTATACATAAGGTTTCTTCTTTTCGGGGGAAACCGGGATGCTGGCCTAGGAAATTATCTTAGGAATGGAGCTCTAAATTGGACCCACAGTATGTAAATCCTTCATTGGTAGACTGGTGTTAGGTGGCCCCTTTTAGACCTTTTCCTGGTTCCCTGCTCACGGCTACCATAGTCTTTGACTTTGCTAGTTGAAGGTTTGCAGGACCAAGTATACTTTACAATATAGACAATTTGCTAAATTTTATGTCACCTCTGTTTCAGGAGTGCTCACGTTATAGAATGACAGCTCGCATGAGTACTAATCACAACCCTGAGAATCATGCAAAGATTCTTGATCAGATTAAGCTTGACCTTAAAGACCGTACACCAAAGAATGCCTTGGCTTCTAGAACTAGACCTTTCCTTCCTAGGAAAGCCAAATTATGTATTACATACTATGGCAAGAAAAAGTAAATCTGAACTCATTTTTTTTGTAGACTCTTGCTTTATCTCAAGGATTGGAACTTACCTCGGAGCCCCTCTCTGTGGCCTCCTCTCTTGTCCTCAGATGTATTAGCAGTTTGGATGCTTCACACCTTATTTATGATTCAGCTCTTGTCTCCGATAAAAAACTATCTGTCTTGCATATGTTGTCATTTAATGACCGGGTAAATTTTTTGACTACATTGGACAAAGACCCCCTAGAAGGTGTTAATTTGTTGTCCCAATATATTGCCCAACTTCCTGTCCTTGCTTCACAATACCAGCAAGAGCTTGCCCTGTTCTCCTCATCTAGAGCTGAGCTGCCAAACTTCCTTAGGAAACTCTGTGGGCTTAACCCCTCTTTTGTGTGCACTCTAAATACCCCCTCCATCCCTCCAACTGGTGGCATTTTCTGTCAAAATAGTGCAGCACTAGAAGTAGTAAAAGAATTTCAAAATAATCTTTGCTCCCTTAATGATGTCAACCTCCTTGAGATGGTACCAAAAATCTCTAAAGTTTTTCCTGTCTTACCAATAAGACAAATAGAAATTGAATCTCTCGGAGTTGACCATCAACTGTGGGTTCTGCCAAACAAAGCCTTCCTGGCTTCTATTCTTAGTGAAGCCTGGGTGTACTTGGCCAACCTTCGTGCCTCAACTGTGGAAGACTGTAAACTCAAGATTCTTAAAGGTGGACAGTTCTTGGACAAGGGAGAACTGATTAAAGCACCCTTTAACCTTCATCTCATCGACCACTCCAAATGCCCCTCAAATACTGGATTGTACATACGTACTAAGGGTAGCATGGAATTTGAAAAAAGTAACCTAGATTTCTACACAGAGTCCATCTGGAATATCTTCAGCCCCTATGTGAAATATGCTTGCAGATTTCTTGACACCAAAGCTACCTGTGAATCAAGAATCATGTGGTTTGATCATGCAATATGGTTTATCCTCAACCATCTGGATCTTTTATTCCCAGAGAAACCGGTCGACTTTCATCTATCCCTCATCTGCTCATGGCTAGATGGACAGGCTAAGCAGATTGTGATTGCACAAATTGACTTTAATATCTTCCATGGTCTTATGCATGATATTCTAAAAGATATTTTACCAGATGAGCCCAGTCTATACCTCACCACTTATGCTAACTTTAAAGGGGTCAAGTTCATCACTAATCTGCTTAAACCTTGTATTGAAGATGGTGATTCTCCTACCCTAAAAATAGCTAACTCTTTGGCTACTCCCAACTCTTTCACCTCGTTTTTTACACCTAGCTCCTCGTCTAATCGAGGAAAAACTCATAGCTTTACAAGAGGGAGAGGCAGGTTCCCTGCAATCAGAAACTTCCCTGAAATCTAACCCATGAATATATTGCAGGTCTCTACAAACCCGTGTGGAAGAAGATTTCTCAGCAAAGAAGATTCAAATTGTGGTGCTATCTACATACACTGTCTGTTTCACAATATACTTCTAGATTGGATCTTACCAAAAAATCTTTTTTGTGAGTGCTTTGACTTATTTTTTGGGAATCATAACTCCCTGACAATATTCTCATAGGATGGAAATACCATCATCCTATAAAATGATTAGTTTTAAATAATGACTTTCTTAGACAAGAAACAATCCCTTACTGTACATGCATTCAATTTGCCTCATTCTGCAGAAATTTTGAAGGATTTGGTAACCATGTCTGTACTCAGGACCTAAGAATTATCGATAATGTCACAATACGTAAATTATTGGCCAAAGGGCTCAATCACATACCTAACTATCCAAAAAACCCTCACCTTGCCCTATCAGCTTTACTTAGCTGCCTCATTGACCTTGTCCGTGCTCTCCGACTGGAGATGACACTCCTACCGGACTTAAAGGAATTAGTGAGGGAAGGCTTCCTTCATAAAATTTCTCTACTTCCTAGGAAGTGGCTTTCTTCTGATAGCTCTTGGCTTACACCTCAACTAGCTCTTGATTTTCAACTAATCTCAAATAAATGGCTTGTGGTCGGGCTTGACAAAAGCTCCAACTGTCCTACTATTATGTGAAAATACCTTGCTTGGAAAGCAGCTCAGGATGGAGTATTAGGTAAAGAATTCTGTCATACTAATAATACGCCGCAAGATATCTCTAACAAGATCTCTAAACATTTAGGATAGCTTGTTACTCAATTAGTAACACCAGATTACCAGTACTATTTCCTACATATAAACTCCACAAACACAAATTCAAATGGATATCTGATGCTTCTAACTGTATCTTCACAGATATCACCAAAGATATTACTCTTTGCCTTGATATTATTCTCATAGAATTTGAGCTCATTTGTGCAGAGAAGCAGAGAATCTGCAAGGATTTCCTAAATATCCAGTATAATCACTTTTGGTTAACAAAAAACGCTACAAAATTCACACTTAACCTTCCTCAACATATCTTCCACATCTTTACAGCTGATATTACACAATGCTAGGAAAACATTCCACTTAGTGGAGATCTTGGCCTTAAGACCGTTTTAACTAAGGTTATTAATTTAGCCTTTACCAATGCTAAAAAGAG
This sequence comes from Adiantum capillus-veneris, assembly GCF_014529385.1. NCBI lineage: Eukaryota > Viridiplantae > Streptophyta > Polypodiopsida > Polypodiales > Pteridaceae > Adiantum > Adiantum capillus-veneris. Next base: position 47,013,352 of record NC_140957.1, on the reverse strand, counting down.
AAAGTATTGTTTTAATCTACCTATCCAAGAAACCCAGATGGATTCAAGCATCTCATTCCATACACCCTCTACACTTCAATGAGACAAAACTTTGCTCTTATATTTTCTGGCTCTTGAATAACTGCACTATTATTGCAGGCGGCTGCTGCTTTAACCAATGCCTTGGCATCCCTATGGGCTTCTCCTGCTCACCACTTATGTGTAATATTTACCTGGCTTTTTTTCAAATACAAATGGTGTCTTAAGAACATGGAAACTAACCATAAAATACTTCCAATATTCAATCATACTTTTAGATATATGGATGACATGCTTAGTGTTAACAACAGAATGTTCTCTAATGAGATTGATCTAATGTACCCCCACTGCCTGAAAATTGAGCCTTCTTCCCTCCCAGATAATTCGACTGTTTTTGGGGACTTTTGCAAATCGGCCCAATTTCTTAACCTTTCAATATCCCTTCACTCCCCATCTACAGGTGGATATGACCTTAGATTTATCTGGAGAAAGGATCTTCTTAAGCTTCCTCACATAGAATTCATTAAAATAAATAGAAATAGACCATACAAAGCCTCTATTTGCTCTTGTATTGGCCTTCTTTACTTAATTTTCTACTCTTCATCTACCTCCTCTTTGGCCTGGGAAGAGATATCTGTACTAGTTAAAAATATTGCCATAATGTATTTAACCATAATCAGATCCGAAACCCCATCATACAAGCTCTCATTCGGCATAACTGGCCTTGACTATTGTTTCAGAAAGAGAGTTTCATCTCTCATAAGGTAGTAGGCCCATACACAATGGGCCTACTACCGACCCATTGTGTGTGGTGCCTGGGTTAGGGCGGACACACACACACACACACACACACACACACACACACACACACACACACACACACACACACACACACACACACACACACACACACACTAGTATACTGGTCATAAGTGGTTTTCTAAGAAAAACTCCCCAAAAAAAGCAACCCCCCCCCCCCCCCCCCCCCCCTGGTTCCATAATAAAGGTTCCCCCTTTTTTTGCTATACCATTAGAAACCGCCTTATATGGGGACTTGGCCCTCGCTTAACCAAAGTGTGAAGTAAAATCATTACATGGGAGAGGCGGCCCTTGTCCACTCTCTATCACCTTCCCCAGGCAATGGCGTCTACAGGCTTGCGCAGTTGAGGGCGGCCGATTACATTCAACATGCTGGCTTTGGGAGCGTGCATGACATCCTATATATATTGAGGTGAGGGCATACTCTGGCCCTCACTTGGCCCTGGAGTAGGTCTTTCTTTCTGCTCATTTTTTTGCTACTGTTTGAACTTGCTAAAATGGGGCTTTCCGCCCAAGCAACATAGGTACCTTACTGCAAAACTTCGGTTTTTGCTTAAATGTTGTCGCAGTATCTTGCATGGTAAGTGAAGAAAACTGTCGTCAGAGTTATGAACTGTATGTTTGCTTAGACATAAAGAGACAAACCCTTAAAGCCATATGGCTTAGCATTTGAGCAAAATAATGGTCTTTTAAGAGGGAGTACCTACAGGTAATTTAGGGATCGGCTCTGTAAAAAGCTGCTGCATAACTGTTATTGCTAAACCTAGGCATTGTTGTGGGCCTTGGGACTGCTTGTGCATAAAGAGAAACTATTTTTTTGGCTAGGGATAGTGTGTTAATATCCTTGTGGTGTTTTTTAACTCGGGACTATTTAACCTAATAAGCCTTGGGTAAATTACTGGAGTAAAATTGGTACAGATATTTTTAAGGGTGCCTTTAATAAACACCTAACCATTAGTAGCTAGTTAAATTGCTAATGAAGAAAGGTGGTCGGGCTCGCTCTATCATTTTTTGCCCTCTTCTATGACCTACTGCAAGTCTGCAATACTGCACATTACCTTCCTTTTTCCCCTTATCTCTTGCCCCTATCTTATGTCTCTATCTCTCCTATCCCCCGTTCTCTGTACGAGATGAGGTTGCTGTAGAAGCTGGGCCCGCCTCACTACCTCAGAAGGAATGTGGCCTCTTAATGATGTGGCGTTGTTGTATCATCTTCATCTCGAAGCTGGCCTGCCACACTACTGTAAGGGAAATGGCCATGAGCTCCCATCACTATAAAGGTGAGGGTTTTCTACTCACTTAGCATTGGTACTGTGTGGCTTTTGTGATCGTGTGAGTACTTGTGTGCTTTGAGAGTGTGAGGTTTTTTTCCGCAAGGGTGTCGGGTTTAGTAATGGGCTATATGACTAAAGGCAAGGGTAAAATTGCTATTGTAGAGTTGGCCGCTCCGACACCATCTCAGGTGAGTTACAAACTACTGTCCATTTGATGTGGTATGATTCATTTGATGCTATGGTACCATCCCTCATACTTGTACTGTAATGACTTCCAATGAGTCCCTTTTTTTTTGGCTATGGTTGGTTGGTTTATTTTCCTGTAGGAAATGCTTTCCTTTTATCGGTAAATCTTAAAGAAGTCCCATAGTGTGTATCGGTGGCCTTGGTTTGTGATTGCCTGTCAAAATGTAGGGCTTGTTCTGTTGATGCATATAGATGGTCCTGTCATTAGCTCAGAATGTTTCACGTGGAAGGAAAGTAGCCTCCTGCAATAATGGATGAATGGTGTCTTAAAAAGCTTCAAACTTGGTGAAGGACACTATATGGTAATGTTGACCTACATGGTGGGAATAATCATTGGCCTATCATGGGTACGAACCGGTCATAGGCATGTTTTTTTAATAAAAATCATTGAATAAAGCTTTCCTCTTACAATATTGGTTGATTGTTGACCTACCTGGTGGCAATAATCATTGGCATGGGTACAAAGCGGTCATAGGCATGGTTTTTTAATAAAAATCATTGAGTAAAGATTTTCTCTTACAGTACTACTTGATTGTTAACTTGAACCTTTGTTTTGATTAGAATAAGATGATTGAAGTACTGCCTATTACTTGGTGATAGAACCTATAAAGTTAACCTACTGCTAGGTAATAAACCATGACCTGGTAAATTTGGTTGATTTTAACAAATTATTGCAGCAGGTATGCTTCTATTGGGTAATTCTAGGTTGGATACTGAGCTTAGTACTCTTGCTCAAATCTAATCTATATCGTCTATGTAGAGGGTGATTCTGGGTTGGAAACCGAGCTTACCACTCATGCTCAATTCTAGTCTATACTGTCAATTTCTGCTCACTTAGCCATGGTTGGGTGGTTGTGATTGACGGTGGCCACAATGGTTATTCTATTGTACCTATATAGAGGGCTGATTGGTGTATGACCCCTAATAGTGGGGTAACCTACTTGTGGGGTGATAGACATTGGCCTATATGGTCTGGTAATTTTTTCGTGGTGGTTATACTAAGGTAATGTGACTCTGATTGCTCTATGAACGCTGAGAATAGCGGAATTAAGAGAATTAAGGTAAGCATTTTTGTGAGATCACTTTGAGAACATAGAAGGTGAACTTAATTGATGGTATCAACATAAACATAGTACTTAAGTAACTTGGCATGAACAATACTTTTGCAAGAAAGAGAGTATTAGAGAACATGACAATAGTTGAGGACCGGATTTACTTAGAGCTGGTCCCCCCTCCAAAAGGCGTTTGTATTATAGATTCTCCCATCAAGAGCGACTTTGTTACAATACAATCTTTGTGTTCCTTGTGACCTTGGTGATGCTATGAAGATGGAAAGCTTCATGCATCACGATCTTAACATAAACTTTGCAAAAAACATTAACTATCCCAAAGCCTCAGTCCCAAGGATCCAAACACCTTTGAAGGTGGAGAGAGCTAGCGGGAAATGAGGGTAGGGAAGAGGAAGAAGAAACATTTCATAGGAGAAAGAAATAGTTCCTCACTTATCATCACTCTTCTTGCTTAGCATAGCATAATAGCATAGTAATGAAGATGAAGAAGATGGCAAGCTTAAGCATTGAAGCATGGCTCTTGGTTGGATTTGCATTCCATAGCAAAGAGTGTTGGTGTAGGCTCTCCACTTCTCAAAAAACTTGGAGAAGGAGATGGAGCTCTTGCACTTTGCACTCCACACAATGAGAGAATGTGTGTGTGTGAGTGGGAGAGTATACCCGGCCGCCTCTCATGCTTGGTCCACACCTCTCTCTCTCTCTTTGTCTCTCTCTAGTAATATTTAATTATTTCATTTGGACATGTGTCCTCTTTTTTTTCTTTGAGAGAAAGAACTTAATTATTTATTTTTATGTATCTAATTCTCATTGGGCCCCTTTAAACCCTAACTAATAGCATTCAGGCACATCATGAGGACCCATGCGGAGGATCATTTTGAACATGTGTCTTTTATGCTTATTAAGTCATTTGGTTGAATTGGATACTTCAAAGACTTAGTCAATCAAGCAAGTATGTGTCTTTTATGCTTCTTAAGTCATTTGTTTTGAATTGAATACTTCAAGCCTTAGTCAATCAAGCATGGAACGTTTTATGCCTCTTGAGACTTTATATTTGAATTTAACATTTCAAGAACCTTAGTCATTTTATGCATAAAAATCACCTCAAGCTTTGGACAAGGTTCCCACAACCACTTTAAGCATCTTAGCACCTCATGCTTGGGTAGGATTCCCACCTCAAGGTTTTCACTAGCTTGCGTAAGGTCAAAGGACTTTTTAACACTAACTTTTGGAGGTATTTAATGAAGCTAACCGTAAGGTCTTTTAAGCTCCATTAAATGCACATTTCTCTTTGATAGACTACCTCCGTTTGCAACCCTTTTGAGATGTAACCATATCTCCTCTTGGTCCCTTGCTGAGGTAAATCTAGAAGCTCTTATTGCATATTGCTCTTTGGTAGATCGTCTCCTTTTGGACTTCTATTGAGATACAACCATTTGTCCTTTTGGTTCCCTGTTGAGATAGGTCTAGAAGCACATATATGTATCCTAACTCTTGTTCCCCTTTTATCTTCCCATATTAAGTGATCAATTTAATATGAAAAAATCATTTGGTAAAATTAGATATTATATTTTATGACAGTTCCACTCTTGTCCAGTTAAGGTCCATGCTGTGGCATCTATGGTTCCTGGGCATAATTGATTAAATGCACCGAATGACTGGTTGGTTATAATGATGGTGATTGATTATGGTTATGGTTAGGATGGGTTGTGAATTATGATAATGTTGGTTGTAAATTAAGATGATCATAAGGCCTTATATGGTCGTGTATTACATAGAGGATACGGGCATTTGTGGCACACTTCCGTGGATTTTGTTTTGAACAAATAATGATTATAGGGTTTAATACTTACTATCCTACATAGGGTCTCTGACTTCAACTAAATAATGTTGGGATTATTTACTCATGTCTTTTTATGTTACAGGTGACTCCAAGGTATAGATTGACCGTCGTATGAGTACTGTCACTGACCCTAAAAAAATAGCAGCAATTAATGCCAAACTCTGTAAAGGAAAGAAATAGAAATAGTATGCTTTGGTACTAATTGATAGCTCATGGTTATGATTTGGTACTATTGGTAGCTCCTGGTTATGATTTTTGGTACTAATTGGTAGCTCATGGTTATGATTTGGTACTAATTGGTAGCTCATGGTTATGATTTGGTACTAATTGGTAGCTCTTGGTTATGATCTGGTACTAATTTTGGTAGTTTACGATTGTTTGGTGACCTGCTAGTTTTTGGTACTAATTAGTAGTATGATGGCTTTGGTATTGTCTGCTAGGTTTTGGTACTGATTAGTAGTATGATGGATTTGGTACTGTGTGCTAGTTCTTGGTACTAATTGGTAGTATGATGGCTTTGGTATTGTCTACTAGTTTTTGATACTAATTGGTGATGGCCTTGGTACTGTCCGCTAGTTTTTGGTAGTAACTGGTAGTATAATTGCCTTGGTACTTTTTGCTACTATTTGATACTAATTGGTAGTATGATGGCCTTGGTAGTGTCTGCTACATTTTGGTCATAATTTGTAGCATGATGCCTTTGGTACTGTTTGCTAGCTTTTGGGTTCTAATTTGGGACTGTTTGTATTGTTGCTGGTTGACAACAGGCTGAGTATGATGTGCTGGAGGCAACATGGAAGGAAGCACAAGGCCATGTCCTATTTGTGAAGCAGATGATTGCCGATGTTCAACACAGGAAGAGATTTATGTTATATCCTAGGCCCCAGGTTGTTGATTCGGGGGAGATGATCCATGCGTTTGGAATGTGTGTTGCATGTGGCGAGCTCTTGGAGTCTGTAGGAGTTGTAGTAACCTTAATGCTTGAGTGCCAACATCAGTATCACTCCCTTTGCTTTAGTGCTTTGCTACTAAGCAGGGATCATTGTGCCAAACCTAGTTGTAACATGGTGATCCTTGAGGTGACAAAGTCATGGGTCAGTGGGCATCGTGGTGTGAAGAGTAAGTATGTGTGTGTTTTGAAAATCATATGCTTATTTTCACTGAATGTGAGGTTGTTTGTAAGTATGCTCTGTATTTCTCAGTTTTTGCAGAGGAAGAGGATGCTGCAGAGGCTGGGCCCGGTGGGAAAAATGGACAGGCAGTCAAGGATGGACCGAATGCCACAAAATCTGCTGCAAGTCATGAATGGGAGGAGGATGAGGATACTACACAGATAAGGGATGTCCTCCGAGATTTAAAGCATGGTGGTGTGGAAGGGAAAGGGATTGAGAAGGGACAACATTGTGATATCATGCGGGACAACGAAGAAAACACTGACCATGAGGACAAAGATGCTAAAAGGAATAAAGACAATGTTGGAGGTAAAGTGCCTCACATAGTGGAGCTGGATGGATCATATGCTACTGCCAAGGGTCTTGAGGATCAAGTCACTAGGGAGGACGAGAACAGGCAAAGGGAAGGTGCAAGGGAAGAGTCCACTATGGGGGAGGAGGACAAGAAGGGAGTTAAGGGGGAGGCCAAGAGGGGGGTGGAAGCCAGGGATGACAAATGTGCAAAGGATACCAAGAAAGGGGATGACGGGGAGGCCAGGAAGGGGGAAGAGGAAGAAAAGGAAAAGGCAGGCAATGCGATGAAGGGGGACGGGCCCGAGGATGCCAAGAATGAAGTGGTAGTGGAGGATGTAAAAGTGGACAATGCTAACGGGAGTGCGGATCCTGAAGTTGAAGATGCTGTGCAAAAGATGTCAGGTGATTCCACTGATTTGGTGACCCTGTCATAGCTTTCTAGTCTACAAAGAAAGAAGCGCAACCGCGCCTCTGACCAGTTTTCTTGTGCATGCAAGCTGTAGCCCTTCTCATACGCTTATGTATTTTGCACATTGTGATTTTTATTCTACCAATACAATCAACTTTTGGCCTTTGTCTTTCATCAGTTGTGTTCCAATGTAACTATTCACTATGGTACAATACTGTTGGGGTATAAAGCCCAATGGTCGCCCAAGTAAGTGGGCGGGCCGCCAGGTATGTACACATATTCTTTTGTAAAAACCTAATAAGAACTCACTATGCTCTACACATTACAGTAGAGCGAGTTCACCATATCATCGTGCTCTTCTTCTCGCACTCTCTCTCACGTCACACTTCCGCTCGTACTCCTTCAACTGGTATCAGAGCTCAGATCGAGGCTCGGGGCAGCATTTGCAGGTAGCCAGAGTCACCTGCTCAGATTGGAGTGAGATTCGACAGGCAAAGACACGGCCCCAAATCTTGTGGGAGAGCCCATAGGGCATGGTGTTCTCAAAATTTCATTCTGAGATCATCTCGGCCACTGTTCGGCTTCGAAAAAGTTCTGCGCACGCCATTTTCGACTACGTGGTCTCAGCGGGTGTAGATCCAACTCTACAAATTTGGGGTTTCGGCCTACGACTACAGGTGCTGAGGATATCGGCACTCCCAGAGTGCTGATTTTTGGCTATCTACACATCGAAGGACGGCTCACAGTTCTTGGAGGCGTGTCACATACGACACGGACGCATCTACACACAGAGTGTAGGCGACATCCAATAGTTCATCAGGTAGCTCGTGTTTGCTGCTTGATATTCCAGATTTCATCCTGACATTGCAGGTACTTCCACATGGGATGTATTGTCAGAGATGATGTATGTCTGTTGAGGGTTTGCTAGCTGTGAGTCACGCAGCAAACAACCGCCGCAACGGTTACAACATATAGTGGGAAATTTGTGGATGTATGACTTTGTGGGAAGTCTATGTACTGTCAGATTTACTGCAGCCTTTGTTGAGGGTTGAGTGAGGTTTTATTGAGCTAGGGGATTCTTGAATGTTGATATCCTTTTGGTGATACAGGTCTTGGAGCGATCCCTCGAGCACCCTTAGATAGGCAGCTAGGATGTATTGACTGTGAGTTAGACAGTTGGGATTGCATCTTTGCTTTACTGCCATTGAGGCATTGTCACAGTCTATGCTTACAGGACAGTGACAGGACAGTGACAGATAGTACAGGTGCAGGACAGGTTTACCCGCAGCTTACAGTGTCAGAGAGACAGTGTTTTTTGAGCTGTTTTTGGTTTGTTTTTTGAGTACACCAGAGCCATTTTACAAAGAAGACTTTGCCGAAATTTATGCAGAATATGAAGCTTTCTTGGTTCATTTGACAGGTTGATATTGGTTCAGAGGTCAGTTTACAGGGGAAACTTTGCCAAATTTTTCCGAAGAAAGTAAACCACTGTGAAGCGTAGCTATGGCTGGATCACAGGACACTGCTCTTTACAATATCAAGAAGCTGGATGGAACCAATTTCCCATTGTGGAAGAAGCAGATTTGGCACGTGTTGGTACAAAAGAAGAAGATAAAACCTATAAAGCTAAAGGGGATAAAACCAGAACATATGAACGAAGATGAATGGAGCGAAATGGATGAATTGGCACTTTCTACCATTATGATGACTTTGGCAGAAAGCGTTTACTTCAATGTAGCAGACGAAATGTCGGCTTATCAAGCATGGATAAAGCTGAGTGATCTTTATGAGAAGCAGAGTGCAGCTTCACAGGTATACTGGCTTAAGAAGCTTGTTGACTTGAAGATGAAAGAAGGGACCCCTATGTCCAATCATCTAAATGAATTCAACACCATCTACAGTCAGTTGTCAGCTCAAGGTGTCAAGTTTGATGAACCTGTTAGAGCTATGTTTCTGTTGAACACATTGCCGGAAAGTTGGGACACTTTTCGCACAGCTTTGAGTAATTCTGCACCTCCAGATGGTGTAGAAGGAAGCAGGTGTAGAAGGAAGTGTGCTTATTGAAGAAACCAATAGAAATACAATCGAAAAAGGCAAAGGAACAACCTTAGTTGTCAGGGGAAGGACCAAAGAAAAGTACAAAGGTGGAAAGAGGAATCAGTCTCGTAGCAAGTCCCGTAGTGCTAAAGGCAAGAGTGACATAGAATGCTACCATTGTGGCAAGAAGGGTCACATGAAAAGAGACTGCAGAGAATGGAAAGCAGAAAAAGGCAAAGAGAAAGCTGAAGACCATGGTGAGAAGAACAAGTCCTCAGTGAAGATTCAAGAAATAAATGTGACAAACACTGTTGCAGAGGATGACAGTCTAGTGTCAGGAGACATCTACTTCTTGAAGAATACAATGGACTCAGGTCTTCTTACAACATCTGATGGAAATGCACTGAGTGACTGGATTATTGACTCAGGGGCTTCGACAAAGTTCTGCGCAGGCCATCTTCGACTACGTGGTCTCAGCAGGTGCAGATCTGACTCTAGAAATTTGGGGTTTCGGCCTACGACTGCAGGTGCTGAGGATATCGGCACTCCCAGAGTGTTGATTTGTGGCTGTCTACACATCGAAGGACGGCTCACAGTTCTTGGAGGCGTGTCACATACGACACGGGCGTATCTACACACAGATTGTAGGCGACATCCACTAGTTCATCAGGTAGCTTGTGTTTGATGCTTGATATTCCAGAATTATCCTGACATTGCACGTACTTCCACATGGGATATATTGTCAGAGATGATGTATGTTTGTTGAGGGTTTGCTGGCTGTGAGTCACAAAGCAAACAACCGCTGCAGCGGTTACAACATATAGTGGGAAATTTGTGGATGTATGATTTTGTGGGAAGTCTATGTATTGTCAAATTTACTGCCCCCTTTGTTGAGGGTCGAGTGAGGTTTTATTGAGCTGGGGGATTCTCGAATGTTGATATCCTTTCGGTGATACAGGTCTTGGAGCGATCCCTCAAGCACCCTTAGATAGGCAGCTAGGATGTATTGATTGTGAGTTAGACATTTGGGATTTCATCTTTTCTTTACTGCCGTTGAGGCATTGTCGCAGTTTATGCTTACAGGACAGTGACAGGACAGTGAGAGACAGTACAGGTGCAAGACAGGTTTACCCGCAGCTTACAGTGTCAGAGAGACAGTGTTTTTTGAGCTGTTTTTTGGTCTATTTCTGAGTACACCAGAGCCATTTTACAAAGGAGACTCTGCCGAAATTTTTGCAGAATGTGAATCTTTCTTGGTTCATTTGACAGGTTTATATTGGTTCAGAGGTCAGGTTACAGGGGAAACTCTGCCAAATTTTTCCCAAGAAACTAAACTACTGTGAAGCGTAGCTATGGTTGGATCACAGGACACTGCTCTTTACAATATCAAGAAGCTGGATGGAACCAATTTCCCATTGTGGAAGAAGCAGATTTGGCACGTGTTGGTACAAAATAAACAGATAAAACCTATAAAGCTCAAGGGGATAAAACCACAAGATATGGATGAAGATGAATGGAGTGAAATGGATGAATTGGCACTTTCTACCATTATGCTGACTTTGGCAGAAAGCATTTACTTCAATGTAGCAGACGAGATGTCGGCTTATGAAGCATGGACAAAGCTGAGTGATCTTTATGAGAAGTAGAGTCTAGCTTCACAGGTATACTGGCTTAAGAAGCTTGTTGACTTGAAGATGAAAGAAGGGACACCTATGTCCAATCATTTGAATGAATTCAACACCATCTACAGTGAGTTGTCAGCTCAAGGTGTCAAGTTTGATGAACCTGTTAGAGCTATGTTTCTGTTGAACACATTGCCGGAAAGTTGGGACACTTTTCGCACAGCTTTGAGTAATTCTGCACCTCCAGATGGTGTAGAAGGAAGCAGGTGTAGAAGGAAGTGTGCTTATTGAAGAAACCAATAGAAATACAATCGAAAAAGGCAAAGGAACAACCTTAGTTGTCAGGGGAAGGACCAAAGAAAAGTACAAAGGTGGAAAGAGGAATCAGTCTCGTAGCAAGTCCCACAGTGCTAAAGGCAAGAGTGACATAGAATGCTACCATTGTGGCAAGAAGGGTCACATGAGAAGAGAGTGCAGACAATGGAAAGCAGAAAAAGGCAAAGAGAAAGCTGAAGACCATGGTGAGAAGAACAAGTCCTTAGTGACTCGATTCAAGAAATAAATGTGACAAACATTGTTGCAGAGGATGACAGTCTAGTGTCAGGAGACATCTACTTCTTGAAGAATCCAATGGACTCAGCTCTTCTTACAATATCTGATGGAAATGCACTAAGTGACTGGATTATAAACTCAGGGGCATCACTTCATGTGTCTCCAAACAAGGAGTGGTTTACCTCTTATGTGACCACTAAAGATCATGTTCGGCAAGGCAATGGGCAGACATGTGAGATCTTAGGTGTTGGAGATGTTCAATTGAAGTTTCAGAATGGCTCTTCTTTCACGTTGAAGAATGTGAGACATGTTCCCGCAATTACAAAGAGCTTGATCAACACATGTTTACTTGATGATGCTGGCTATGTCACTACTTTTGGACAGAACATGTGGAAGATATCCAAGGGTTCTATGACAGTAGCACATGGAGTAAAGTCTGGAGGACTTTACATGATTTATGTATCAAATGTCTCTAAAAATGTAATCAATCTAATCGAGCAGCTGAACGTTTCTTTGTGGCATAGCCGGTTAGGACATATGTCCAAGAAGGGAATGGAAATCTTGTCTCGTTCTAGTTATTTGCCTGGCTTTTCATTTAATGATTTTGAATTCTATGAGCATTGTCTGTATAGTAAGCAAACACAGCAGCCACATAAGCATAGAAGCAGTAGAAGAGATACACAGTTGGCACTTGCTCATAGTGATTTGTGTGGACCTATGCCTAACCTATCTCTAGGGGGAGCTTCTTACTTTATGACATTTATAGATGATTACTTGAGGAGAGTATGGGTTTACTTTCTTAAGCACAAGGATGAAGCGTTTAGTGTTTTCAAAACGTTTGTGACACTTGTGGAGAATCTGAGTGGCAAGAAGCTTAAATGCTTACGCACTGACAATGGTGGAGAGTATGTTTCAAAGGCCTTTCAGGACTTTTGTGAGTCAAAAGGTATAAAACGTGAACTTACTGCTCCTTACAATCCTCCTCAAAATGGTGTTGCTGAGAGGATGAATAGGACCATACAAGAGAAGGTCAGAAGTATGTTGTCTAATGCACAGTTGCCAAATGGGTTTTGGGCTGAAGCTGTATCAACAACAGTTCATCTTATAAATAGATCTCCTAGCAAGGTTTTGCAGAAGGATTCAGTGCCAAAGATGGTATGGTCAGGCAAAATGCCCTCATACAAGCATCTAAGAGTCTTTGGCTATGAGGCATATACTCACGTTCCAAAGGAATTTAGGAACAAACTTGAGCCAAAGAGTAGAAAGTACATCTTTCTAGGCTATGGTAATTCTGGTGAGATGGGGTACCGACTTTGGGATCCGAAATCCAGAAAGGTTATCCGCAGCAATGATGTTCACTTTAATGAATCCAAATATCATTCTAAACCAGAGAGGGTTGAGGAGATTAGAAGAGTTGTCTTCCAAGAAGATGGACCTGCACGTGCAAGACAAAATGTCAGGGCTCAAGAGGAGTAAGGACAAGATAGATTGGAACCACAGGTTGTGGCTGAGCTTGAGCCACAAATTTTGCGTAGATCTAGACGTATCACGCGACCTTCTGATCGGTTTGTTCCATCTATGAACTATGTCATGTTGATTGATTGCAATGAGCCTTCATGTTACAAGGAAGCAGTGCCAATGAAGGACTCCAAGAATTGGCAATTGGCCATGCAGTCAAAGATGACAGCTCTGCATAAAAACCAGACATGGAAGCTAGTTAAATTACCACAGGGTAGAAAGGATCTACCTTGTAAATGGGTTTACAAGTATAAGATCATCGCTCATGATAGTCACCCAAAGTACAAAGCAAGGCTTGTTGCCAAGGGCTTTAAGCAAGAACAAGGCATTGAATTTGATAAAGTCTTCTCTCCGGTGGTCAAGATGACTACATTGCGATGCTTTCTTGCATTGGTTGCCATATTAGATTTGGTGTTGCACCAAATGGATGTCAAGACAGCGTTCTTGCATGGTGATTTAGATGTGGAAATTTACATGCAGCAGCCAGAAGGTTTTGTTGAGAAAGGCAAGGAAGATTTGGTATGCCAGTTGTTAAAGAGTCTTTATGGCTTAAAACAATCACCGAGGGCATGGTACCATAAATTCCACAAGTTTATGATTTCTCAAGGCTACAAACATAGTGAGCTCGATCACTGTCTATATACAAAGAACGCTAAGGATGGTAGTTGGCTGATCCTTATTTTGTATGTGGATGACATGTTGATTGCTGGCAAGCACTTGGTAGAAATTTTAGCTTTGAAGTCAAAGATGGCAATCGTTTGACATGAAAGACATGGGTGAGGCAAGTCATATGCTTGGTATGCGCATTGAGAGAGACAGATCAAAGAAGTTGATTTGGTTATCTCAAACAGAGTATATTGACAAGGTTTTGCAACGTTTCAATATGGAGAATGGAAAGGCATTGAGTGTTCCATTGCCACCATATGTGAAACTTAGCAAACAAGATTGTCCTATGTCTGAGGAAGAACAGGCTGAAATGGATAAGATTCCATATGCTTCTGCAATGGGTAGTTTGATGTATGCAATGATTGCTACTCACCCAGACATTGCATTTGCAGTGGGAGTAGTAAGTCGATACATGTCAAACCCAGGCAAGAAACATTGGGAGGCACTGAAAGGAATATTGAGATTGCTGAAAGCTACAAAGAGTATGGGTATATGCTATGGGAGTCAAGAGCTAAGTGTAAAGGGTTTTACAGACTCAGATTATGTAGGTGACTTAGACAACCGAAGGTCTACGTCAGGGTATGTCTTTACATTGGCTGGTCGAGCAGTATCATGGCGTTCTAGATTACAAGATTGTGTTACTCAGTCTACTACAGAGGCTGAATATGTTGCAGCATCAGAGGCATGCAAAGAATCAATTTGGCTTAATCGACTAGTAACAGATTTGGGAATCAAAGAAGAGATGCCCGTGTTATATTGTGATAGTCATAGTGCTATACAACTGGCTCGCAATCCAGTTAATCACTCAAAGACAAAGCATGTGTATGTGAAGTATCATTTCATCAGGGAAATGCTCGAGGATAAGCAAATTCAGCTTGTCAAAGTTCACACCACAGAAAATCCCGCTGATCCACTTACAAAAGGACTTCCCTTAGAGAGCTTTGCGCATTTTCGCAAGCAGTTAGGTGTAGGGTAGTACATCACTTGTCTACATTTCTTGTATATTAGCTTCTCTCACACTTAAAGTACCACATTGGACTTTAAGTGGGAGGTTGTTGGGGTATAAAGCCCAATGTGGTCGCCCAGGTAAGTGGACGGGCCGCCAGGTATGTACACATATTCTTTTGTAAAAACCTAATAAGAACTCACTATGCTCTACACATTACAGTAGAGCGAGTTCACCATATTGTCGTGCTCTTCTTCTCGCACTCTCTCTCACGTCACACTTCCGCTCGTACTCCTTCAAATACAGTTTTCCAATGTTACTGCTCACTATGGTACAATGCAATTTTCCAATGTTACACTTCTACAGTGCAATACAATACCCAATTTGGTACTCTATAGTACCAAATTTGGTACTATATTGTACAATGCAGTTTTCTAATGTTACACTGCAGTTTGGTACAATGCAGTTTTCCAATGTTACACTTCTATTGTGCAATATTGTACCACAATATGATACTGTATATTACAATGCAATTTTCCAATGTTGCACTTCTACTGTGCAATATTGTAGCAAATATGATACTGTATGGTACCCAGTTTGGTATTGTATAGTACCCAATCTGGTACTATATACTACCAAATTTGGTGCTGTATAGTATCAGCTTTGGTACAGTATAGTATCAAATTCTGTACTTCTTGTGTCATAGTGGTGCTCTGTTTTTTATATAATGTTTGCATTGTATATTTGCCATCACTCATTTGGACTGTTGGTATTGTAGTATGGAAAGATGAGACACAACCAAACACAACACTTGCGGCTGATCTGGCTGCTAAACCTGGCCAGTTGATTGTGCTTGACCTTAATGGGGTCTTATCGACAAGCTACACAGAGCTGCGAGAAGGCCATTGGGTTTTGGCGGATGAGCTCCAACCACGGATTATCCATGTCAATAGCTCGCTCGTTTGTTGTGTAAGGCCAGATGCTGACGAGTTCATACGAACTCTTAAGAATAAAGCCAAGATAATTGTGTGGTCTTGCTATAGAAGGCAAAAATTGATAGATATGTTGAACGCTTGCTTCCCCCAACATGTGAGGCAGAAGTATTTTGTAGGTAACAATGCCTCGAGTGCTTTAGATGTTAAGATACTCAGAATTCTAACCGCCTTTATGGCATGGCAGGTATACTATCACAAGAAGACTGTGAGACCTGGCGGTAGAGTATGGCGGAGGTGCCGCACGTGTCCGACGATGTGGCCAACAAGCCTATTTTTTTGAAAAACCTACGGATAGTGTGGGCAAGGCACCCCCATTTTGATGCTAGCAACACAATACTGGTGGATGACTGTAGATACAAGTCGCTGAAAAACGACTGTGAGAATTGTCTTGCCATTAGATCATATGAACCTCTAGTGGTTGAAAAAGATTACCCTTTTTACCTGCTAGACCGTATTTTTCCCTGGTTGCAAGGATGGATACACGATCGGTATCCAACAACATACACTTGAAAAAACCTAAATTTTGACACACAAGATGATGTCTCTGCATACGTTGCTGATTACTTCATATAGATGGAGGGGTACTCTTACATATTAGACCCCCCTGACCTACGAGATTCCTAAAGTGTTGTACTTGGTGCACTTGTGTATCATGTCACATTAAATGTAATGGAGATTCCTGAACTTTGGTACTTGAACCAAATTTGTATCGTGTCGTGCACATTTATAATCAAAACCCACTATTTTTGTACACTGCCTTGGAGCTTGAGCTGTACTGTCTTTTTTTTGGTGTTGTCTAGTAGTTTCTAGTCTAAAAGCATCTTTTTTAAGATCCCTGACATTAATGTTAATACAATGGTATCAGTAAGTACCAGTACTGTGTATATCTGGGTGTTACACAGTACCTGATTTGGTACTCACACTACCAACTTTTGGTACTTCCAAAGTACCAAATTGTCTGTTTGGTACTTGAATTGTACTGTCTTTTTTTTGTGGTGTCTAGTAGTTTCTAGTCTAAAAGCATCTTTTTTAAGATACTTGACATTGGTATTAATACAATGGTATCAGTAAGTACCAGTACTGTGTGTATCTAGGTGTTACATAGTACCTGCTTTGGTACTCACAGTACCAACTTTTCGTACTTCCAAAGTACCAAATTGTATGTTTGGTACTTGAACTGTACTATCTTTTTTTTGGTGTTGTCTGATCCCTGACATTGGTGTTAATACAATGGTATTAGTAAGTACCAACACTGTGTATCTGGGTGTTACAAAGTACCTGCTTTGGTACTGGTACTCATAGTACCATCTTTTGGTACTGTTACTCATAGTACCAGCTTTTGGTACTTCCAAAGTACCAAATTTTTTGTTTGGTACTATTTTCTCTCTGTTATTGGTACTGTTAAGATTGTGTTACAGTATCTAGTTTGGTAGTCTGTAGTAACAACATTGTATGCCAAGGTTTCTTCATCATTAATAAAGATATTTCTTTTAGTATATCATTTTCTCTCTCATACATTTCAGTTATATACTTGTCATTCTCACATATGGTACAAAGATCCCTTCACTCCCCTATTTTTCACATGGTATCAGAGTGAAGGGAAAGTTTTAAGAGACAGTGAGTAATTGGAGACCCTATTGTGCATACTTGTATTTGGTAGCCTAGGGTTGCAACTTGGATACATGGTCTTGTGATTATGGAAAGTTGGCTAAAGTACCAAATTTTGGTACTTCTTGTCATTATTTTGGTACTGGTTACTTTTGGTACTGGTTAGTATTATTTTAGTTCTGGTTAGGGGCAACTCTTAAGAGACAATTAAAAATTGGAGGCCCTGCTCTGCATACTTGTATTTTGGTAGCCTAGGGTTGCAGCTTGGATCCATAGTCTTGTGATGATGGAAAGTTGGCTACAATTCCAAAGTTTGGTACTTCCTAGCATCACTTTGGTACTAGTTAGGACTCTTTTGGTATTGGCTAAAGTACCAAAGTTTGGTACTTCTTGGCATCATTTTGGTATTGGTTAGGACCCTTTTGGTTAGTATTATTTTGATACTGGTTAGTGTCAAGTTTATGCATATCCAGGCACTTATTTTACATCAATCTCAAGTACTAAACAGAGGAAGTGAAGGATAGAAAGAACAACAATAAACCATGAGGACAACAAGATATATCCAGGCACTTATTTTACATCAATCTCAAGTAATTACTGAACAGAGGAAGTGAAAGATAGAAAGAACAACAGTAAACCATGAGGACAAAAAGATATATCCAGGCAGTTATTTTACATCAATCTCAAGTACTGAATAGAGGAGGTGAAGGATAGAAAGAACAACAGTAAACCACGAGGACAAAAAGATATATCCAGGAAGTTATTTTACATCAATCTCAAGTACTTAATAGAGGAGGTGAAGGATAGAAAGAACAACAGTAAACCATGAGGACAAAAAGATATATTCTGACCAAGAGGAAAAGCATGGACTTGCCCACTTAGGGGTTTTGGCATTGTATAACTTCAAGTATCATGGATGCACCATCATCACTATCATCATCATCATATGGCATGCTATTGTATATGTTTTCATATACTTCAATAGATAACTTGAATTGATAGAGACTCCAACAATAGGCTCCATTGGGAAACGTATGGCCCTTACAAGATGTGAGTAAGCTATATGTATCAAATTTTCCTTCGACTTGGCCATAGTAAAAACCTTCAACAACCTTCCCGCCTCTAACAATCTTGTTATGCCACATATCCTTTAGTGATCTCACCGTCTGGTACAACTCCTTCATACATTTGATAAGGTAGAAGTCCTCTTTACTCTCGGCTGCTTTGACTGCAAAGTTATCCCCAATGGACAACATTTCACATAACATTTCAGGGCTTCCTTCAAACAATGGCGGTTAGAAACTTCGCTCATCGGCACAAAATCTGAATATCTATCATCCTCCTCATCATCCTCTTCATCGTACCTTCCTGTATTTATAGACTCCGGTAGTGGTTTGATGGAAACATATTTCCATTCTTCTATATTTTTGCATCTTCTCCATAGACCACTCATACATGGATCACAGAAGCATGAAAGGGTTCAAAAGCGCACATGACACGGTTTGTCCTTTGAATACCCATCAGCACAATGAAATGAGCGGGAGCCCACAATGCGCTCACAGTCCCATTGGAGATCGCGTTGCATATCATCCATGCCAATAAGCCAGAAGACTCTCTGTGTAGTACACTTGTGAGACTGATCTCTTGGCTGAAATGTTGTGTTCAAAAAATTCACCACATCAGCCGCACACTTCATAGGCTAGCCATCTGGTTTCAATTCCTCACGTGTCAAGGTTCTCTTCATGACTGCCCCTGCTGTTGAGATGTCGAGCTCTACACCTTGAGCTGGCATCCACTACGGGTCTTGGCCGCTTACGGCATTTACTCACTAGCGCGTTAGGTGACCGACACGGAGGATCTCTGCCAGTGATTCTACAGCTGGACTACACTTATAGTGCCAGCCTAGTACGCTTCTAGCGAGTTCACACTCAGTGACCGCATGTACATATGTGCTACTTTTCAGCTTTAGCACTTAGTCATTTTGTACTCTCTTTTCTGTGAAGAAGTAGAAGAAGCTTTCCATCTCTGTGTGCTTTGTGCTTGTCTTGTGTAGCTCTCTTGCATCCTCATTCTTTACATGGTATCAGAGCCTGGTGCAGGCAAGAGAGGCTAAGAGAGCAAGAGCATCACAATCCCTTCGTTCGCAATCCACGACCAGATGCCGAGTTTTTCGCACAAGTTTCTGAACAGGTCTCCAAAGTGCAGTATACAGAGATTTACTGTACAAGTACAGTGGTTGTATGTACACTTAATTGTGGACACTCGTTGAGTGTAGAAAGCGTTACAGGAACCACGATAGCAGGTTCAGCAGATTTGCAGGTTTTTGCAGATTGCAGCTATTTTGTCTTAGTGCTTCAAGATGTCTGACGGTTTCAGTCAGATTGTTACTGAGAAGCTTGAGAAAAATAACTACCATGCATGGAAGTTCAGAATAACAAATTTCCTAACAGGAAAAGGTTATTGGGACTATGTAGAAGGAGACAATGAAAAGGAACCAGAGATTCCCGAGGCAAATGCTACAGCAGAACAAAGGAAAGCTTTGAGGGACTGGCAACAAGGCCAGAGCAAAGTGATGTATTGGCTTTCTATGAGCATCATAGATGGCATGATGGGCTATCTACAGGATGCTGAAACCCCCGCCATTGCATGGAAAAACTTAGGCAGAGTGTTCGAGGTGAACACCAAGGCCAGGAAGCTTCAACTAAAGTCGGAGCTAAATCAGGTTAAGAGGAACAACCTCTCCATCAATGATTATGCTTTGAAGATCAAGAGTATCATTGAGGCTCTTGGATCTATTAAAGTCTCAGTGGAAGACGATGACATTGTCCGTGCATGTTTGGATGGTCTAGGAGATGAGTATGTACATTTTAGGTCTTCCATGAATACACGAGACGACATCCCCGTGTTCCAAGATTTGATTTCTATGCTTATTCTTGAGGAGAAGAACCTTGACACATCTTCTTCTCATGGCAGAAATAATTCTGAACAGGCCTTCTATTCTAACTCCAACAGAGGTAGAAGTAGAGGTCGTGGTCGAGGCCCAAGGGGTTGCAGGGGCCAATTTCTGGAAGCTCAATCAAATCAAAACAATACAAGTGGCAGGGGAAACCAGTCTCAAGGCAGGGGGAGTCAAAGAGGTCGTGGTGCAGGATCAAGCAGACAGCAACATACTCCAGATAGTAGAGAATGTTGGACTTGTGGTGAAAGAGTTCACATATCACGTGACTGTCCAAAGCGAAAAGCAAGTAGAAAGAGAGAACAGGGCAACTATGCATCTACTAGCAGAGATGCAGATGACAGCAAAAACGAGCGCATGTTTGTTATGCAACATGTAATGAATACAATGACTGCAGAGAATTCCACCCAAGATGATGTTTGGTATGTGGATTCAGGTGCCTCTAATCACATGACGTCTCATGGAGAGTGGTTTAGAGATATACGCAAACCAGATGTGTCAGGCTATGTGCAGACAAGAGATGACACAGCTCACCCCATTGCTCATGTAGGGGACATACCTCTAAATACGAAGAGTGGGAAATCAAAGTACTTAGTAGATGTACTTCATGTCCCAAACATTACAAAGAATCTTGTTTCTGTTGGACAAATGGTTGAGCAGGGTTTGCAGATTCGCTTCAATCCAAATGGCTGTTATGTAGAAGATTTCCAGAATGGCTGTAAGCTGATCACAGAGGGCAAATGTGTGGGCAGAATGTTTACGCTGAATGTAGACATGCCTGAGGTAAAAGCTGCATTATTTGCACAGGGCACAGGTGTTGTGGCTGATGTTGACATTTGGCACAAACGCATTGGCCATGTCAATGAGCAGAGATTGCGCAGCATGCAATCAAAACAGATTGTAAAAGGTTTGCCCAAATTCAAGGTGGATGGTATGCATAAAGTGTGTGCAGCATGCCAGTTTGGAAAACAGTCAAAGGGCTCATTTCCACATGAGCGCAATGTATGTAAAAAGCCACTTGAGGTGGTGCACACAGATGTTTGGGATCCAACCGATACTGCAAGTATACATGGTTGCAGGTATTATGTCTCTTTCATTGATGACCATACAAGGAAAGTATGGGTCTACTTCATGCGTAACAAAAGTGAAGTGTTTGGTCACTTTCAAGACTTCAAAGTCATGATTGAGAAGGAGACAGATATGCAAATCAAGACATTGAGGTCAGATGGAGGGGGAGAGTACTTCTCCAATGATTTTTCAGATTTTCTGCGAATGCATGGTATACACAGGCAGTTTACATGCAGATATACTCCACAGCAGAATGGGGTCGCAGAAAGGAAAAACAGGCACATTGCAGAGGTTGCACGTGCATTGATGAATGAGAAGAACATGCCTCATCATTTCTGGGCTGAAGCTGTAAATACAGCTGTGTACATTATGAACAGGACACCTACAGCTGCGGTGCATGATGTAACACCTGAGGAAAAGTTTATAGGTACAAAGCCTGATTTGGCACACTTGAAAGTGTTTGGCTGCATAGCTTACGTGCATGTACCAGATGAGTTGCGTAGGAAATTGGATCCTAAAGCAGAGAAATGTATTCTTGTGGGATATTCCCTTGAACAAAAGGGGTACAGGTGCTACAATCCTACTACACGAGAATTACGAGTGAGCAGAGATGTAGTCTTTGATGAGATGAGCAGCTGGTACAGTAATGCACATGGCACTATTGGGGCTGATGTAAAAGATGATGTGGTTGTACAAAATGTGAGGCCACAGTCACAGGTTTTGAGTGGACCACAAGAGTCCTCTTCTCGTGGCTCTGTTGAGAAACCATGGAATGGTAGACTACATACGCAGGTTACTCCACCAACAGGTACAGGGAATGTATCACGAAAAGGAAAGGAAAAGGTTGATGAACCTCCCTTTATGGTTGATGCATCATCAGGTTTTTCACATGTAAACATGGATTCAGATGGTTCTGAACAAAGTCTTGATGAGGAATTTGGAATTCCGGCTGTCAGGACACCTGGTGTAAGGAAAGTACAAGAAGATGCTAGAGGGCAAAGGAGTGACCCAGGACCGCGCAGATCTAATAGAGTCAGAAATCCAGTTCAGAAATTGACTTATGATGGGTATCTAGCGCATCACCAAGCCTACATGGCTAAGGTGATACAGGATGTGGAGCCCACATGTTTTGAGGATGCAGTTGGAAATGTGCATTGGGATGATGCAATGAATGAAGAGATGGCTGCATTGGAAGCAAATGACACATGGGAGTTGGTGCCATTGCCAAGTGGCAAGAAAGCTATTGGCTGTAAATGGGTGTATAAAACCAAGCATAAGGCTGATGGTAACATTGAGCGTCACAAGGCAAGGCTGGTCGCAAAGGGTTATGCACAGACGTATGGCATAGACTATGAGGAGACCTTTGCTCCAGTGGCAAAGATGACGACAGTGAGAGCTGTCATAGCAGTGGCTGCATCTAGAGGATGGATTATGCATCAAATGGATGTAAAGAATGCCTTCTTGAATGGTGAGTTGCAAGAGGAAGTGTATATGGATCAGCCACCTGGTTATGTCGATCCAGGTTACCCAGATTATGTATGCAGACTTCTCAAAGCTTTGTATGGTTTGAAGCAGGGCTCTAGAGCATGGTATGACAGGATTGCCAAGTATCTTGTCAGTATTGGTTTTAGGAGAGCTCATGCTGATCATTCACTCTATGTACGTGAGAGTGATGTGGGGATTGTGGTCATTACCATATATGTAGATGACCTTATTATTGTTGGTGACAATGCTATGGAGATTGACCATGTGAAGGGTCTTCTCAAACAGGAGTTTGAAATGAAAGATTTAGGCGAGTTGCACTACTTTCTTGGCATTGAGGTGATCAGGACTCCAGAGGGTGTATGGCTATCACAGAGACAGTATGCTTTGGACATGTTGTCAAAGTATGGTATGGATGATTGTAAGCCAATTTCTATTCCCTTGGATGTGAATGCAAAGCTGAGTGCAGAGAAGGGTGATGTTGTTGAGGATGTCAACATGTACAGGAAGATTGTGGGTAGTCTAATCTACTTGACTATCACGAGGCCAGACTTGAGCTACACAGTAGGCTTGGAGAGTCAGTTTATGCAACTTCCGAGGAAGCCACATTTGGATGGAGTACGACGCACACTTAGGTATGTGCAAGGTACTCTTGACTACGCATTGTTCTATGCAGCAGATGCACCATTAGCATTGTATGGGTATACAGATGCAGATTGGGCAGGTAGCATTGTTGATAGGAGATCTACGAGTGGCTTCATGTTCTCTTTTGGGAGTGCTGCTGTTACTTGGAGCAGCAAAAAGCAGCCTACGGTTACTTTATCGAGCACAGAGGCCGAGTACAGAGGTGCAGCAGTTGCGGCGTGCGAGGTAGCTTGGCTACGCACATTACTTGAGGACTTGGGAGTGCAGGTGGACCAACAGATTTTCATCCATTGTGACAACCTCAGCAGCATGCAGTTGGCTAGGAACCCAGTGTTCCATGCCAGGACCAAACACATAGAGGTCCATTACCACTACGTTCGAGAGCGAGTGTTGGCGGGCGACATCGACTTGGTCTACGTCAGCACAGAGGAGCAGATAGCGGATATCTTTACCAAGGCCCTCGGAGCTGAGAAGCTTCGACGTTTCCGGACTATGCTTGGACTCTGCGACATGCAGAGCTCGAGGGGGAGTGTTGAGATGTCGAGCTCTACACCTTGAGCTGGCATCCACTACGGGTCATGGCCGCTTACGGCATTTACTCACTAGCGCGTTAGGTGACCGACACGGAGGATCTCTGCTAGTGATTCTACAGCTGGACTACACTTATAGTGCCAGCCTAGTACGCTTCTAGCGAGTTCACACTCAGTGACCGCATGTACATATGTGCTACTTTTCAGCTTTAGCACTTAGTCATTTTGTACTCTCTTTTCTGTGAAGAAGTAGAAGAAGCTTTCCATCTCTGTGTGCTTTGTGCTTGTCTTGTGTAGCTCTCTTGCATCCTCATTCTTTACACCTGCCCCATCATGCTCTCCTTTACCATGCCCGACTGCTGAGAAGTTATGCATCATGTGCAAGCCTATCATCTGATAGTACATGGCCACAAAATGGTAAGGTCTATGTGCTTTGAATTGTGAATCCGTACCATCTGACCACACCCAATGGTGCTACAAACAATGTCCTTGCTATTTCAACCACTGCCATGAAGCAAGAGACAATGTTGCACAAACAATGTATCATGCTGCTTGTCATCGGATATGTAAAAGTGCAGCGTCTTTTGAACACCACCTGCTGCATTTCTTACATAAGTGATGTGCACAAGTATTGTGACTTGGGTAGACCACCAATGCATTGATTGAATCTCATTCTGAATTTTAAAAGAATTTCTCTGCAAAGTCAATAACTGATACAACGACATTGCTAGGAAACTTGAGCAAAAAATCCTTGAATTGTTGGGCTTGCCAACAAAAGACAAAGTTGTGCTTGATGAAGCTTGTCAGGTGGGCTGAAAACAAGCTAAGAAAAGCAACACTTTTCATCCATCGCACAATCAAGTACTTTCTCTTCTTCTCACTCCCACCTGCATCAAGTCGTCCTATTCCAACATCCATGAAGACCTTCACAGACACCTCCGTGGTATCCCCTGCTATCTCATCGGGACAAAATGTCAACTTTCATACACCACATTGGGAGTAGTCCCCCATCAAGCATTTCTTGGCATGGTATTCACTATCTCTTGGCTTTGGGCACCTGATGGATTCCCACATACTAGTGATGTGCTTACATACTACCTGGTTTGCAAAACACTCTCCTATATCATCACTTTTACAGCACATGGAGCAAGTGCAAAGGTGACCTTTCCCATGATGACCAAGTTTGTTTTGCCGCATCTGATTAAAAGCCTCTTTGAAATAGAGTATCTGCACATGGGATACACAGCAGCATGTATACCACTCTTTCAACTTCCGAACAAAGTACGGCTTTAATGCCTCAAAGCATCTAAGGGACACAATCATTATAGGTTGAGTCCTCTTGAATCTTTGTTATAGCTCTACCTATGGAAAACCAATACAATAAGAGTTAGAAAATTCCAACATCATGCAAATGGTAAAATGTCACTAATGTGCAGTAGTACCAAAATTGGATGTATACAGTACCAAAGAATGTATTGTAGAACCAAAATTGGATGTAAGTAGTACCAAAGAACCAAAATTGGTTTTAAACATTATCAAAGATAGTAATGTACCAAAAGTGGATATACAAACTACCAAAGCTTGTACCGTAGTACACAAATAGGTTGTAAACAGTACTAAAGATAGTACTGTAGAACCAAAATTGGATGTAAAGAGTACCAAAGATTGTACTATAGAACCAAAACTGGTTGTAAACAGTACCAAAGATAGTAATGTACCAAAATTGGATGTACACACTACCAAAGATTGTATTGTAGAACCAAAATTGGTTCTAAACAGTACCAAAGATAGTAAAATACCAAAATTGGATGTACACACTACCAAAGATTGTACTGTAGAACCAAAATTGGATGTAAAAAGTACCA
Organism: Adiantum capillus-veneris; assembly: GCF_014529385.1. Lineage (NCBI taxonomy): Eukaryota > Viridiplantae > Streptophyta > Polypodiopsida > Polypodiales > Pteridaceae > Adiantum > Adiantum capillus-veneris. The sequence continues at coordinate 46,987,720 of NC_140957.1, read as the reverse complement.
AAGATTGTATTGTAGAACCAAAATTGAATGTAAACAGTACCAAAGATAGTATTGTAGAACCAAAATTGGATGTAAACAGTACCAATTTTAGTAATGTAGAACCGAATTGGGATGTAAACAGTACCAAATATTGTACTGTAGAACCAAAATTGGTTGTAAACAATACGAAAGATAGTACTATAGAACCCAAATTGGTTGTAAGTAGTACCAAAAATTGTACTATCTGTCTGCTTTTGACTCATTTTAGAATTGTTTGCAGAAGAGTACCCATATGGAAACTTTGCAAATGCTTTGGTGATAAACAAGAATGTTTTGGTACTATTACAGGGAATAGTTTTGGTACTGCACAAACTTTGGTACTACACAAGTAGGCTTTGGTAAAATAGAGTGAGGCTTTGGTACTAAAGATTGAGGCTTTGGTGCCTATAGGGACGGAAAAGGTATTATACAGAGACTTTGGTACTATACAGATAGGCTTTGGAATCACTAGTATGCAGCAGACTACCAAATTTGGTACTGCACACGGGCTTTGGTTCTTTACAGGATAGCTTTGGAACTACATAGGAGTGCATTGGTACTGTATATAAACTTTGTAAGGTACTGTATACCACCACTACCATATAGTAGACTACCAAATTTGGTACTGCACAAGGGCTTTGGTTCTATAAAGGATAGCTCTGGAACCACCCAAGAATGCATTGGTTCTGTATATAACCTTTGTAAGGTACTGTATACCACCACTGCCATATAGCAGACCGCTAAATTTTGTACTATCTTGACCAAATCAGCCTTAAGAATCACCAAATCAATTACAATTGCTAAGATTTGTTGGTACCTGATGTTATGAGCGCGTACAGAGCTAGAAGAGATCAAGAGGAGGTGCTCACAATGTACAAGAACTTGGACTTGATGATAAGCTTAATATTGATTACAAGACTTAATACTTTCTTAAGAGAGCTAGATACAAGACTTGGATTACATGACTTGAGTACAAGACAAGGACAAGACTTGAGCATAAGAACTAGAAGAGGGATTTCCTCATAGGAGGCTCATAACTGGTGTTGGCAAGACTGAGGGGCTTGTGGCCCAAGATACCTATTTATACTAGTGCTTGAGGAGGTTACTTGAGGAGGTTTCTAGGTTCTTGTTGAGGAGCTTAGAATCTTCTAGAACCTTCTTGATGCTTCTAGTTCTTCTAGAACCTTCTGGATCCTTCTTCAACTTTCTAGAGCTTTCCAAAAACTTCTAGATTCTTCCGAGATCTTCTCAAAGCTTCTAGAAACTTCTTGATCCTTCTAGATCCTTCTTCAACTTTCTAGAGATTTCCAAAAACTTCTAGATTCTTCAGGAATCTTCTTCAAGCTTCTAGAAACTTCTAGATATTTTTAGAACCTTCTAGAATCTTCTAAATCCTTCTAGATTCTTCTAGAGCCATCTAGTGATGATGTAGGCGATGACACAAGTGATGATGCAAGTAGCGACTGATTCTCAAGCATCCATGACATTACCCCCTCTAGCAACGAGTTCCATGAGGAGCAGTGGTGTTCCTTGATTGGGGCTTCCCAGGTTTGTTCACTGACATCATAGCTTTTCCAATGCACCAAGTATTGTAACCTGCCACGCGAAACTCGAGAATCTAGGACTTTCTCGACCTCATATTCGTCATGTCATTGAATCTCAACCGGAGGAGGTGGTTGTAGGGCTCTTCCTAGGACCTTAGATGTGTGACAAGGTTCTAGGACTAAGACATGAAAGACCGGATGGATTTTCATGGATGATGGCAAATGGAGTCGATAGGTGTCTGGATTGATTTGGCAGATAATTTTAAACGGGCCAAGCCTTCAATAATCAAGCTTTTGACAGGGACGAGATGAACAAAGATCACACCAGAGGAGACACACTTTATCCCCTTCTTTGTATTTTGGATGCTGCATGTAATGGAGATTTGCACTTTCCTTATACTTGGATTGAGCTTCTTTGATATGAATTGTAAGTTCTTTGTCAATTGCAGATAATTGTTGTGTAAGATGAATAGTAACTGGATTCTTGACTTGATGGTGTTTGTGGATATCTTGTTTAGGATGTTGACCATAATTAGAAAAGACTGGAGTGTGACGGGTGGAAGCATGGAAACTGTTATAATAGGAGAATTCTACTATCGGTAGGAGCTCCACCCAATTATCCTGGTGATAATTGATAGTACAACGGAGATACTGTTCCAAAACTTGATTTACTCTCTCTGTTTGTCCATCACTTTGTGGGTGATTGGCTTAGGAGAGGTTAATTTGTACTCCGAGTAGCTTGAATAAGCTTTTCCAAAAGCTAGATATGAATTGTGGGCCTCGATCAGAAACTATTTCATCTGGTAATCCGTGATAACGATAGATATGATGTAGAAAGAGTTTGGACGTACCTTCGCCGGTGATGGTTTTAGTTACTTGATTTTGTTAACGAGAGCACCTGCGGACCTGCAAAGAGATCCAACCTTCTGTCATGTACCAAGAGTAAGGACTTGGCAAGCGCATGAGGCACTAATACAGAAGCGGCCAACCTAGCTTAACTACGAAGAGATTGCTAGCTCCAGATTAGGGATCCGCGACAGAGGAATACATGGTGAAAACCCTAAAGGGTGCCATGTCATTCTTCAAGAGTCTACATGATCTATCCTGTACAATGTTATATAAAATCTGTTGAATGCTGCTTACTTGCATCGAAGTATTTCATGAGCTAGCAAGCAAGCGCCCCTTGGATGTCATTCCTCGAGGGTAATAAAGATTTGTGCTATGATCTCAGTGGCCAACCTTCCGAAGAAGTCCTCTATGGCTTCTACACCAGATTCTTTCTACCTTCCCACATTATACTGGCATTCGAGGAAGCGTTCTACACGGATTCTTCACTTGGAGAACAAAGATATTTGCGCCAGTCATCAGCAATTCAACCTCAAGGTTTGTAGACTACGCAGTGGTGGAGCTAACGAACAAAGTAACTATGCAGTTTCTGCAAGTGCCAGATAAAGAAAGGAAAATCAGATACCAAAAGTTACTAAATGCGCTTAAAGACCACCTCGCCAACCACCAGCCAAAGACTATTTCAGCCTAAAAAGTTGTGTCAGGGGACAACATAGACGAGGAGGGGGGAATGTTAGCAGCAAGTTAGCACGGATACCACAAATACCATTTTTTAGAGTTCTCATTATAAAACACTTATTATTTTTGATAAATCGAGAATATTTTAACTCCTATTTTCTTGGATAAACTCTATAATTAATGAGCCGGTGCTACAAGCTTCCAGATTGTATCAACCTGTCATTACCCATCTTTGGTAGAACTCCCAGATATTAGTTTTGACCACCAAAAACCTTGGCTAAGGTATAAAAGCCAATTTTTGTAAGTTATTTTCAAGTTTGGATAATGAGATACACAACGTGAGCTAACGACGCTCACTCCTCTCCTTCTCGCGCTTCCTTCCCTCCCCGGTTCTCACATTCGAGTCGCGTTTGTTGCATTGCAACCGCAAGTAAGAGCTCTACCCATTGACGTAAGCTGTTCATAGTAATTGGTAGCTTTCGGCGTCGTCGACCCATGGCCTAATTTCATCATAACTAGGAATTTACACTTTCAAATAAAAAATTAAGCATAGGCAGGGTATTGGGACATCATTGCTAAGCATTTAGATGCATTCTGGGTCGAAAACTACTAGGTAAAAAATCCACTCCTGTTAATAATCGCAATTTTAGAACTTGACCTAAGTGGGGTTTGAGACATAAGCATGTGCACGTAGGTCTTATAAACATGTCCTAGAAGTTTCGTTACGTTTGGATGTTGTTTGATGTTATAGTGGATGTGATTTGTTTGCCAATGAGCGATTAGCTTTTGGTGATTTCAGTCACTTGAGTGTAGCTTGAGTTAGATGCGAGTTTCTAGTTGTTTTTCTGAGAGATTGATAACCTCTTGTATCCTCTATGCACTAGTCGAGTCAGCTTCATCCCATGGATTGACAATTTAATCGTGGTTCTTGCTAATACTGCAATAAAATAGGATGGTGAGGTTAGACATGCGTCCCACACATGATGAGGTCCGTGTGCACAATTAAGGATTTTGTATCACATGAGTACAATAGGAACATTCAACTCTTTGTAGTTGGAGAGTTTATGAATGGAGGTTGTGGATAGAAGGTTTGCAAGCTGACAAGGGTACAAGGATGAGAATAATCTCTAATAGGAGATTTATGCATCGAAAGTTGTGTATGATCCCAACAAGTCGAATCTTGCATAAGTGTTTTTTCTTACCTTTGAAACGTACTAACAAACAAGTGATCTATGAAATGAGTGACATTATTTTTAGGAAGCGTTTACGTATTACAGCCCGCGGTTACCCAGGATGTGCTCGACCGTGGATGGAAAAGGGGGATGTAGTTTTAACTGTAAGTCACTCTCCTGACATTGGTCCTTCCTCTAAGATTGTTGTGGTGATCGACGTCGACAAACAACAACATGCTATCAAAATTGGAATCTTAAAGAAGGAACCATTCAACGAGTATTGGGAGCTTCGATCAAAATGAACACAACTCTTGGCATGAGTGGAACATATGTTTAAAAGTGTTGCAAGGATGGTCTCAAGTGTCTAATGTTGGACGAGAGGACGGTATTTTTACTTGTTGGCTTCCACGAGAGGAAATGGTTTCTTTTGAAGAAGATTTATAAGGAGATTTGGATGATGAGTTGTACCTTTTTGTAGAACGTTTAAACTTATTTGGATATACATGGTAGAAATTAATCAAGAGTTTTGTATTCGGCTTGATCTTATAAATATGGTCTTTTGTATTGCAATATTTCATTTGCATTTATGTCTATCTTCATTTTCATGTGATGTCATGTTATTAAGTGTATTCAAAATGATAGAAAAATGTGTTAAAACATAATGAATTCACAAAATTTTCTCTCTTTGTTTTTTATCAAAATGTGTGATACATCATTTGAAGCTTTGCATCCCTACTATTTGTGAAGCTGGTTCTCTAGCTTGATTTGCTTTTCATCTTTAAAGTTTGTATGTGAAAAGTGCACCTTTGAGAGTGGCCTTGTAATAGCTAAAACATATCTTATAATAAATTTACCATGTTTTACAAGCTAAAAATTTTAAGGTTTCACTCTTACTACCGATTCTACACTTCATAAACATGTATCATATTCTTCGTACTTAGCATTTATATTTAAAAGGTAAAAAAATGTCAATTTCTAGTTCATTTTTTTTGTTGCACCTCCACACAAAGGCCACATTCACTGACAATATTATTGTAGATGCTTAACCCACATTACTCCAATTCTACTTTTCCACCACACCCACCAGGAATTTCAACTTGGTTATTTATTGGCACCCTCAATGTAGAGCTATCTTTTTTAAGGAAACCTTTGAGCTGGTTGTGAATTAAGCTAATCCAGCTTCATCAAGATCATGTTGGGGTATAAAGCCCAATGTGGTCGTCCAAGTAAGTGGGCGGGCCGCCAGGTATGTACACATATTCTTTTGTAAAAACCTAATAAGAACTCACTATGCTCTACACATTACAGTAGAGCGAGTTAACCATATCGTCGTGCTCTTCTTCTCGCACTCTCTCTCGCGTCACACTTCCGCTCGTACTCCTTCAACTGGTATCAGAGCTCAGATTAAGGCTCGAGGCAGCACTGCAGGAGGCTAGAGTCACCAGCTCAGATTGGAGTGAAATTCGACAGGTGAAGACACGGCCCCAAATCTTGTGGGAGATCCCGTAGGCCTTGGTGTTCTCAGAATTTCATTCTGAGGTCATCTCGGCCACCGTTCGGCTTCGAAAAAGTTTTGCGCAGGCCATTTTCGACTACGTGGTCTCGGCGGGTGCAGATCCAACTCTACAAATTTGGGGTTTTGGCCTACGACTGCAGGTGCTGAGGATATCGGCACTCCTAGAGTGCTGATTTGTGGCTATCTACACATCGAAGGACGGCTCACAGTTCTTGGAGGCGTGTCACATACGACACGGACGCATCTACACACAGAGTGTAGGCGACATCCAATAGTTCATCAGGTAGCTCGTGTTTGCTGCTTGATATTCCAGATTTCATCCTGACATTGCAGGTACTTCCACATGGGATGTATTGTCAGAGATGATGTATGTCTGTTGAGGGTTTGCTGGCTGTGAGTCACGCAACAAACAACCGCCGCAACGGTTATAGCATATAGTGGGAAATTTGTGGATGTATGACTTTGTGGGAAGTCTATGTACTGTCAGATTTACTGCAGCCTTTGTTGAGGGTCGAGTGAGGTTTTATTGAGCTGGGGGATTCTCGAATGTTGAGATCCTTTCGGTGATACAGGTCTTGGAGCGATCCCTCGAGCACCCTTAGATAGGTAGCTAGGATGTATTGACTGTGAGTTACACAGTTGGGATTGCATCTTTGCTTTACTGCCATTGAAGCATTGTCACAGTCTATGCTTACAGGACAATGACAGGACAGTGAGAGACAGTACAGGTGCCAGACAGGTTTACCCGCAGCTTACAGTGTCAGAGAGACAGTGTTTTTTGAGCTGTTTTTGGTCTGTTTGTGAAGTACACCAGAGCCATTTTACAAAGAAGACTTTGCCGAAATTTATGCAGAATATGAAGCTTTCTTGGTTCATTTGATAGGTTGATATTGGTTCAGAGGTCAGTTTATAAGGGAAAATTTGCCGAATTTTTCCCAAGAAAGTAAACCACTGTGAAGCGTAGCTATGGCTGGATCACTAGACACTGCTCTTTACAATATCAAGAAGCTGGATGGAACCAATTTTCCATTGTGGAAGAAGCAGATTTGGCACGTGTTGGTACAAAAGAAGCAGATAAAACCTATAAAGCTCAAGGGGATAAAACCAGAAGATATGGACAAAGATGAATGGAGAGAAATGGATGAATTGGCACTTTCTACCATTATGCTGACTTTGGCAGAAAGCGTTTACTTCAATGTAGCAGACGAGATGTCGGCTTATCAAGCATGGATAAAGCAGAGTGCAGCTTCACAGGTATACTTGCTTAAGAAGCTTGTTGACTTGAAGATGAAAGAAGGGACCCCTATGTCCAATCATCTAAATGAATTCAACACTATCTACAGTCAGTTGTTAGCTCCAGGTGTCAAGTTTGATGAATCTGTTAGAGCTATGTTCCTGTTGATCACATTGCCGGAAAGTTGGGACACTTTTCGCACAGCTTTGAGTAATTCTGCACCTTCAAATGGTTTGACCATAGCGTGTAGAATGCAGTCTTAGTTGTCAGGGGAAGGACCAAAGAAAAGTACAAAGGTGGAAAGAGGAATCAGTCTCGTAGCAAGTCCCGCAGTGCTAAAGGCAAGAGTGACATAGAATGCTACCATTGTGGCAAGAAGGGTCACATGAAAAGAGACTGCAGACAATGGAAAGCAGAAAAAGGCAAAGAGAAAGGTGAAGACCATGGTAAGAAGAACAAGTCCTTAGTGACTCGATTCCAGAAATAAATGTGACAAACATTGTTGCAGAGGATGACAGTCTAGTGTCAAGAGACATCTACTTCTTGAAGAATCCAATGGACTCAGCACTTCTTACAATATCTGATGGAAATGCACTGAGTGACTGGATTATAGACTCAGGGGCATCACTTCATGTGTCTCCAAACAAGGAGTGGTTTACCTCTTATGTGACCACTAAAGATCATGTTCGGCAAGGCAATGGGCAGACATGTGAGATCTTAGGTGTTGGAGATGTTCAATTGAAGTTTCAGAATGGCTCTTCTTTCACGCTGAAGAATGTGAGACATGTTCCCGCAATTACAAAGAGCTTGATCAGCACATGTTTACTTGATGATGCTGGCTATGTCACCACTTTTGGACAGAACATGTGGAAGATATCCAAGGGTTCTATGACAGTAGCACATGGAGTAAAGTCTGGAGGACTTTACATGATTTATGTATCAAATGTCTCTAAAAATGTAATCAATCTAACCGAGCAGCCGAACGTTTCTTTGTGGCATAGCCGGTTAGGACATATGTCCAAGAAGGGAATGGAAATCTTGTCTCGTTCTGGTTATTTTCCTGGATTTTCATTTAATGATTTTGAATTCTGTGAACATTGTCTGTATGGTAAGCAAACACAACACCCACATAAGCATAGAAGCAGTAGAAGAGATACACAGTTGGCACTTGTTCATAGTGATTAGTGTGGACCTATGCCTAACCTATCTCAAGGGGGAGCTTCTTACTTTATGACATTTATAGATGATTACTCGAGGAAAGTATGGGTTTACTTTCTCACGCACAAGGATGAAGCGTTTAGCGTTTTCAAAACGTTTGTGACACTTGTGGAGAATCAGAGTGGAAAGAAGCTTAAATGCTTACGCACTGACAATGGTGGAGAGTATGTTTCAAAGGCATTTCAGGACTTTTGTGAGTCAAAAGGTATAAAACGTGAACTTACTGCTCCTTACAATCCTCCTCAAAATGGTTTTGCTGAGAGGATGAATAGGACCATACAAGAGAAGGTCAGAAGTATGTTGTCTAATGCACAGTTGCCAAATGGGTTTTGGGCTGAAGCTTTATCAACAGTTGTTCATCTTGTAAATAGATCTCCTAGCAAGGTTTTGCAGAAGGATTCAGTGCCAGAGATGGTATGGTCAGGCAAAATGCCCTCATACAAGCATCTCAGAGTCTTTGGCTATGAGGCATATACTCATGTTCCAAAGGACTTTAGGAACAAACTTGAGCCAAAGAGTAGAAAGTGCATCTTTCTAGGCTATGGTAATTCTTGTGAGATGGGGTACAGACTTTGGGATCCCGAATCCAGAAAGGTTGTCCGCAGCAATGATGTTCACTTTAATGAATCCAAATATCATTCTAAACCAGAGAGGGTTGAGGAGATTAAAAGAGTTGTCTCCCAAGAAGATGGACCTGCACGTGCAAGACAAAATGTCAGGGCTCAAGAGGAGCAAGGATAGGATAGATTGTAACCACAGGTTGTGGCTGATCCTGAGCCACCTATTGTGTGTAGATCTGGACGTATCACGCGACCTCCTGATAGGTTTGTTCCATCTATGAACTATGTCATGTTGACTGATTGCAATGAGCCTTCATGTTACAAGGAAGCAGTGCAAATGAAGGACTCCGGGAATCGGCAATTGGCCATGCAGTCAGAGATGACAGCTCTGCATAAAAACCAGACATGGAAGCTAGTTAAATTACCACAGGGCAAAAAGGCTCTACCTTGTAAATGGTTTTACAGGTATAAAATCACCGCTCATGATAGGTAGCCAAAGTACAAAGCAAGGCTTGTTGCCAAGGGCTTTAAGCAAGAACAAGGCATTGAATTTGATGAAGTCTTATCTCCGGTGGTCAAGATGACTACATTGAGATGCTTTCTTGCATTGGTTTCCATATTAGATTTGGTGTTGCACCAAATAGATGTCAAGACAGCGTTCTTGCATGGTGATTTAGATGTGGAAATTTACATGCAGCAGCCAGAAGGGTTTGTTGAGAAAGGCAAAGAAGATTTGGTATGCCAGTTGTTAAAGAGCCTTTATGGATTAAAACAATCACCGAGGGCATAGTACCATAAGTTCCACAAGTTTATGCTTTCTCAAGGCTACAAACGTAGTGAGTTCGATATATGTCTATATACAAAGAAGGCTAAGGATGGCAGTTGGCTGATCCTTATTTTGTATGTGGATGACATGTTGATTGCTGGCAAGCACTTGGAAGAAATTTCAGCTTTGAAGTCAAAGATGGCAAAATCGTTTGACATGAAAGACATGGGTGAGGCAAGTCATATACTTGGTATGCGCATTGAGAGAGACAGATCAAAGAAGTTGATTTAGTTATCTCAAACAGAGTATATTGACAAGGTTTTGCAACGTTTCAATATGGAGAAGGGAAAGGCATTGAGTGTTCCATTGCCACCATATGTGAAACTTAGCAAACGAGATTGGCCTATGTCTGAGGAAGAACAGGCTGAAATGGATAAGATTCCATATGCTTCTGCAATGGGTAGTTTGATGTATGCAATGATTGCTACTTGCCCAGACATTGCATTTGGAGTGGGAGTAGTAAGTCGATACATGTCAAACCCAGGCAAGAAACATTGGGAGGCAGTGAAAGGAATATTGAGATAGCTGAAAGCTACAAAGAGCATGAGTATATGCTATGGGAGTCAGGAGCTAAGTGTAAAGGGTTTTACAGACTCAGATTATGCAGGTGACTTAGACAACCGAAGGTCGACGTCAGGGTATGTCTTTACATTGGCTGGTCGAGCAGTGTCATGGCGTTCTAGATTACAAGATTGTGTTACTCAGTCTACTACAGAGGCTGAATATGTTGCAGCATCAGAGGCATGCAAAGAATCAATTTGGCTTAATCGACTAGTAATAGATTTGGGAATCAAAGAAGAGATGCCCGTGTTATATTGTGATAGTCAGAGAGCTATACAACTGGTTCGCAATCCAGTTTATCACTCAAAGACAAAGCATGTGGATGTGAAGTATCATTTCATCAGGGAAATGCTCGAGGATAAGCAAATTCAGCTTGTCAAAGTTTACACCACAGAAAATCCCGCTGATCTACTTACAAAAGGACTTCCCTTAGAGAGCTTTGCGCATTTTCGCAAGCAGTTAATTAGGTGTAGGGTAGTACATCACTTCTCTACATCTCTTGTATATTAGCTTGTATAGTAGCTTCTCTCACACTTAAAGTACCACATTGGACTTTAAGTGGAAGGTTGTTGGGGTATAAAGCCCAATGTGGTCGCCCAGGTAAGTGGGCGGGCCGCCAGGTATGTACGCATTCTTTTGTAAAAACCTAATAAGAACTCACTATGCTCTACACATTACAGTAGAGCGAGTTCACTATATCGTCGTGCTCTTGTTCTCGCACTCTCTCTCGCGTCACACTTCCGCTCGTACTCCTTCAGATCAGTCCCCCCCTCCTCACCCCACCTCTCTCTCTCTCTCTCCCCCTCCGATCTCCCCCAGGATCCCACACCCACCCCCAATATTTATGTTTTCTAAAAAGGGATTCCTTTTATTGTCAATATTTTATTGGTAGCAAAATTTTCTATATGGATCTTTATGCTTTTGTAAAAAGGATAAATTTACCATACTCAAAAAGCTATCTTCATAGAAATATTTATCAATTAGAACTATGGTGTAAAAGATAGGCACTAGAACTACATGTAAGAATGTTTTTCATTGTGAAACTTTTGCACTAAGTAACTTGAAACAACAATGTGCAAATAATTCATTATAGTAACCTGAAAGTAGACATAATTCTCATGCATGAAATAGAGTATAATACCTCAAGATTCTTCTTATTTTACTTACAATTGTGATGTGTTATTACTATGAAATGGGGGTGTGACAATAATAAACATGTGAAAAATAGAAGATTCACACCATAAATTGTACTTTGATAGTGAAAAAAGTGTTATTCACACTTCAAGTTCACTCTTTAAAGTGTGAATGTCAGAATTAACACTATGTTTTTCTAGGTGAGAAAAAGTTTAAAACTTGTTGTGTATATAACTCACCACACAACCCACCACCCCTGTGCCTTGATTGGCACAAACCGAAGTTACCAAACCCCTCCCTGCAGCCTGCAACTCGTGATTGACCCTCTACACCCTCCTATTCGGTCCAATTGGCAAGATTCTAGTCGGCTGCAATAAATGCTCGCAAAATATACCGGGCATCACACCCATACGCACGCAATATGCTCCCTGGCTATTGGTAGTTTGCACACTGAAGCTTCTGCTGCTGAGATGCCATATTTCCTTGAATCCATTGTGCCTCTGCCACCTCGTCAATTGAACAAAGGGTGCCAAGTTTCCAACACACACACACCCTTTCTCTGCGTTCCAGGTCGGATAGCCCCACCATATTCGTACACTGTGCCATGATAGCTTGTGTGCACGACGCCCATGCCCACTAAAAGCTTTGTCCCTGCCATTAGTGCTTCCTGCTCACACACACACTCTCTCATACTGACACACACACTTACTGCAGTGTTGCACCACCACACACCTTCGCTCTCTCCCACTTTCTCTCAGATGCCCACAAATTAATTAGGTTGCCGATACTAGTCATTTGTGCAAGAAGCTGCCCACTTGGTGGCCTCAACTGACTCATTCTCCCATGGTCCCACCTTCCTTGGGTGCATCTGCTCACGCTACTTCACAAATGCCTGATCACCTTCAGATAGTTGCTGACGACTGATTGTCATGACTTGCAAATTTGTAGTCCACTGTGCCACACTTATCCGGGCTCTCAATCCCCGCCTCTGCTGCCGATTCTGCACACGCATCTTTGCACCACCTGCTTCTGCTGCCTTTGGCTCGACACCTGTCCGCACCATAGATATACACACACATACACACTCACCGTGCTTGGAATATTTCCCAGGCCTAGGAGCCCGCCATCAGCATAATGGTGCTACCATTCGCCCTTCTCGATTCTCACCCTACTGGATGTCAGACCCACTCCCACTCACTCAATGGCCCACACTCACAAGTTGCCGTGCTGCAACTTCTGCACATCACTAGACCTACCATGTCTTTCAGCTGCTGCCAAACTTGCAATCTCTGGCCATGTTCCCCCACACTATCTCTCATTGGGCTCGTGCTGCAAAAGTATCGACTCATCGAGTTGCTCGCAGAGTCGTGCTTACCTGCAGTCATTCACCTTACAATCCCACACACCCTCCCATCTGCCTTTATCTCTACTGTTGCCGACTAGTCCAACTCAGAACTATCAAAAAATAAAACATCGTAGGATGCATTCCCACCCATGCCCTTCCCTCAATAAGCAGTGATTACCCATGAAAAAGAAGCAATTTCCATCGTCATCCTTGAGCCAAATGCCATCGAGAGGAGTACAAGTTTGAACTAGCACATGCTTTGGCTTGACATTGAGCCTTTTAGGAATTCAAGTTTGCTATTAAGAGAAGAGAGAAAAACAAAAACTCTAGCTTGAATGGGTTGTGCTTCATGAAAATCTCAAAATTTTGGCATTTGTGAGTGATTGCTTACTCCATTGCCTTAAGGTGAAAGCTAATGGAAAAGTTTTGAGGCTAAAATTCACTAAATAGTACTCAATTGTGTGTTATCCATAGATCACCAAGGGGTTTTTGGCTTGTGTTTGGTCAAAACGAGTTTAAGAAATAATATAAATGCTCTTTGCAAATTTGCTATTGAGAGTTAGGCAAAATCACAAAGAGTTTTTGCATTAAAATGATTGCATTCTTGCTTAAAAATGACATATGGTGCTTAAGGTGAATAACATCTTTTTAGCACTATTTTGAAGAGGTAGTGGCCTATGATGCATAATCAGGAAATGATTGGGATGGCTATTATGCTTTGCATGGATGTGATGTGTGCTTGAGCATTGATTTTTAGTGCTTGGTTTGAACATAAACATTTTTCATGCACTAATGAGGGATATTTTTGAAAGAGAAATGGTTGAATAGCACGAAATTGGGTTTTGATCACTTCAAGAGAGCTACGTTTCATGTCATCATAAGTTTTTTCTCTCTTTGCTATGTATGCCATGTGAGAGCTAGGATATGAGCATCGAGTGTGTGTGATGATAATTGTGATGATTTCTGTGCACACATGACCTTACTTGCACTAATAATTTGGCTCGTGCATAGTTTAGTGCTCGGTTTGATTGTAGTTCTCATTGCACTACATGAAAAATTCTTTTGGTATGCATACGAGGTTCATATGAGAGATACATGATGATAAATTGATGCTTGGTTGGGACTTTGTTCTTGCTCTTTGAATCGTTTTTTACATCTTAGTGTTTGAATTGAATGGAAAAAAAACCTACATAGCACTAAATTTGAGCTTCTTTGAACGACCATTGAATTTGTGATTGATTGTGAATTGTTTGAGTGCTTGTGTTGAATGACCACATGCTTAAGAGCACTAATGACTGAGTTCCTTTGAAGGGTTGTGGCAAAGTCAAATCTTCATGGATCCATGATATGTGTTGGCATTGCTTGAACTTGCATAATTTTGCTATTTATAGCCATTTCATCTCATTTGATTAAAGTTGCAGTCATCTCTAGCTCATAGCTTGCTCTAAAATTGTAAAATTTCATATGAGCTAGTTGTTAGCCACTTCTTATTGAGAGCTTTATATTGCATTATTTGGCTTTCAAGAGCCACTTCATTTTACTTAAAAGTTGCATTTTTCTAGCTCATGGCTTGTTTTAAATTGCACGTTTCAATTGAGCTAGCAATTAATCAACTTTTAAACATTCATGAGAGATTGTAAAATTGAAATATGTGCTTATGTAGAAGCAAATTTTTCTCTCATTTTTTGATGTGTATACATAGATTTTCTATCCAAAGAGCATCATGTGCATAACCAAAGGCACTTTTTTTTCCCTAGGGTTTTTTCTCTTTAACATATTTGGGTATTTGAAACCCTAGCATTAGGATTTCAATAATGTTTTTTGTGTGTTTTTCTTAACTTTCAATAAATGGTTTTTGTAGCTTGTGTTTGCTAATGCTTAGCTTCAAGAAGCTTGGCTTGGAAATAAAAGGAATCAAGGGGCCTCTATATACACAAGCATGGATGCTTTGCAATGCTCCAAAGAGCATGAATAGGTGAAATCCTTCCATGACATTGCTCTTTTGTTTATCTTTACACTCCTTGCTTGCTTGGATTAAGTGATTTTGCTTCTAAGCTCTAGTTCCTTCATTTTCAAAAACTAGGTAGACATGAAAGTTTCAACACTTTTGCTTTGTGTTTATTAAACTCATTAGAAATTTGGTTTTATGTTTGATAATCATAGGTAATTGGCTTTGACCTTAGGCTAATGTAAGATCATTGCTTGTTAGTCCTAAACTCCTAGTGATTGTCTTAATAATCCACTCATCTTTAACATGACCTAGGGTTATGATTAGGTTTTAGTCTCTTAGTCCATTTTCCATAAGCAGATCTCACGATGGAAGCAATAATTTCTATAATACATTTGTGTCTATGTGAGGCCTAGCGTCTTATAATTGGCAGTTGGACGTAAGGGGAATCACCTTGGATCTCTTGGTCAAGTCCCTAAACCAATGCCTTGGTCTAATAGTGTTAGGTTTCAAGCCTTGTGGCCGGGTTGTGATTGGGCGCCCATTTCATTCTTTGGTTATAATGAGCAATTAGGAGAGTGAGACCTTCTTCTCACAAGATCCACCATATGCTGTGTTCTCTCCATCCCCTTCCCTTTCTTGCACTCTGCATCTTGCACCCATCAAGTGGTGAGAGCAAACCCCAATCCTTGGCACTTCCCCTTCCCCACCCTCCGCGTGCAGCAATCTTGAGCAAAAGGTATTATAGAGTATGGTAACTCTGCATGGAATCGACAACATAGTCGGGCAGCAGAGGATAGAATTAGGAGAGCTTGGGGGGCTTGAGCAAGAAGCTCACAAGTAGACAATCGAGCTCTAATCGAATGCTTGAGCAAAGCAAGGGAATCTCAGCAACACACAGTTGAAGGCATCTTTGAATAGCGAGACAAGCAGGGAGATCATGTGAAGCAAGGTAAATCGAATCCAATGTTGGGAAAGCATTTAAAGGTAATGGGGGCTGCAATTGGATCTGCCGTGAGAAGGACCACTGCAGAAAATCAGACCTGCTTAGTGCAGATAATCGGAGCGCAGCAGAGCTTGTGAGCAAGGGAAATCAAGCAAGCTAATTAGAGGGATTGAGCTTTTTTGTGAGCAGGGGAAATCAAGCAAGCTTAGAGGGCTTGAGCTTTTTGTAAGCAGGTCAGGTGATTGGGAATCAAGCAGCAGCATAACGAGCATAAACGCGTACACACGCCAGCAATGAGCTCATGAGTTGAAGTCAGGATGACCATAGTATACACGCCCCCTTGCCCAATCCGGGTCCTTAGAAGTGAGAGTCTGCAGCTCTTCAGGCTCATCAAATTTTATGCAGCTCGTCAGTCTGGATGCAGGTTTTCGTCAGTGTGCAATTAAAATTAATCTTTTTTAAATTGAGCCTTACACACACTATTGTGTGCAAGGGCCTGCTCCCACGACATCCTCGACAAACCCCAAGCTTGAGAGAGAGAGAGAGAGACCTCAACACCCCAAGCTCATACATGCCCGTGAGGGACCTTGAGAGATTGAAAGAGTGAAGAGCTGTGTGAGAGAGAGAGAGAGAAATTAAAATCCATAAAGAGTTCGTAAAAGAGAGAGAGAGAGAGAGAGAGAGAGCAAAGCTGTGCGAGCGAGTGAGAGAGAGAGAGCGAACAAGTTTTTGGTGACACTCTTTACGGTCTTGACACCGGCGGTCTCAAGATTGACGACTTGCTGCTCTGCAAGACATCGACGACTCGTCGCACTACATCCGCATCGACATCGGCGAGAGCAGATCAACTAGCTCTCGGCTAGTTCTTGACATCCCATTGATTTTAAAACCGACTAGGCATTTTCTCAATTTTCACGGCTTTATTCGACGGTACAACACATCTGTTTCCCTACCATCCTTGCCATTTGGCACCAACAGCTCTCTTTACGTGCAAATTTTGACATCCGACTTGACGCCGATCTTTGTGCTTGCGACGTGCGCGGGTGAGGTATTTCTACCATAGAGGAGTGACACCCGACATCGGTACCAAGCGCATCGATCGTGCTCTATGATACCTTTTCGGCCACAACTCCCTTTGGCGGCCATTCAACTAGCGGATTTTTCGTTTGGCGATGGAAATTGGTACATATCGACACCAACACGCAGGTTACATGGGGATTTTGAGCCCGTTTTCACACAATTTACAAGTTCCAGATATGCAGACAAGTACAACGCCTTCATAATCAATTTTGGCAGTCATTTTTTCTAGTAGTTTCACTACAAACGACTATGCGTTGACAGATTCATGCATTTTTTGAGCACACCTACTGATATTTGAGCTCTGTTGAGAGCAGATATCCCCCTAGCGATCATTTTTACTGCATGCAACAGTTTTTGGTGCATGTTTGAGCACGGTTCACTCATCATTACATTGAGTTACAGAGGTTGCCTATTGTACTACGTGTGGAGCCATTTTTTGGCTATTTTGGTAATTTTCCCGGTCGTTTCTGAGACTATGGGTAGTCGTTTTAGTCTGCTTTAGCCTTTGGAGGGTTGATAGCGTGAGTTTTTCTTTGAGTTGAGGTGTGCTTGAATGTTGAGACACATTTTTTGATACAGGTAGCTGGAGTTCCCCTCTTATGATACCCTTGCCATAGGATATGTATCTAAATGGGTTTTTGTGCTTTTGACACTAAGTTGGCAATCACACAGTAGTGGTTTTGAGCAATTTATGCTAGTGGTTCTTTGAGCAGTTTATGCATTTTTTGATTTGCACTTTGACTCCTCATACAAAGGAGACTCTGCCATATCTTTCCCACGAGTCCGTTTCATGCGTTTTTGGCAATTATAGATGTTCTTACACAGTGATTTTACTACTTTTGTTTGAGTTTTTGCTCCTACTCTAGGGAAAACTCTATCAAAATCATCCTAGGAAATTTGCCATAAAGTTTTTGGCTCATTCTCTTGAGTGATGGTGGCTGCGAGTAGTGCTTCCAAAAGAGAAGAGTACTACATCAAAAAGTTTCATGGTTTAAACTTTGCCATTTGATGGCAGTGTCTGCAAGATGTTTTGATCAGCAAAGGCTTGATAGCACCCTTGCATCCAAGAGAGAATGTGTACACTAATGATGAGTGGGATGACTTGAATGAGTGTGCTATGGCGATCATTTGCCTACACCTTGGTGAATCCATTGACTTTACCATAATGGATAAGACCAATGCCAAAGATATGTGGGATGCTCTATGTTAAGCGTGGGATGGCAACAATGCCTTGAACAAGATTTTCTGGATGAAGAAATTGATGCACATGAACATGAAAGAAGGTAGTAATGTTAGTTCTGCTACAAACGGGAGTGTGGCTGCCCTGCGAAATACCCTAAAATAACACCATAAACGGCATAAAACAGACTAATCGGCATACTTGGCACAATCACGTGGTCGCATGATCGCAAGATACATGAACAAAGAGAGACAGAGAGCGAGAGAGATTGAGAGAGCACGTGCAGGAGCACCTCCTAGAGCGGAGTGCTATGCCGGCACAGCGAGAGAGAAGAGGGGAGAGGTGAGAAGAGCAACGCAGACACTGGGTGCAATCTCCCCCCGTGCAAGAGTGACCATTTCCCTCTTGCACGTATTTATTTATAGATTTCTTGAATGCCCAAAATGAGTACAAACTGGCCGGCCGGACATAATTGGCCAAAGCTCATAAAGAGCACTTGAATAATCAAATATACATAAAATGTAACATCCTTCTGCATAATCCATTATCTGCTGGTGCTTTTGCCACCTGTCAGCTACAACAGATAATAAAATATCAATTCTATAACATACCTATCCGTTGGAAAGCAACTGTCCTCAGTTGCGAAGATAAAAATCTGCAAACAATACTTGTCAAAAACAATGATTAGAAATCTCTATCAAATAGTAACAAAATTCATAAAATTAGATAATATTGCTTATGCCTGCCGTCATCCACATACTACCTATTCTAGTGTCCCATACCATTAGAATAAGGATTATATGTCATACCCTGATGAATCAGGATATCATTGGTCACGCTCATCATCAATCTCATAATGTCAAGTCTCATCACATAAAGACTGCTAAATAAACACCAGATACCAAATCCCAATCCAATTCCATTTCCACAATGTAAGTCCAAATCCAAATCACTTTCATTATGTACCTGGATAACAAAATCATACCAGTTGTAGTGGTGGCCAGCCACTGCAGCATGATTTTGTGATTGGTGTTGCCTAATCTAGCGAATCTACACCTGACGTGCTGCCTAAATTGGCAAATCTGCATTTGATATTGTTTAAAAATCATGAAACTGTAATGTTCAATGTGCTGCCTAAATCGGCGGATCTGCACCAAGATGAGTATCTACACACTGCCTAAATCGGCAAATCTGTGTGTACGTGACCAATGGACTAGACCAGGCATAAAAAACAAAACATCTACTACTTGTTTGACACAAAATTGGAGTATGCTTATGTGACAAAGTACTTACAAACAATTTTTCTAGTATCCCAAAGCAGCATGAGTAGCTTCATAGCTTATGGACAAGTGAGCTCATTAAAAAATTCCTTTCAATACCATTAGAAGTCATGGTTGAGTATGCAGCTTAGAACACAATCCCGAGAAATGAAATATGAAAAGAAGAATGTATTTCATGTACATACAAGGAGTGTATACTATTTTTGAACATATATATACCAGTGTGTGTGTGGGGGGAATAGGCACAAATAATAGAAAGTTGCAATGGTATTGTAATAATGTTTCAAGAGGGGTATTAATCAGAATGCATTAAGGAGTGTCATACTTGGATTTTGATATGAGACCATTATAGTTAGATTTATCTGCATAACTTTTCTATAAAAAAAACAAAGCACTAAAAACAATTGAGGATGTTGGGATCTGCAAATAAAGATGAGAGAGAGATTTTTGTGTTTATACTTGATAATTGGTGACAATGTAGGGTAGGATAGTATCAAAATAAGTTAAGAGGCACGTGACTCATGAGAAGTAAATTATTGTTACATTGAGCCAGGTAGCATTAAAAATTCACAAGCCACTAAAGTTTGGAACATCGTTATTCATGAGAAACTCTCGAAATATGCAAGCGGTTAAGTACCACTAACTTCATGGTCTATTACCTTTCTCTTAGGAAGGCAATTAGTTGGTAGCTTATCGTGCTTTTTTGAAAAGATTTTTATGAACAATGGCACCATCATATGTGCTAGAGAGCATTCATTACAAGAAAAATAAAATGAATAAATATATATATTATTAGACAGCTATGTTTTCAAACCAAATTTTGTTCAAGAGTTATGGGCTACACGAGCCATTGGGTTCAAGTGCGAAGGGAAATTTGAATTATTTATGTCTTCTAATTCCGGTTTCGTATTTTGAGCTCCAAGGGAAAAATTGATTTAGCAGGGAAACCTTTATGCCAAATAAAGAGAATGTGAAGAAAACCCTTATTGAAAAACAACATATATCAGAGATATTGGTCACATTATAGAGATATTTCATTAGCCATAGTAGCCATAGCCTAAAGTTGTGATGAAAAGCAATATTGTCGTCGACAATGTGTGTGGGTCTCCGACATTGGAGAAAGTATTGCCGTGGGCGTCGAAGAGCATCCTCAATGTCTATCGTCGGAAGGAGTCATAGTGGGAGGGGGAAGAGGATAGCTAAATGAAATGTTATATTACACGTCTTCAAAGTCCTATGGGACCAAGCTCAGACAAACTTTATGGATTTAATACAATTTTTGGATACAAAATAAAATGAATTAAAGTAAAAAAATAAAATAATCAAAATAAATAAAAATCTTCAGGCTGAAATCATCATCGTCGTCACTGCCCGAGGATGCCCGATAGCGGCCTGTTGTCGCTGAGAGTCTGGAAAAGCTTCATTGAGGTCCGCTTCTCTTCTCGTGGATATAGCGTGCAGTTCTCCTCTGTAGTTCAAGATGTGGGTGGCAAAGGTAGCCATGGATTGCGTAGCCACCCGCGTGGCTCGCTTCATCAACCCTAATTCTTCTCTTGCTCGCCATCGGCATTCTTAGCAGCAAAGCTTGGAAATGATCCTGGAATTGCAACTAAAACTAAGGAAGCATGGATACCGAGAGAAGAAGAGCTATGATGAATACAGCTAAGTCATTTGAACTCTTTCTTTCAATATATTGGGATGCATGTATATATTTTGTTCAAAAAGATGCTTGGAATGTGAATCTATTAAATTACAAGTCAAATGAATCCATCCAAGCTCTATATTATTATTATTTTATATTTATTAGCAAGATTTTTAAGGTGATTCTTTACAATAATTGTTAATCATGTTAATACACTTGCTTTTAGAGTACAAAGCATGGGTGGTAATAGAAGGATGAAATGAGGTTCAATTTTTTTTTTTTAATTTACTAATAAACCTCGATGATCTCTATTGCGGGTAGGAAGGGGAAGAAGACATCAAGAAAAGTGTGTTCACTCTCTCTCCGTCCTGAAGCTGGGCCGCTCCATAGCAAAGGCATTGGTGATGTTGATAGCCTACAAGGGTTACATTTTGAAGCAGTATAGCACTACAAGAGGCTATTCATATTAGCGACGCTCACACAGCGACGCTCAAAAAAAAAATTCCCGGCGTCGCTATGAGTGTCGCAAATTTACAAAGAAATTTGCGACGCTCATAGCGACGCTGGCTGGGCTAAAAAAATAACCGAGCGCGCCCAAAAACTCAGATCTCAGATCTGAGTTTTTCGGCGCCCTCAAGCAAGGAGCAGGTAACGCTCTCTCTCTCTCTCTCTCTCTCTCTCTCTCTCTTTCTTCTCCACACACACACACACACACACACACACACGAGGAGAGGAAGGAGAGCCAGGTATGCTCCTTTCCTCTCCTCATTCTCATGTTCCCTTCCCCTCTTTCTCTCTCCCTCTCTCTCTCTCTCACACACACACATACACACACACATAGTGTTTTTGAGAGAGAGAGAGAGAGAGAGAGAGAGAGAGAGAGAGAGAGAGTACAAACAAAAACAAAAATGCACACACACATACATAAACAAAGAATGCACACACACATTGAGAGAAGAAAAGAGAGAGAGAGCATGCATAAACAAAAAACGCACGCATTGAGAGAGGAAAACAGAGAGAGAACATGCATAAACAAAAAACGCACACATTGAGAGAGGAAAAGAGAGAGAAAACATGCATACGATCCAAAAAAACGCACACACATTGAGAGAGAAAGAGAGAGAAACTAATTTCGTAGGAAACTAATTAAAATTAAAAGACCTAAAGATCTAGCCGACGAGGAGTTGAACTCAAGACCTATTATTCAAGAGGGAAATGGCATAATCAATCTATCATACTTGGCATGGGTGATAGAAAGGTTATACCATTTATCTCTTTTTATCGGCACACACATCCACACACGTGCACACACACAAGAAGAAGAGAGTTATAACGTCGTAGGAAACTATCTTAAAAGACGTTAAAGATTAGGTTATATGTAGACTTACATTAAATTGGATTTAGGTTTATTTTTAACTAGATTTACGTTTATTTACGCTAGATTTAGATTTACGTTATATTAGATTAGATTTAGGTCTCCATAGACTACGATGCCTGCATGAAGCGGGTGAAGAAATCCCTCAATGGAATATAGGGTATTGCTGCCTTCACTCATGGTGGGCTCCGTCGATCCAAAAGTACTAGTGAAATGTCTTCAGAAGATAGGGAAGAAGGTGGATCTTCAGGGCGGCAAGAGTCACTACATCCCCGACACAATGACCATCTAGACAACCTCTAGTCATTCAACAACAACTTCAAAGTTAGTAACAAGAGCAAGAACGGTCCAAAGGGCCAATTGCTGTTGTCAGATGTGGATGGAGATGAGGCAGCATCACCGCCGGAAGTTAACTCTCACATATTTAGTGATGAGAATGCCAACTCTTGCCGAGTTATGTGAAAAATTATGTGTTAAATCAATTTTAAGGTTCTTATAATCCCTGTTAGTTTAGTTCTTTGTTTTTAATATAACATAATTTACGTTAGATTTAGATTTATGTTACATTAGATTAGACTTGGTTTATTTAGGTTTACCCACACACACACACATACACACACACACACACACACACACAAGAAGAAGAGAGTTTTAACGTCGTAGGAAACTATCCCAAAAGACGTTAAAGATTAGGTTAGATGTAGACTTACGTTAAATTAGATTTAGGTTCATTTTTAGTTAGATTTACGTTTATTTAGATTTACGCTTATTTACGTTAGATCGAGTCTACGCAAGAATTACTTACGGTTTAGGGTTTAGAGTTAGACGAACAGTGAAAAGATCTACTGTGAAAAGATGTTAAGATGCTGTGAAGTGCTACAGCTAGAGAAGAGGCAAAGGGGTTTTGTCCACTACATGCAGTATCATGTAGACGTGGGTGTGTAGATTTCTTGTACCCACAAATATAGGTATTGACCAATAAAGACGAGATTATAACCCGGTGGTTCTGATCTCCGTGCACCTCTAGACCGAGGTGTGCGGGGATTGGACATGACTAGAGAATGTGAGGTAAAGAGAGAGAGAGAGAGAGACAGAGAGAGAGAGAGAGAGAGAGAGAGAGAGAGAGATAAGACGAAGAATGCCAATAGAATATTAAATTTGTTGTCCAGGTTATAAGTTTTTTATCCTCATTATGAGTAGTGACGAGGATGTGGGACCGTCCAACCGAAACACCTATCTCTCAACGAGGGTCTTATGTCCTTGTAATCAATGCAAGCATGCTGTGCGACAGACAAGACGTGTTTCTTTGCAGCACGTTCGCGAATTTGGCGAGTTCGATCCATATATTATAGATCGAGTTGTTGCCAATTATAACTCGTCGGACTCTGACGCTGGCCAACAAGCAGCAATCTTGCAACCCAATAGACGTGTTCGCAGGCGCTTTGGTCAAGCAGCATATGTGAGGCCACAAGATGTAGCCTCTGACAGCTCGGGGGATGATCATGCAGAGCACATTCCCAACGAGGCAATGTTTGAGCCCGAGATTGATGAAATGATCGAGACGATCATGGATTCAGAAAGGCTTATCTATGATGATATGAAAAGTGAAGCCGATACGCCATTGTATAATGGAGCACGTATGTCTAGATTGAAAGCACTCCTGGTTCTTCTCAACATGCAGGCAAAGTTTGGATGGAGTGACACTAGCGTCACAGCGCTTTTCAGGTGATCTATTACAATTAGTTTACTTTAATAAAACTCTAAATGTATAATGATCTGATAGATTTTTACACAACTGTATCATATTTTTATGTTGTGTAGATTGCTGAAAGAGCACATACTACCAGCTGACAATGTGATGCCAGATTCCCGAGATGAAGCAAGAAAGATTTTGCGAAACTTGGGGATGGATTACAATTCTATCCACGCTTGTCCTAATGACTGCATTCTTTTCAGAGGGGAATACATAGACATGGAGAAGTGTCCGAAATGTGATTCCGAAAGATATCGAGTAGATCTCCACGGGACAAAAATTCCACAAAAGGTTTTGCGACATTTCCCTCTGCTTCCTCGCATCAAGCATTTCTTCGAATGTAAGTCCATGGCCGCCCTAGCATCATGGCATGAGGAGAATAAATCTTCGGATGGTGTGCTACGAATTCCTGCAGATTGCGTAGCCTGGAAACATATAGATGGAACATGGTCGGATTTTGCCAGGGAAGCTCGAAATTTGCGCTTAGGCCTGGCTATGGATGGCGTAAATCCATTTGGTCAAAGATCAACATCTTACAGTGTATGGCCCGTTGTCATCGTCAACTACAACATTCCCCCGTGGTTGACTACGAAGAAGGGGCACCTATGGCTAAGCTTGATTGTGCCAGGGCGATATAAAGTGGGGAATATGGATGTGTATCTTCGTCCACTATTGGAAGAGCTACAACAATTGTGGATTGGCATAGAGGTGGTGGATATGAGCCGACACACAGGACGACGGAATGCTTTGATCAGAGGCATTCTAATGTGGACCATGCATGACTATCCCGGGCTAACAGAATGCTCAGGTGATCTATTGACACTACTCACTCAGACACTGTAAATCTTGTTTTTTCCCATAGTTGATCTATTATCATGTGTATACATGCAGGGCTTCAAACAAGCGGATACAGAGCATGTGTCACATGTGGACCTAGACTGAATGCACGTAGGGCACCCTCACTGAAGAAGCAAATCTACAAAGGTCATCAAGCGTATCTTCCAGAGAATCATGTGTTACGCGATGGCTTTTTGGGAAGAGAGCCACCAAGGATGTCTGCACAAGCATGGTTAGAGCAGAAGGAGATGTGCGATGATGGATTGCCTCCAGGGATGAAGAGACTATCTCTATGGTACGAGTTACCATACTGGCCCCGACTCATGATCAATCACTTGCTCGATCCAATGCACATATTCAAGAATGTGGGTAATCTACTATGGGACCATATGACCGGCAAGAAAGATACTTTGGGAGCTAGAGTTGACCTTAGAAATGTGGATCGTATGGAGCAATATTGGCCGCAAACAGCGTCTGATGGATCGATAAAACTCCCTAAAGCACCATGGATTTTCACAGGAGCCCAAGAACGCAAAGTAAAAGTGACCATTCGATCTTTGCGGACCCCCACTGGCGTAATGCACTCGCTTCGGACGTGTTTTACTAAAGAAGGAAAGCTTACCGGTTTGAAGTCACACGATTGGCATAAAATGTGTCAGGTACGTTCATAGTGGACTTTAATATCATTGCATAAAATGTGGACTTTAATATCATTGCTGCACATACTTTACAGTTTATTTTACCGGTTGCCATTGAGGGATGTTTGTCTCTCAACATCCGTAACACAATCTACAAACTTGCAAAGCTGGTGCAATGGATCTCACAAAAGGAGATCAACGTAGACTCCATACCATTCGCCAAACTAAATGCTGCGGAGCTTGTGTGCATGTTTGAGAAACATTTTCCTACTACAATGCTAACCATTCAGGTGCATCTTCTTGTTCACATAGTTGATGAGGTGGAAATAGCTGGCACAGTTCATTCCAGATGGATGTTCTTCTTAGAACGTTTCATGAAAACGCTTAAGGGATATGTGCGTCAAAAGGCACGTCCGGAGGGTAGCATGGCAGAAGGTTGGTTGGTATCAGAGTCCCTAGTGTACATTGGAGAGTGGCTAGACGGATTTGATAAAGCCCGGGACACGCTATGGCGAACCATAGAGGATGAGCGCATATTTGGGATTGTCATGTGCAATCTCGGTGTTGAGAAGAAGATGATGGAATGTACGACTAGCAAGTGACTTTATTTATAAACGTTTGAACAGCCACTCATAATCTTTGTTCGTTGTAGTATAAGTCATACACAACAGCATGGTGTAAAGGTCGACATTTTAGGGTGGAACGAATCGACAAAAAGCGTTTTACTCAAGATTGTGGAATCATGGCAAAATTTGAACAGTCTAGTCGACGACGTTCCTCTGATGCAGATCCTGTGGTGGCGGAACTCACTTACTTCGGCACGCTGCAAGAGATTTTGAGGATCGATTACAGAGGATTTTTTGTCGACTTGTTCGACGTGCAATGGTTCAAGATAATCATGGAGGGTCGCAACGCTACTGTGCGTAGAGGAGAGTCTGGTTTTCTTGAGGTGGATTCTACTAAGAAATGGAATGACCTAAGAGACACTTTCGTACTACCCGAGCATTGTGAACAAGTAAGTATGTAAATAGTTAACATCCCCCTTTTACAAGTTATGTGCTTGAAAGCTCTCATGTAAGTTATGTGGCTCTGGCAGGTAATATTTCATCCTACAAAGTCTACATCAAACTGGTGGTACGTCATAGAGGTAGCCCCTCGTAGTGCAAGGACGTATGAAGGCTACCATGTGCCAATCACAACAACATCAATGGAGGAGATCAGAGAAGATGCTCAATCAGAAGCCGCTGCGGTGGTGCCAGATGAGCATCAAGATGCTACTACTCTATATGGGGTGCATGCAGAGGAGCTACAAAATGAAACAGCGGATATGTGTTTAAACGGAGAGCTCTATATAGATATAGGAAGTTATGCTGAGCTATGCGAGGATGAGAGAGAGATCTCTTAAAGCCACAAATATTGTATTTGAACAATTTTGCTCCGTGTTGTAAAAGCTCTGGCTCTCTAAGTACCTTCCATGGTGTATAACGCTCTTTTCTACTCGCGCTCACATCGTTTGATTGAAAATTCTGAGTTTTCGACTTGCCTCTTCTATCACTCAATTCATTGCGTCATTGCATTTATATGCGTCATTACGTCATTGTATTTAATGGTCTTTGCGTCATTGTCTACTCTATTCATTCAATATTAAGTTTAAATATTCGTGTGTTTAATGCAGGTATGGATGATGAGGAGTTTCTTTCTTCTTTGTCACCGCAGCAGAGACAGTGGTACGTGGAGCGTCATCGCTCTGGCGCATCATCGCGCGTTCCTACTCCATCCGCATCTCCCTCTCTTTCGGAGCATTCGGCGCGCTCCGAAGCTTCGGCGTCGACGAGACGAGCTTCACACTCGTCTAGACACCGGCGCTCTAGTGGTGGCGGTGGCGGTTGTTGTGGGGATTCCGCCACCGATGCCTCCACACCGCCTCGTGTTCGACGAGGCTCTTTACCCTCCCCTTCTTTGCCCGCCCCCACACCAGCCACAGCATCGCCATCTACGCCAGGTTTTGCACGACTGACTGTTCAATGAAGACCTGATGAAGATTCGAATGCGCGAATACTGCAAACACAAGCGTTCCGAAGTGCAAAAAGCAATCAAGAATGGGTGGAATAGGCCAGATTAGCTGGACAAAGAAGATTGGAAGAATGCGAAGAAAGCAGCGCGCGAGAATCCCGACAAGTGGAAGCAACAAAAGGATGCAGCCAGAGCAAAAGTAGAGGCAGGGAGCTCACACCACTTGGGGAGCGGTGGATGGGCATCATTTGAGGCCGATTTTGTAAGTGTTTTCACATTGCTCTTTATGTTCGATAGTTTAGGGTTTATGAGTTTTTTAATTCTAACATAATGAAATCTTTGTATGTTTTGACAGTGGTCGATGACAGGACGTGATCCCACACCGTACGAGCGCGAGTACGCAGGCAGGAAGGGCTTAAACGCCCTGATGGACATTCTCAGTTCTCGCGGCGGCATGGTTAGTATTAGGGTTTACTCTTTTTTATTTTTTGTATTGTTTTATAAATGTCGTTATATGTTTATACTTACTGAAAGCTGTCTTATTGTCTTTTTTTGCAGAATCCGACAGATACGCCACTTGGACCCGATGAGACGTCTGACTAGACGACGTCAATTTAGCCGTAGCTAGATAGCATTAGTTTAGGGTTTCTCATAGCTTATGTATCATGAGACGGATTTTATACGTCTTTTTTAACCATGTATATTATTACATTTGTCACCGCAGTTCCTTTTGCCAATCAATTCTTTATGCCTATGATGTTGTACAATTGTCATTATTACATTTTCCAATCAATTCATTTTGCCTATGATGTGTATAATTGTCAATTTTGCAAACAATGCGTCTTGTGGGTGACTATTTTGGGTCTATTATCTACCCTTGCACTTTTTTTAAAAAGTGAATCAAGTACAATATGGTTGATGGGTGAATGCCCTGCCACCAAAAAAAAATTCTCTCGGACGTCGCTATAAGCGTCGCTATTTATGGCTCTATAGCGTCGCTATGAGCGTCGCTATGAGCGTCGCTATAGTCTTCTGTGTAAACGTCGCTATAACCGTCGCTATGAGCGTCGCTATGACCGTCGCTATATAGCGGCGCATATAGCGACGCTCTTGTAGCGACGCTCGTAGCGACGGTTTTAGCGACGCCGGGGGTTAAAAAAACCCAATGTATTTCCGTCGCTAACAGCGTCACAAGAGCACACAACCTCTTGTAGTGGAATCTGCAGTAGATGAGCATTGACACACTACCTAAATCGGCGAATCTGTGTGTATGTGACCAATGGACCAAGCAAGACATTTTTAAAAAAAAAAAAAAAAACATTTGCTACCTATTTGACACCAAATTAGAGTATGTTCCACTAACAAGGCACTTACGAAGTGTGGCTTGATATCCGAGAGCACCCTAGCTCAATTGAAGAACTGCGTAGCTAATCAACAAGGCATATCAAAAATTACTGGTAGTACAAGTAGAAGTTGTTATCTTAACATTTGATGGAGTATTCAGTTGAGTAGATAATGTAGAGAAGTGAAATTTAAAAATAGGAGTGATGTATGTGAGATACTTATCGACAGGATGTAGGAAGTGGTTCCATTTTATAAGTGCTAGTGATGATATGAGAGATGTTGGGTTGCCAAATTTATAAAAGATTGTCGGTAATGGAATTATGAAAAAGGGAGTGAGGTTAATGTACATACCTTGAGCAAAAATATTTGAGACAGTGTGTTCGTGGAGAGAGATATAATCGTAACTTGCATCTGAGGCGTGTCAAACAGATTGTACAAGCTAGGTAGAACTGCGACTATCAAACTTGCACCATAGTGTAATTAACAAATCCAAAATATGTTAGTTGTGTGTTAGTAATTTGAGATGAAATAAAAGAATAGGTTGTCTATGTAGAATTTAATTGAAGATTAGTATGCAATCACATATTTAGAACGGACAGTGTTAGCACTTTGATTCGCAAAATAAATTAAATGAGGCTGGAACACAAATAAAAAGTTAGCCAGAGCCCTGCAAAAATGGAAATGTGAGAAAATGTTCAAGTCCTAATGTAGATAAGGAGATCTGATTGGAGTGTATAATGCAATTGTGGGAGGCAAAATTACATTGAGGATTTACAGATGTCTACGATGATTAGTTGTCGAACGAATAGAAAGATAGATGGGACTGATTGATCAAACAACCCAAAAGTAATTTGATCTTGAACGGCCCTTTCCTAGAAGCCTTTAGTTACGATAGGTGTTTGCTAGTTAGAACTAGAATTTTGTATGAGAATGTAGATTTGCGGTGCAACAAGAAAATCCCTTGCAAAACCATCTACTTAAGCCTTTGGATGTTAACTAGGAGGAGGTAGGATGGGAGTTGGCAGTTTATACAAATGACCTAGACTTGACTAGACAATGCGTAGAAAGTCGGTGAGTGCAGACCGCAGTGGTTGTAATCTTGGTAAAATTTAGCGAGGTAGATGTGTAAGGATCTTGGTTAGAAAAAAAAAAAAGGTTCCCTTAAGTAGGGATGCCAATTTGCACATTATTAAGACACGCATACAATATGTGTGTATATGTGTGGGTATACAAGAAATGGCTAGGGATAGTGTATCAAATAGAGCAGGGAGTTAGCTGAGCGGCCATGGTTTTTCTTCCTCGTTATTAAGAGCTGTATCGGTTCCATATTGCAATTATTAGCACCGTTTGCTTGAAGTTTTATTGTGAAAGTGAATCTCTTGTCCATTGACTCAAATTACGTTGTGAAGGTTAAATTACTCGTTTGCCAAATGGGACCAAAAGATACAAGTCTTATGGATCTAAGCTAATGTCTGGGGACAAAAATAAAAATAAAATGTAGTGAAATAAAAGATTATGAAGACGAAAATGATGTCCGAGAGAGTATTGCACTGATTATTGAAAAGCTTTGTGACTGTCCGCCTCTTTGTAGGGAGCCGTTAGTGGAAGGGGGGATAAAGAGAGAAATGAGATGAAATTAAACATCCTCAAAAGACCAAATTAAATATGAGGCCAAACTCCGTATGAATCTAATCTAATGCCAGGGTACAAATTAAAAGGAAGTAAAGTTGAAAATAAATAAGAAAAATAAGCAAATCTTCATCAACATTTCGTCGACAATGCCCTGCATTGGATGGAGTCTAAGAAAGTATTGCAGCCGTCTCGCAGCAGAATTTCGTGAATGTCCGCCTGTGGAAGTAGTCGTACTCGGCTAGGATAGCGTCCAGGTGGCCCGACGTGCGGATGCCCTTGCATGTCCGGTAGCAACAGCAGTGAGAGGACAACTCGGTGACATGCAGCCAATGTGAGCACGAGCAGCGCGAAGTAGGATACTGGCGAGGCAGGTAGTTGAGACTCTGAGAGCAACCGGTTGCAAGCTGAGCTACATGTTGAGTGTGTACGCGCGACTGGTTGCTGGGTGGTTGACGTCATGCAGGCAAATGAGAGAGAGAGAGAGAGAGAGAGAGAGAGAGAGAGAGAGAGAGAGAGAGTGCTCCCCGTGTGCCAAGTCCTTCTTGTTCGCCTTCTCTGCTTGTGCTCCCTCCTATCGAGAAGGCATGTTTCTGACTCCCCTTCGACAAGCATTCCCAGCCATACAATGATTTGGAAATGTCGTCATGCCAGCTCGATGGCTGATTCAGTTATCTGGTTGATCATATGTGGCATCAGCTCCTCTTGAAGTTGAGGCTAAGCTGTCTTCAATAGGCAGCTAGTGGCCGACTCTGGCGCAGGTAGCTGGACTGGGAAAGGAGGAGGAGAGAGAGGGAGAGTAGGCAGCCACCCTCTGCATGGTGTGGGCATGCAACAACGAGAGAGGAGGAGAAAGAGAGAGTTGGTCACCTCACAAGGGAGAGGGGTGGCGGCTGAAAAGATCCCGAGAGAGAGAGAGAGAGTTGGTTGGAGACCACCGTAAAAGAGAGAGGTTGTTGGCCACCTTGTTGCACGGAGCCACCATTCTGAGGTCGCTGATGTGAGGCCGAGAGTTGGTCGTCAAATTGCATGGTTGAGGTGGGCTGAGGGGGTTGTAGGTGTTGCATGGCGTCCAAAAAAAAAACAAAAAACATACAGCGGGGTGGGTGTCTGGGCACCGTCAGTCGACGAGAGAGAGAGGCACTAGGCGACTGCAGGTAATCATCTGCATGGCAGCGAGGGGTGCAGAGAAAAGGTGGGAGAGAGAGAGAACTGGGAGTAGGAGCATGCCAACGTGGGGCGACTACGTCACAGTGGGCTGCATATGGGATGCACTGAGCGCCTCTTGTGTGGTAGGCACCCACAACTGAGAGAGAGAGAGAGAGATAGAGACGAGAGCGAGACTCAGTCGTTTTGATGCGGGCCGCTAAAACGGGTGGCTGGGATAGGTTGGCGGCACCTCTGCATGCTAAACTAGCGGATGATCATGCTGCTATTGGGTTGCCAGTAGGAATTACCACTGCGGTGTTGACGACGACAGGCAGCCCGACGGTCATGCAACTGTTTGAAAGACAAGCAAAACTGTAGAGTATGATGGTTGTGTGTGTGGGTGGGTGTGAGAGATAGATAGAAAGAGAGAAAAAAGAAAAAAAATGTTCGATTGTACTCAGTGGCCGTGATTTGAGAAATAGAGAGTGATTGGGTGGGATGTGCATGTCAGAAGCGAACGAGGAGAAAGAGAGGGAAGATGGTCTCTATGAATGGTGGCTTCTGATCACTTCTATGACATCAAAATTTCTCAGCCTCTTCTGCTTCTATTTCGTCTATCTCGCCCAATATCCCGTTCCTTATCATATATACATATTCTACGAGTTCAATATGTAAGGCACATTTCCTATCCTTCACTGTATATTCAGCTAGTCGATACACAATAAGAACATGACAGGGTTTTGATAAGGCTATCAAGGTCAACAACTAGCGTGTTATGCATTAGCAAAAAGTGCAATGATATGTGTCTTAATAATTTTTGGAAGGATATTAAACTCTCATGATGAATAAATATTAAAAAAAAAACAAAGTATACACATGCAGCTGACAGGTGTCGTATAATAATATTCACCAATATTATTAAAAAATTAAACAGCAATGAAGTACATGTAAGAATTGCTTATCTTTGTTCGTATTGATGTCCGTAATCGTGATTATTGAAAAATAAAATAAAATTGAAGAACGTAGCCCAAGCTCTGATACCACTGCTACTAACGGAAGTCGTGGTGTCCCTGCAAATTATACAAATACTATGCCATATACAACGAAATACACGAATCCGCATACCTAACGCATCCACTAGCACATAATCAACGATGAACGTGAAGAGAGAGAGACATCAAGCGAGAGAGAGGAAGAGAACATGCGCAGACGCACCTCCTAGAGCGGACTGCTACGCCGGCACGGCGAGAGATAAAGGAAGAGGAGAGAAGAACAGACACGAGCACTGGGTGCAATCTCCCCCCGTGCAAGAGTGACCATTTCCCTCTTGCACGTATTTGTTATATAGATTTCTTGAATGGTCAAATTGGTTACAAACTGGCCGGCCGGTCATAATTGGCCAAAGCTCATAAAAGAGGACTTGAATAATAAAATGTACATGACTGCTACAAGCGGAAGTCGACGCTCCCTGCAAAATACATAGAATAACATGCTACAGACCATAAATCAATAGATCTCCATACTTGTACCATCATGTACGCGTAAACACCATAGCAAATCTCACATGAGAGAGGCAAAGAGAGAGACAGAGTAAGCGAGCACGTGTAGGCGCACCTCCTAGAGCGGAGTGCTACGCCAGCACGGCGAGAGAGAAGAGAGGAGAGATGAGAAGAGCAACGCAGACACTGGGTGCAATCTCCCCCCGTGCAAGAGTGAGCATGTCCCTCTTGCACGTATTTAATTTATAGAAAAGTTCATGCTCAAAAATGAGTTACATCCAATTCAAACTTAGGCATAAAATAGTCCTGGCTCATAAAGAGCTCAATGTAACAATTAATAGCTGTCTACATCCCAACTTATAACTAAACCATAAATACTAAGGCTTGCCACAGAAAGTCCAATGGTGGAAGTTTTATTCCGAATAACTGCTATCGCTTTATTGTCCAGCACGTGCCAATCACTGATTTGCTCACACAACACCCAACAAGTGATCATATTCCACAATTCAAATCAAAATTGCAATGCTTCATCGGAATATCCAATATTTCACAAATATATCATCAAAATATCAATTCCATTACATACCCCGGGGTTGAAAATCAATTTTCCTCAATTGTTACTAAAACCAAACTAGCGACAGTGGTGGCCAGCCACTGGTGGAGTGGTCTAGTAATTTGGTGTTGCCTAGATCGGCGGATCTACACCGATGGTCGTGCCGCCTAAATCGGCGGATCTGCACTTTGAATTCGTGTTCCCTAAATCGACGAATCTACACTGGTGCTGCCTAAATCGGCGGATCTGCACTTTTAACATTCGTGTTGCCTAAATCGGCGAATCTACACTAGAAGAGAGGCACTGCCTAAATCGGCGAATCTGTGTCTCTAGGTGTGTTGTATGCAAGTATCAAGTGATGGTAGTGCGGACTTAGCGATTGCTCAGAAATCCATTGACACTCTTCCAAAGAATGGTTTTTGTATTTTACCAAATATCTTCTGTACTGGTTTCCTCTACGGGTAGTAGTCATGTCATGATCTAAAATTGTTTCGGGAGTCAGAATTTCTGCATCGTTCTCAATGAAGAGGGGGTCAACTGTGGTAGGGGTGTCCGGAATAGGTCCCTTGTGTGGTCTCAGCAAACTGACATGGAAGGAGTTGTGTATTTTCCAATTTGAGGGAATGCCCAAGCGGAACGCATTATCATTTATTTTTTGAAGAATTTTGAATGGCCCATAAAATCTAGGGGCCAATTTCACTTTAGGGTGTTTTTCTACACTTTTTAAGCGTCGTTTTTCTATTCTAAGCCAAACAAGGTCGTTTTCTTTAAAAGGTGCAGGTCTTCGTTTCTTATTGGCTTGTGCAGTGTATCGTTCTTGTGCTCGTTTAATGCAAGATGTGGCTTCTTGTAAAATGTGTGTGTGATCTCTTGCTAAAGTGTCAGCCGCAGGGACATCAATGCTAATAGTGGAGACAGGGACAGGGAGTTTTTTCCCATAGACAATTTCAAAAGGTGCACGGTTTGTGGATGAGTGGGGTGTGTTATTGTAAGCAAATTGAAGCATAGGGAGGTGTTGGTCCTAGTTTGCAGTATTGTCAGTGGTATAAGATCGAAGAAGATCCATAATGGTACTATTTGTGGCTTCTATTTGACCATTACTTTCAGGGTGAAATACAGATGTGAAATCCATTTTAGAGCCTAAGTTTTTGGCTAGGGCGACCCAAAAATGATTGCAAAAGCATCCATCACGGTCGGAGAGAATGACCTTGGGGAAGCTGTGATAAGGGAAGATGGTTTGGAGGAAAAGCTTTGCAACCTGTGCTGTAGACAATGTCTTTTTGCAGGGTATAAAGTATGCTTGTTTGCTAAACGGTCCACTATGGTCCATATCATGTCATTGTGTGAGGATGTGGTAGGGAGTCCTGTGATGAAATCCATGGAGATTTGTTCCCAAGGGCCAGCAAGGATGGGGAGAGGCATTAAAAGACCATAAGACTGACCATGATAATGTTGAAATCTTTGACATATCAAACATTCTGAAACAAATTTTGTGATATCGTGCTTCATTCCAGGCCAAAAAAAATGATCTTGACATGCAGTGAGTGTGGATTGAATTCCTCGGTGACCCATATATGGTGGTGCATGCATTTCAGTCATTGCTAGTTCCTTGAAGGGTGTTGTGATGCATAGCTTTTGCTGAAAATAAAGATAACCATTTGCTAATGTGTAGTGTTCATAGGGAAGACCATTATTGTGAGTTATTTCAAAACCAAGCACGTGAGAAATGTGGGTCGTGAGCATATGTGTTAGGCATAGAATGAAAAGATTGCACATCACTCACAGAAATGTGATTCAAATAAACATGCCTGATTTTATCGAAGACAGATGAACGAGTAACAGAGAAGACATTCACTTCAGGTTTTCTACTTAATGCGTCTGCTACTACATTCGCTTTACCTGGTTGGTATTGTATCATAGGATGAAAATTTTGAATAAAACCTGCCCATTGGATATGACGATCAGAAATGGTGGATTGAGTTAGAAGATGTTTAATGGCCTGTTGGTCAGTTTTGATTAGAACTTCGGAGCCCATAAGATAGTGTTTCCACATGTCTAGAGTGTGGACTACTGCTAGCAATTCTTTATCGTATGTGTTGTATTTGGTTTCTGATGGTTTGAGTTTTCGACTTTCGTCGGCAAGTGGGCGATCATTTTGCATTAAGACTGCGCCTATGCCTGAGCCAATGGCATCTGTAACAACTACAAAGAAGGGTTGTGTGAAGTCGGGTAACTGCAGGATGGGGGCATGTGTAAGGAGATATTTGAGAGTGTCAAATGATTTTTGTTGTGTGGGACCCCAATTGAATGGTACTTTTTGACGAAGTAAGGTGGTCATCGATGACGCAATGTGTGAGAAGTTTTTGACAAATTTTTGATAAAAGCCTGCTAAACCTAAAAAGGATTTTATGTCATGCACGGATTTGGGGGTAGGCCATGTTTTAATAGTGTCAATCTTTTGAGGGTCAACAGATATTCCTTTTTCTGAGACTATGTGGCCTAAATAGTCAATGTGTGTTTGAAAAAATGTACTTTTGTCGGGATTTGCAAACAACTGGTGAAAATAGCTGCTGGTGATGATAGCCACCATCAAATGATAAGTTACTTTGTGGAAAGATCCTCTTCAGTTCACAATCAAGCAGTCAATTGGGCATGGTGATTTTGCCACAATACACGAGGTTGAATGGTTTGGCCAAAGGTTTGCACAGAAAGATTTTTTTTTTTTGGCGTGAATGAGACCACTTGCAGAGGCGCAGATGAGCTTAGGATTGGGAGCTATCATCAGGGCGTCAATAATATGAGACGAGGAGTAGTAACCACACCCCTCAGCAGACATGAAGCTTCCCCGCTCACCTCTCTCTCCTCACTACCCACGCTAGCGGCAATACCCTGCATGGCACCTTTGAGAGGTGTTCAGTACAAAACAATTTAACAAAGGGACGACTGAATTACCTTGGCAGACAACGGCCACTGCCGGGCAATCTCGGCACGGCGACGATGATGATTATTTTACTCTGATAGTTCCACTTTCTTTTATATTGTTTTAGCGTTGCACTATACATTTCAGTTTAACACCCACACATTGTATTCAATTCATAAGAGTGGCGTAATAAGATTGTATGCCATTGGAAACCCCCCCCCCCCCCCCCTTTTCTCTCTCTCTCTCTCTCTCTTCTCTCTCTCTCTCTCTCTCCCTCTCTCTCTCTCTCTCTCCTCTCTCTCTCTCTCCTCTTCTCTCTCTTCTCTCTCTCTCTCTCTCTCTCTCTCTCTCTCTCTCTCTCTCTCTTCTCTTTGGCTATAACAAAATCCCGGCCACTTTCCCTTTCTGTCTTCCCTCTTCCCCAGTACGACTACTTACAATGGCGGGCAATGACGAAGCTCTGCAATGGCCGTTGCAATATTTTCTCAGACGACACCCGATGCTGGGCATCCTAGGGCATTCAGGATGCTGCTGCACTTTCTACGATGATTTCAAACTTTTAGTTTTACTCCTTCAGTTTACTTCATTTTATTTTAGTCACACTGATTGTATTAGTTTTGACTCAAATGTAAATTTGGCTATTGAAGGCCTTAAATGTAACATTTTATTTCATTCCTTTTCTCGCTCGTTCCCCTGGTCTGCTGCATCTGACCCCTCCACAACAATCTCCCCCCCCCCCCCCCCCCCCCCCCCCCCCCCGCCCGAGACTACTTACAGAAGCGGAGATCGAAAAAAATCTTAGGTGACAAATGCAATACCTTTTGCGACGATGCCCAATGTCGGGCATCCACGGGACTTGACGACAATGACACTGATTTTAGTTCATTTTTTTTATACAGACATTGTATTAGATCCATAAGGAATGTATTAGTTTGCTCTTATAGGTAATTTGTATAAGTTGCAGACTCTCATACTACATACCTAGTACAAGTTTAGAAAAGAAGCTTAAGTTTTTGGTCTTGCAAGACATTTTTGTGATGCATATTCTTTTACATATTTTGATGTCTGATTGGCAATGTCCAAAAGAGCAACTAAGGTCAAATCAATTTTGCATTGTTTTCTTTATTCGTGGACCAATCTACTATTTATAGTAGGGCATTTACCTGATGTATGCTCGTGATAACATGACTAGACACTAGTATGCTCGTGATATCATAATTAAACACTAGGAAATGCCCTTTAACAAATACAAATAATAAATTTTACAGTGTTAAGCACTTTAGAGACAACAACTTGCGATATCAAGGGGACTACTCCATTTATTCAAACAATAACAATCTACGATATATTGATTCGATCACACTTTTCGATTAATCAGAGGCTCATCATTGTAAATGACTTTTGCTAATTACAGTTCTCTCCTACTTGTATCTCTCTCCCCACGCACAAACTGGTACATATTTTCAAATACAGTACATCATCCAGAGTCTAATGATTTACGGACAGCACAGAGGTAAGTTCTCTCCGCATTTTTAAATTTTGGTTTTGAAAAATCTTCTCGTAAACACAAGCAATCATACCCTCATAGGACTCTCTCAAAGTTCTATGATTTTCAAAGTCCTACACATACACCATTCCACAGAGAACAACACGGTTACATAAAGTCAACGCACGTGACTTACTTATCAGCTTGATTAACATCTAATTTTTTGACACACAGTATGGCTCTTTTTAATCACCTGCATTCTCTAACATTGTGCCAATACTTGTATTAAACGAAATTGCTATTGCGATCATTTCACATTGAGATATGCAGCTACTCACGTGAGTCGCGGTGATTTCAGTTAAATACCGATTTGTCAGTACTTTGTTACTCAATCTTACTCCAATGTCGTGTGAAACAGGTAGTACATTTTTTAATGTTTTATGCCCTGCCTAGTCTGTTGGTCACATCCACACAGATCCACCGATTTAGGCAGTGTGTAAATGCTTGTCTTGGTGTAGATTCGCCGATTTAGGCAACACCAGTTATCTGTGCAGATCCGCCGATTTAGGCAGCACACTGACAAATTGCAAATTCACAATTCTGCTGATGCATCACTTGCTATGTTTCCCTTGATATCACACACACAAGCAAAACGTGCACTACGAAAGGATGACAAAGCATACATGATATTTGTTACTGAAGTGGAACACACACAATCGTCTCTCTCTCACACACATAATGATTTCCTCTCACAATATAATGATTGCTTTGTGGATGATTACCCCCCTCACCTACCACCCTCTTGTGGTGAATCAGATCATAAAATTGAAATTTTTCTAGGCTCACAACCTCCTCACAGAGCACCATATAGACATAGTCCCTTGCACCAACAAGAAATCAAAAAAAAAATCACCGAACTCCTACATAAGGGCCTCATCCTTCCTAGTGCATCCCCTTTTGGTGCCCGAGTTCTCCTAGTCCAAAAGAAAAGCAAAACTTTTTACATGTGCATAGACTACCGTGCATTAAACAAGGTTACTGTCAAAAACCGCTATCCCATCCCACGTATAGACGATCTCCTAGATCGCTTACGAGGAGCGAAACTGTTTAGCAAAATTGACTTGAAATCAGGATACCATCAGATCCGTATGCACCCTAATGATATTTTAAAAACTGCATTTCGTACCCAGTCTGGTCATTATGACTTTATAGTTTTACCGTTTGGTCTCACAAATGCACCTGCCACATTTGCTAGGATGATGAACAAAATATTTCTTGATTATCAAGACTTTGTTATTGTGTTCTTTGATGACATTTTGATTTTTAGTCGTGATGAGCACGAACACAAAAATCACCTGCATATTGTCTTTGAGTTATTGCATGACCACCAATTGTTTGCAAATCCCGACAAAAGTACATTTTTTCAAACACACATTGACTATTTAGGCCACATAGTCTCAGAAAAAGGAATATCTGTTGACCCTCAAAAGATTGACACTATTAAAACATGGCCTACCCCCAAATCCGTGCATGACATAAAATCCTTTTTAGGTTTAGCAGGCTTTTATCGAAAATTTGTCAAAAACTTCTCACACATTGCGTCACCGATGACCACCTTACTTCGTCAAAAAGTACCATTCAATTGGGGTCCCACATAACAAAAATCATTTGACACTCTCAAATATCTCCTTACACATGCCCCACATCCTGCAGTTACCCGACTTCACACAACCCTTCTTTGTAGTTTTTACAGATGCCAGTGGCTCAGGCATAGGCGCAGTCTTAATGAAAAATGATCACCCACTTGCCTACGAAAGTCGAAAACTCAAACCATCAGAAACCAAATACAAATAAACTTCAAAAAGTCTAACTCTTTCGATGATTAGCCGTCGGGGCATAAAGAGCGTTTTGTTTTTACCATCTTTACACATACGATAAAGAATTGCTAGCAGTAGTCCACGCTCTAGACATGTGGAAACACTATCTTATGGGCTCCGAAGTTCTAATCAAAACTGACCAACAGGCCATTAAACATCTTCTAACTCAATCCACCATTTCTGATCGTCATATCCAATGGGAAGGTTTTATTTAAAATTTTCATCCTATGATACAATACCAACCAGGTAAAGCGAATGTAGTAGCAGACGCATTAAGTAGAAAACCTGAAGTGAATGTCTTCTCTGTTACTCGTTCATCTGTCTTCGATAAAATCAAGCATGTTTATTTGAATCACATTTCTGTGAGTGATGTGCAATCTTTTCATTCTATGCCTAACACATATGCTCACGACCCACATTTCTCACGTGCTTGGTTTGAAATAACTCACAATAATGGTCTTACCTATGAACACTACACATTAGCAAATGGTTATCTTTATTTTCAGCAAAAGCTACGCATCACAACACCCTTCAAGGAATGACTGAAATGCATGCACCACCATATATGGGTCACCGAGGAATTCAATCCACACTCACTGCATGTCAAGATCATTTTTTTTGGCCTGGAATGAAGCACGATATCACAAAATTTGTTTCAGAATGTTTGATATGTCAAAGAGTTAAACGTCATCATGGTAAGTCTTATGGTCTTTTAATGACTCTCCCCATCCCTGTTGGCCATTGGGAACAAATCTCCATGGATTTCATCACAGGACTCCCTACCACATCCTCACACAATGACATGATATGGACCATAGTGGACCGTTTTAGCAAACAAGCATACTTTGTACCCTGCACAAAGACATTGTCTACACCACAGGCTGCAAAGATTTTCCTCCAAACCATCTTCCCTTATCACGGCTTCCCCAAGGTCATTCTCTCCGACTGTGATGGATGCTTTTGCAATCATTTTTGGGTCGCCCTAGCCAAAAAATTAGGCTCTAAAATGGATTTCACATCTCCATTTCACCCTGAAAGTAATGGTCAAATAGAAGCCACAAACAGTACCCTTATGGATCTTCTTCGATCTTATACCACTGACAATACTGCAAACTAGGACCAACACCTCCCTATGCTTCAATTTGCTTACAATAACACACCCCACTCATCCACAAACCGTGCACCTTTTGAAATTGTCTATGGGAAAAAACTCCTTGTCCCTGTCTCCACTATTAGCATTGATGTCCCTACGGCTGACACTTTAGCAAGAGATCACACACACATTTTACAAGAAGCCACATCTTGCATTAAACGAGCACAAGAACGATACACTGCACAAGCCAATAAGAAACGAAGACCTGCACATTTTAAAGAAAACGACCTTGTTTGGCTTAGAATAGAAAAACGACGCTTAAAAAGTGTAAAAAAACACCCTAAAGTGAAATTGGCCCCTAGATTTTATGGGCCATTCAAAATTCTTCAAAAAATAAATGATAATGCGTTCCTCTTGGGCATTCCCTCACATTGGAAAATACACAACTCCTTCCATGTCAGTTTGCTGAGACCACACAAGGGACCTATTCCCGACACCCCTACCACAGCTGACCCCCCCTTCATTGAGGACGATGCAGAAATTCTGACTCCCGAAATAATTTTAGATCATGACATGACTACTACCTGCAGAGGAAACCAGTACAGAGGATATTTGGTAAAATACAAAAACCATTCTTTGGAAGAGTGCCAATGGATTTCTGAAGAATCACTAAGTCCACACTACCATCACTTGATACTTGCATACCACACACCTAGAGACACAGATTCGCCGATTTAGGCAGTGCCTCTCTTCTAGTGTAGATTCGCCGATTTAGGCAACACGAATGTTAAAAGTGCAGATCCGCCGATTTAGGCAGTTTAACTCGAGTTAGATACGCCGATTTAGGCAACACACGAATTGTGTAGATCCGCCGATTTAGGTAGCACGACCATTGTAGATCCGCTGTCATCTAGGCAACCCCAAATTACTAGACCAGTGGTTGGCCACCACTGGTAGTTTGGTAATTGAACGACAATGCTTTTTCAACCCCGGGATGTAATGGAATTGATATTTTGATTATATATTTGTGAAATATTGGATATTCTGATGAAGC
Organism: Adiantum capillus-veneris; assembly: GCF_014529385.1. Lineage (NCBI taxonomy): Eukaryota > Viridiplantae > Streptophyta > Polypodiopsida > Polypodiales > Pteridaceae > Adiantum > Adiantum capillus-veneris. The sequence continues at coordinate 46,945,772 of NC_140957.1, read as the reverse complement.
ATGCAATGCAATTGAATTGAAATGTGAAATGATTGGTGGGTGTTGGGTGTGTGACAAATATCAGTGATTGGCACATGCTGGACAATAAAGCGATAGCAGTTATTCGGAATAAAACTGCCACCATTGGACTTTCTGTGGCAAGCCTTAGTATTTATGGTTTAGTTATAAGTTGAGATGTAGACAACTATTTATTGTTACATTGAGCTCTTTATGAGCCATGACTATTTTATGCCCAAGTGTGAATTGGATGTCACTCATTTTTGAGCATGAACTTTTCTATAAATTAAATACGTGCAAGATGGACATGCTCACTCTTGCACGGGGGGAGATTGCACGCAGTGTCTACGTTGCTCTTCTCATCTCTCCTCTTTTCTCTCTCGCCGTGCTGGCGTAGCACTCCGCTCTAGGAGGTGCGCCTACACGTGCTCGCTTACTCTGTCTCGCTCTCTGCCTCTCTCATGTGAGATTTGCTATGGCTTTTATGTGTACACGATGGTACATGTATGGAGATTTATTGATTTATGGTTTGTAGCATGTTATTCTATGTATTTTGTAGGGAGCCTCGACTTCCGCTTGTAGCAGCTGCTACAGTCGGAAGGCGCGGTTGCCCTGCAAAATACTCGAAATAACACGTTGCAATCCATGAAAAAGAATATATCGGCATACCTGGCACAACCCATAGCACGTTTGCACGCTATACCTGAACAAAGAGAGACAAAGAGCGGTAGAGAGAATAGAAGAGCACGTGCAGATGCACCTCCTAGAGCGGAGTGCTACGCCGGCACGGTGAGAGAGATGAGAAGAGCAACGCAGACACTAGGTGCAATCTCCCCCTGTGCAAGAGTGACCATTTCCCTCTTGCATGTATTTGTTATATAGATTTCTTGAATGGTCAAATTGGTTACAAACTGGCCGGCCGGTCATAAATGGCCAAAGCTCATAAATAATAAAATGTACATAAAATATGATATCCTTTTGCAACAGCTTAGTTTGGTCCAGTCTTTTTCACCTGACAGTTGCATAAAATATCAAAATATCAATTCCATTACATATCTCTCCGTTAGAAAGCAACTGTCCTCAGTTGCGAAGATAAAAATCTGCAAACAATACTTGTCAAAAACAGTGATTAGTATGTTGTGTCAAAAAAATCACATAATAACAAAAAAAATAATGAAACAAAAGAACATTAGCTTATGCCTACCGTCATCCACATACTACCTATTCTAGTGTCCCATACCACTAGAATAAGCAGTATATGTCATACCCTGATGAATCAGGATATCATTGGTCACACTCATTATCAATCTCATAATGTAAAGTCTCATCACATAAACATTGCCATACTAGTCACCAGATACCAAATCCCAATCCAATTCCAATTCCGCAATATAATTCCAAATCCAAATCACTTTCATTATGTCCCCGGGTAACAAAATCATACCAATTGTAGTGGTGGCCAGCCACTGCAGCATGATTTCGTGATCGGTGTTGCCTCAACCGGCGAATCTACACCAATAAGGCGTGCTGCCTAGATCGGCGAATATGCACTAATGCTGCCTATATCGACGGATGTGCATTTACCATTGTGACTTTGCAATTTGTCAATGTGCTTCCTATATCGGCGGATCTGCACAGATAATTGGTGTTGCCTAAATCGGTGAATCTACACCAAGGTGAGCATTTACACACTGCCTAAATCGGCGGATCTGTGTGCATGTGACCAATGGACTAGACAAGACATAAAAAGACGAAACATTTACTACCTGTGTGACACCACGTTGGAGTATAGTTGAGTAACATAGTACTTACAAATTTTTTTGTTCACTAACTCAAAGCACCACAGCTCATATGAGTAGCTACATAGTTGAATATCAAATCCTCTCAAAAGAAATTAAACAAGGCATAACTTTACTGATGGGTAATGGCACCCGCTATAAGAGAATATATATATATACACAAAAGATCCTCTTTTTTGGGTGGAAATTGGCCAATGTTTTTATTCTTATTGAAAACTGCTTGAGTTGGTCTCCCTAAATATATGTATCAGGAAAACAATTGATAAAGAAATGGAGAGGGTAAGTATTAGCATAGTAGTATATCAAGCGAGTGCATCAGAGGGGAGATGGATCATAATAACAAGATCTTAAGACAAATGATATCAGTAGATACTTTTTGGAAGTGACTTGTTAAAGGGAATCAAAATGAAGTAGAGAACGTTGAAAAATTACGTACCTAGCGGTGGTTCAAGGAAATGGCGAGGAGTCAAATTGTCGAATGCTAAACAAGTACTTTAAAAGTGAAGGTTAGTAGAAAAAGCATCATTTGGTTAATGTCAGTCAAGAGAAACAACTGGATTTTATAACAAAATTTATAGACTAAACCAAAATACAAATTTTAAGCCACTTTTAATGCAATTATGATTAATATAAATTTCACAACTGTGTAGTGCGCATAAAGTTTAGATCGTACGACATTGTATAACTGCAAGTTGTGAAGGAAGCATGCAAAAATTATTGACTGAAGATCAGTATCGATGTTACTAAGGTTGTAAAAACGAGTAAATGTTTCTGTAGGAACGCGTTATATACTTGTGCAAAATAGTCACAATTATTTATCATTCTTAATATACATTAATAGTGTTTTATTTAGAAGACTTGTGGAAGGCTTCTATGTCACTAATGAATACATACAACATTTTGAGATGTCTATAGCGAGGTGCTAGTCTTGCTAATGGATCAAACATACAGATCTTGTTGTGAAGGTAATGTGACTTACATTTATAATTGGAGGTGCTGGAAGGCATGTAACATGTCGCAAGCAGGTGTATATACCCATTGAGTTGTTTATTAACACAAAAGAAAGAAAATGGAAGTTATTCCTACGTTGAAGACTAAGTGCTAGTATGTATAACGGAAGAGGAGGGGGAGGGAATACTAGAAGAGGCCAGGATTTGCCAGTTGTGTCAAAAAGAGCCAAAGATAGAGTTGCATATGTCAGTGTCCAGTATACTATGAGATATGAGGCCACTTTTATTGTTCATTTAGTCAGGATCAAAGATTCATCGGGTTGTTTTCGCTAGAGTTGGACAAACACTAGGAGAGTCGCTTGAGGAGATGAGACAATGAGAGAAATTTACAGAGGGAGATCATTGACTTCTTTAGAGCACAGAATCGGCAGTTAGATGAACAAGCTTCACAGCCGACTTCAGAGTCCAGCAATACCAAAGGTATATTGATTATCGACAGAGTCACTAAGCTTGGAAGAGTTAGACGGTAATGTTTTATCCGAGGACCACCATGGCATTGATGGAGGCGGTTATTGACCCGTTATTTACAACAAGCTTCATGAACCAATGCGCCGTAATTTTACGTCAATTTATTTTGTATCCAAACATTGTATTAGATCCACCAAGATTGTATCGCTTGGATCTCATAGGTCGTTAGCAAGTGATGCTACAAAGCAATTATGTGATTGCCGCTGTGATCACTAAAGCAATAGCGAAGAAGACGAACAAGATAGCCATGAGAGACTACCCCAATTACAACCAATTAATTAATGATTTACATAAGGGTGTGAGTATGAGGCCACGGTTAGAGAACCAGGGGCGTGCATTACCATAAGTGATGATTGTCGGAACATGTTGAGAGCATAATCCATCGATTGTAGCCCGCAATTGATAATAATACCATCACTGGGGCTGTAAGAAACGCAAGTAGGCCCTGCAACTAATGAGGCATTTGGTGAACCTCCACCACCATTATATCTAGGGCATGATCACATGGAGCAAATGACCAACAAAGACTCTTCCGCGATTACTGCAGCATGTGGATGGGATGATGTTTTCTGGCAAGAAGTTGGGCTTGAAGATGTTGTTGAAGGAAACTATGCAAAACCAAAGTGTTGCATTTCCAGGTTATCCATTAGGTTCTGGCTTGACCTCCACTACTGCAAAGCCAAGAACCTCTTTACAATATGGACGATGCCTCAGAGCTTGAGGTTGGAAAATTTTGATGAACCTTGGCACAGTAGATGGTGCTGGTTTTGGGAAATCTATTTGCCACATGGATGTTTCAAAGAAGAAGATTTTCATTCTTGGTGTATGGGGACCTTACTGGTCAGCTATGATACCTGAATAATATCATTGAGAATCATTTAGCAGCTCTTAGCCAATCGTGCAGTTGCTCAGAAGGTTTCCATCTGGGAACTTCTTAACAAAACCTTGGGACCGGGCGCCCTCTATCGAGTTGGTGAGGCTGGTGCATGGCACCCACCTCTAGGAGTTGAAGCTGTGTTTTTACGACAGTTGGCGGTGCTGGGCGGCTCTAATAGGAGAGAGGGTGATCTTGTCTGGTGTGGTTGGTAGTGCTACACTACAAGGGCCGTGTAACAAAATCATACCAATTACAGTGGTGGCCAACCGCTGCAGCATGATTTTGTGATCGGTGTTGCCTAAGTCGGCGAATCTACACCAATAAGATGTGCTGCCTAAATCGGCGAATCTGCATTTGGTATAAGTGTAAAAATCATGAATCTGCAATTTATCAATGTGCTGCCTAAATCGGTGGATTTGCACCAAGATGAGTATCTACACACTGCCTAAATCGGCGAATCTGTGTGTACGTGACCAATGGACTAGACTAGGCATAAAAACAAAACATCTACTACCTGTTTGACACAAAATTGGAGTATGCTTATGTGACAAAGTATGTACAAATAAATTTTTTTTCTAGTATCCCAAAGCACCTTAGCTCACATGAGTAGCTGCGTACCTTTTAGACAAGTTAGCTCAGTAAAAATTCCCTTTCCATACAATTAGAAGTCATGACCAGGAGGATATACTGTTTTTGAAAATATATATACATATATCAGTATGTGCATGGGGAGAGATACAAGGAGGAAGGACTGCCACTTTGACTCTTGCACAAAAGTATAGTTAAAAATTGCAAAATGTGTTAATTTTGTGCTGAAATAGGGTATGTAATAAAATAGAATTGCAACCTATTTAAGATATTCAATGTATCTCAAAAGAAGAGAAGTACTACTTGGCCGCTCTAGTGATACCAATGTATATTAGACTACACATTGAGCTTGATTGCACATGGAGGATGTTTATGACTGAAGGTTTGTTGACGTGAAACTAGTGCTCATAGCTTTATCTACAATAGTAATCCTCAAAGACAAAGTAGTGAAAATGACGTGTGATAAATTGTAAAACAAATTGAAGCACACACTAATTGTATGAACAAGTTAAAAGTTGATAATGAGAGTTGTGATCAATGGAGGATGGGTGGCAGTAGAGAGGGGGGTCGTATGATAACAATACGAAAGTGAAATAGGAGGTCCAATTAAGTTACTAATCAAGGATTTTTTTTAAAAAAACTATCGTAAAACATTGCACTACCATTAGAGTGTATGATGGAACATTAAAATTAAAATAGAGCAATCATTTTGAAAATCAAATTCCATTACATGACTACTAATGGGTATAATCTGACAGTACAGAATGAAGGGTGTATTATGCAAATAGGGATGATAGACTAAGTGTCTCATTTACAATATATAGTTTCTTACAGAGTTGGCGTTGTATTCTTGTAATCAGGATAGCAGTCACTTTAAGTGTTGGTAGCTAGAAGTGTATCTACTTAGAGTTCTCATATGGTTATCTTTGTTAGAATACCTAGGCCTGATATAGCTTCACCATGCACAAAATAATGAAGGTTAGTGAAAATACATCCCAATGACAGATATCTAGCATGTCTCAGAGGTTATAGTTATAATTTAAGTTGTTTAATTATCTGATTATGTAGATGCCCTTAGATATTGTGCGGGTTCATATACATGTTTGCTTGAGGGTGGGCAATCGAGTACAAAAGTAGGGTTCACTGCTTGGTTTCGGTATTGATATCAATCAAGGTCCAAAAGGTAAGGGGGCGAGGGGGAAAGAGAGATGGAATAAAATGTCCTATTAATTGTCGTCAAAAGGCCAAAATTACCGATGAGACCAAATCCTTGTGGTTGTAAACCAATTCCTAGATACAAAAAGAAAAAGAAGTACATTGAAAGACTAAATTTAAAAGCCTAAAAGCGTGATTAAACTCATAATCATGATCATCGTATGCTGGAGGAGACACGACAAACGATGTCAGGCGAGAAAAGATTCCACGGGTCGTTGAAGTGCTTCGCTGATGGCCGCTTCTATAAGTAGCGATACTGGGAGGGGGAACTGTTTGGGTACAAAATTAAATGAAGTAAAGTGAAAAAAAAAAACAAAACTAAAAGCCAATAAGCATTAGACTAAAATCATCAGCAGCATTGTTAGTGCTTGAGAATGCTCGACAGTGGGTGTTGTTGGCGAAAGTATTGCATCAGTCATTCAAGAGCGTTTGCAACGTCCAGCTTTGTTCGTCCTTCGATGCTGCTACTGATTGAATTAGGGTTGGTAGTGGTGGCCTTAATGCAAGCATCAAGCTAATTGGAACAGTGGCTCACATTGGACATGGCCACGCAGAGCTAGATGGCATCGACATTGCGAGGTGCTTTCTCACACAATAATCTACACTATACTCTATGCAGAGATTGAGTACAATGGTCAATCTGCATGGACTACAGTAGTCAATCTCGAATTTTGTGTTGCATCAACACTAGATGAAGAGCTTATCATAGTGGACGTGGTGTCACAAATTTTGGTGTTTTTATATATATATATATATATAATAATTTCCGATCATCCTCTACCTTGACATCACGAACTTCAACATCTTCTCCACCATGACAAATTTCTCCGGTTTCTAGATCGACATCGTCTTGTTGGTTTTCCCAAATTTCTCCTTCTTCGAGGTTGTCATCTTCTTTGGCTTTATAGTGCTGTAATTGCCATTGCTGATGGCCGCTTGCTGAATTCTCACACTAGCTCGACATGTAGGCATTGCTGCTCAACGCAGTAGCTTGAAGTTGCTCGCGTTTTCCATAGACTAGTGATGTCTAGTGCGAGAAAGAGTCGGTTATGTGGAGGCTGTATCAGAGAGAGAGAGAGAGAGAGAGAGAGAGAGAGAGAGAGAGAGAGAGAGAGAGAGAGAGAGAGAGAGAGAGAGAGAGAGAAACTGTTTGGTTGAGGTTGGATGACACCATGCATAACACGAAAAAGAGAGAGAGAGAGTGGTTCAATAAACAGAGAGAGAGTGGACGTATGGCCTGCATGGCGATTGGAGGGTGCAGTGCACAGTCGATTGTTGGAAGGCGCGAAAAGCTGCAAGGGTCTAGTGGGTAGTCTCCATGCAAAGCCATATGGCAAGGTTGGCTCTACTTTGCAAACGATGTGCAGCAAGGGTGCAGACGGCGGAACGTCTAGTGATATGGCTTGCTGAAAATCGAGGTTGTTCGCACGGATAACTCAAATCGACACTCATCCAAACTGAATATTGGTGCCCAACTATTGCTCGATGGTGAGCTCGATGGTGAGCATGCTACTTGGCTTCCAAGCCTACGCCTCTGCTCCTAGTGCTACAACCATGGTCGACTGCTCCTACGCCTTGCTAGAGTGTAGCTGCATCCTGCCCCTCTCAATGCCTATTGTTTTGGTCTCTGAGCTGCCATGATCTATGCAGTGCGATAAGCTCGACGACCGTACGGTATAGTCGGCACTCCATGACGAATATCATATTGACTATCGCCAATATTGCATGGCTTCTCTTCACCCTTTCTAATTAAAACCGTAGTCATTGATTCAATGGTCTTCGACTTTCGTGAAGATCAAGAACCGCCTCGATACTCTGCATGCTCTATTCTATGGGACGAGTCATGGCCTACCCTTTAGATCATGAGATTAAGTTTAATCTATTCAATAACTATGTTTAACGATTCACAATTTTATTTTACTTTTGCTAGTAATTATTCTATTATGATGATAAAGAAGAAATTCTCTTTAATTTTAAAGGCCACTAATTGTATCATGCAAGCAACACCAATTACTGCAAGCTGAAGCAACTAACAACACCTACAAGAATGACAAAATAAAATACTTAGCTGGTGCTCATCAATTTATTTAATATTGGAGCGTAGCCTTGCTCTGATACCACTGCTACAAACGGGAGCGTGGCTGCCCTGCAAAATACCCTAAAATAACACCATAAAACAGACTAATCGACATACTTGGCACAATCACGTGGTCGCATGATCGCAAGATACACGAACAGAGAGAGACAGAGAGCGAGAGAGATTGAGAGAGCACGTGCAGGCGCACCTCCTAGAGCGGAGTGCTACGCCGGCATGGCGAGAGAGAAGAGGGGAGAGGTGAGAACAGCAACGCAGACACTGGGTGCAATCTCCCCCCGTGCAAGAGTGACCATTTCCCTCTTGCACGTATTTGTTATATAGATTTCTTGAATGGTCAAATTGGTTACAAACTGGCCGGCCGGTCATAAGTGGCCGAAGCTCATAACGAGCACTTGAATAATACATGAAATATATTTCCAAGCTCTGATAGTACTTCAAAATATAGTTACTCTCCCCATGTTGGTTCTACCCTAGCGTCTCTACATATTTTCTCACCTCCTGAAGAATGTCCCGTCCCCATTTCAAAAAGCAGTGTTGTGATGCAACTCTGAAAATGTTGAACTCACATGGAGTTGCAGATTTCCGTTTGTACATGGTTAGGGTTTATCAATATAATCAGATTCAATAGTAAGAAAAGATTTAGGCTGCAATTGTCACTTCTCACTCATGACACTCATGAGTGTTCTTGTATTTATTAATTTTTGACAAAAATAATAATAATTTATTAATTTAAAAAAAAAACATAGAGGCCTTGGACGAGAATTCAAAATGAAAAATACATAAATAAATAAACTAGCAAGTATCTCATATACTTATCTGGCAATTTTGACAGGACCTTCTTTGATCCTTTTAAGTGGTCATTTTACTTAAGAATAGTGATTTATTATGGCATGATTTTTTACAGTCTAGTTTTTATATATATATATATATATATATATATATATATATATATATATGTAACATGCAATCTTATCAGCATTACATTTGCAGTTGATTAAAGTTTTATTTTTATGTGGTTCATAGCTCCACATTTCTTAACCCTTCAACATTTTTTGGAAAAGAATGTGACATGTCCACTTTTATTTTGGTTTAATGCATGTGTACCATCAAGACTACGCACACTTCAACAGAACCAGTCAGCTAAGTCCTATCCTCACTCCCGTTTATTTTTCAAGACCAAAGCATCTATATTGATTACATGCTTGATCAACACTTATTTACGTGCATTATCTTCTGAGTTACTAAATCAACACTTTCTAACGTTGTGGCCATACATATATTAAATGGAATTTACATTGAGATCGTCTCACATTGAGCTATGCATATGCTCACATGTACCGAGATACATTGAGTTAATAAACAATAGTTTGTAAGTATTGTGTTACTTAATCTTACTCCAATGTGTTACCAAACAGGTATTCAAATTTTTAATTTTTAATTTTCTCTTTTTATGTCTTTTCTAGTCCATTGGTCACAAGCACACAGATTCGCCGATTTAGGCAGTGTGTCAATGCTCATCCTGGTGTAGATTTGTTGATTGAAACAAAACCAGTTGTACGTGCAGATCCGCCGATTTAGGCAGCACACCGACAAATTACAGTTTCACTATTTTTAACAAATTAAATACAGATCCGCCGATTTAGGCAGCACTAGTGCAGATTCGCCAATTTAGGTAGCACGTCGGGTGTAGATTCGAAGATTTAGGCAACACCGATCACAAAATCATGCTGCAGTGACTGGCCACCACTGTAACTGGTATGATTTTGTTACCTGGGTATAGAAAATGAAAGATATTTTGGATTTGGATTTGGATTTGGAGTTGGTATATGATGATTTTCTGTCGCGATAGTCTCTATGGAAGTGAACTTGAGATTGATGAGAATTGATTTATACAATGATGAGTGTGACCAATGATATCCTGATTCATCAGGGTATGACATATACTGCTTATTCTAGTGGTATGGGACACTAGAATAAGGAGTATGTGGATGACAGCAGGCATAACCAATGTGTCTAATTTTATGGATTTTTCTTTATTACAGATTTCTAATCATTATCTTTGAGAAGTACTGTCTGCAGATTTTTATCTTCGCAACTGAGGACAGTTGCTTTCCAACGGAGAGGTATGTTATGGAATTGACATTTTACTATTTATTGCAGCGGACAGGTGGAAAAAGGCTTGACCGAGCTACACTATTGCAAAATGAAATTACATTTTATGTATATTTATTCAAGTGCTCTTTTATGAGCTTTGGCCATCTATGGCCAGCCGGCCAGTCTGTACTTATTTTTGACCATTCAAGAAATCTATAAATGAAATACGTGCAAGAGGGAAATGGTCACTCTTGCACGGGGGGAGATTTCACCCAGTGCTTGCGTTGTTCTTCTCTCCTCTTCCCTCTTCTCTCTCGCCGTGCCGGAGTAGCACTCCGCTCTAGGAGGTGCGCCTGCATGCGTTCTTTCACTCTCTCCATCTCTTTCTGTTTGCATACATCGTGGTTATGTGCTATGCGAGTTAGCAAGTACGTAGATTTGGTCGTTTATGTCTTGCTATGTGCTATTTTTCAGTGTTTTGCAGGGCGCACTATGCTTCCGGTTGTAGCAGGCTCTGATACCACTGCTACAAACGAGAGCATGGCTACCCTGCGAAATACCCTGAAATAACACCACAAACAACATAAAACAGACTAATTGGAATACCTGGCACAATCACGTGGTCGTATGACCACAAGATACATGAACAGAGAGCGAGAGAGATTGAGAGAGCACGTGTAGGCGCACCTCCTAGAGCAGGGTGCTACGCCGGCACAGCGAGAGAGAAGAGGGGAGAGGTGAGAAGAGCAACGCAGACACTGGGTGCAATCTCCCCCCGTGCAAGAGTGAGCATTTCCCTAATGCACGTATTTATTTATAGATTTCTTGAATGCCCAAAATGAGTACAAACTGGCCGGCCGGACATAATTGGCGAAAGCTCATAAAGAGCACTTGAATAATCAAATATACATAAAATGTAACATCCTTCTGCATAATCCATTATCTGCTGATGCTTTTTCCACCTGTCAGCTGCAATAGATAATAAAATATCAATTCTATAACAAGTTCTCACTTGAACAAATTCAACAAAGTGTATTTACAGATTACTTTAAAAGGTCTCAATTTCGATGATGAAATGAAGGCTATTTTCTTTCTATGTTCTCTACCATCGTCATGGGATACCTTTAACATAGTCATAATCAATTTTGCACTCAATGGAACGCTAGTTTTTAGCGATATTGTAAGTGCATTTCTCACTAAGTAGATTCGACGTCAATCTCTTGATGCTAGTGGGCATAGTGATGCATATGTGGCTAGTGGCAATCATGACAAGCAAAGGCAGCATGGTCGTAGCCTCCGTCATTCTCAGGATCATAGGAAAAGTCATAGCAAGAGTTGTGGCAAAGACATGCAAAATTTTGAGTGTTACTTTTGTCATAAAAAAGGACACTTGAAGAAAGATTGTCGTATAATGCAGCATGATAAGGGCAAAGTTTGACAAACCTAAAACTAATGTGAAAATTAAAGAAATTAATATGGTTGAGTCTCCAATCATTGAAATAGTTTCTAACGTGCCAAATGATGTGTTGATTTTCACATCAGTTTTGAGTCTTGATGCATTGTTAGCTTATGACGAGTGTTATACGGCTGAAAGCACGCAATGGTGGTACAAAAAGGACTATTCTTGACACAACATGGGCTTGGTGGTTCATTTGTGTATAAATAGGACCTTTTAATTGGAAATGGAGAGGGGCCGTATATTTCTTTGTTTTTAGACGTTTCACTATTTGGAGGGACCACTCCAAGAGAGGAGCTGCGCGGAGAGGGTTGGACCCACATTATGGTTATTGGCTTTCATGACATCACCTGTGTGTGTGTGTGTGTGTGTGTGTGTGTTGCTCCTTGCCAATGGACAATACTATAAGAGTTTACCGCTCGGGTGACTCACAACTACTCTCTTTTGACGAGCTGGATGAGGAGGAATCACGGATGGATGAACAGATACAAAATCATCCCATTGTCAGTTCCATTGAGATATGTGTCACTAATCAAGATTTTCTTCGTGATTATTGGGCTGTAAACAAATGCAAACAAAAAAGGAAAGAATGACATCCTTCTTTTGCACTTGGATTACCGAAAGCCACGTCAAAGAATAACATTTGTGCAAGCAAACACTCGGGTTGTCAAGGAATGAGCAAAAGGAAATATTTCAGCAACTATTGGACCATCGGACATTTTTCGAGCTGCAAAAGTCAAATTTCAACAATGTCTAAGACACCGTTCTATCGGGTGTGCGCAACACTTTGGCTCAAATTAAGGTCCCGCAGTCAGCAAGTGAGCTTTTTGTTAAGAGAAACTCTCTGACGATGATCTTGAACAATAGTACGGGTGTAGCCTCAATAAACCAATCCAAAATTGCTAGTGTCCTGGGTGTCCATCGAAGGAATATAGCTGCTGCAACTTCAAGGTTGGAGAAATAAGATGAGGATGAAGTGTAGCCATTGAGTGCTTGTGAGAGAAAATTGCCACAAGGAACCACTATCACTAACGAAACAAGAGATATGGTGTATGCCTTTTGGACATTAAAAGCCAGAGTTTCACCTAACAAGAAGGACATATGTTAGAAGAGAATTGGAAGGAAAAGTGTTGTCAAACATCCTGTGCATGTACTCGATGACTCTCAGGTGTCATGGATGCTTGAGAGTCATTCGATGCCTGCATCATCGCTTGTGTCATTGCCTACATCATCACTAGAAGGCTCTAGAAGAATTTAGAAGGATCTAGAAGATTCTAGAAGTTTCTAAAAGTATCAAGGAGATTCTAGAAGTTTCTAGAAGCTTGGAGAAGATTCCAGAAGAATCTAGAATTCTGGAAAGCTCTAGAGAGTTGAAGAAGGATCTAGAAGGTTCTAGAAGAACTAGAAGGATCAAGAAGTTTCTAGAAGCTTGGAGAAGATTCCGAAAGAATCTAGAAGTTTCTAGAAAGCTCTAGAAAGATGAAGAAGGATCCAAAAGGTTCTAGAGGAACTAGAAGGATCAATAAGGTTCTAGAAGATTCTAACCTCCTCAAGAAGAACCTAGAAAGTTCTAACCTCCTCAAGCACTAGTATAAATAGGGGTCTTGGGCCACAAGCCCCTCAGTCTTGCCAACACCAGTTGTGAGCCTCCTATGAGGAAATCCCTCTTCTAGTTCTTATGTTCAAGTCTTGTCCTTGCAATCAAGCCTTGTCTTGTACTCAAGTCATGTAATCCAAGTCTTGTATCTAGCTCTCTTAATAAAGTATTAAGTGTTGTAATCAATATTAAGCTTATCATCAAGTCCAAGTTCTTGTACATTGTGAGCACTTCCTCTTGCTCTCTTCTAGCTCTATACGCGCTCATAACAGTTTGGCAAGACTACCATCTCTTAATCTTCTCAAGCCATCATGGAGCCGACGATGGAAGGTGTCATCAACACATTGCAAAGCATCCAAGCTCAGTTACAAGAACTTCGTGAGAGTAATGCTCAACTTCAAGCAGGGCAACCCATAATCTTGGGACCGGCGTTGCAAGATCTTCAACGTCAAATTCAAGAGCTTCAAGAGACAAAAAAACATCAAGCACAAGCTGCAAGATCCAGCTATTCTCAACAACATAAGAAGGAGCCGAAGGTCAGCATGCCTGAAAAATTTGATGGGACTAGATCAAAGTCTAGAGGTTTTCTCCAACCAGTGCGTATCTTCATTCGAATGCAACGAGAGAGTTATCCAGATGATGCCTCTTAAGTAGGCCTTATTGGGACCCTCCTCTCGGGTACGTCTCTCTTGGTTTGCTCCCTTACTTGAAAAAGAATCTCCTCTCCTTCATGACTTTGAAGCTTTTGTGTGGGAGTTCTCTGCAACCTTTGGGGATACTGATAGAGCAAGGGTTGCTGAAACCAAACTTAGAAATCTCCGCCAAGGATCAAGACTTGCATCCATCTATGCATCCAAATTTCAACAGCTCACTTCTGATTTGACTTGGCATGAGGAATATTTCATTAGCCAATTTTGGTGGGGATTAAAGGATGACATAAAAGATCTTTTATTGACTATGCCAAAGGTTCACACACTAAGCGAGTTCATCTCTCAAGCAATAGAATGTGATAATTGACTGTTTGAGAGGAGACAAGAGTGGCATCTTGGGGCACCATTGTGACCCCAAACAAAAGTGACACATAATAGCTACACACCTCAACAGGGCCATGAATCAAGCATTGAGCCCATGCAAATTAATTCAGCATGGTTTCAACCTCTCTCAGCCCAAGAGAAGCAAAGACGATGCATTAATGGCTTATGTATGTATTGTAGAGAGCAGGGACACAATGTTCAACAGTGTCCAAGGAAGAGAAGGATGAAGGTTCATGGTGCAATGGCCTCAGTGTGTTTGGAAAACATGGACCTCCAACCCCAATAGAGACAGACCGGTTGGACAAAAGACAAGAAAAAGAAGGTCTCTTTCTTCTTGCTAATTCCACTTCAAGTTTTATGCTACCAGTCAAGATCCATATTCCGGGTAGGCACATGGATTGTGAAGCATTACTAGATTTAGGCGCAACAGCATGCTTCATGGACAAAGAATTTGCAAAAGAACAAGGCATTCCACTTGTGGAGAATTCTAATCCAGCAACTGTAGAAGTCATTGATTGTAGTCCCCTTGCTTTAGAGGATGTCAGGTATGAAACTCGCCCCATAGAAGTAACATTGAAGGAGCATGTTTCAAGAATAGCGTTCAATATTATACAAAGCCCAAGCAGTCCAATTGTTATTGGGCTACCATGGCTTGAATCACCTAATCCTGACATCGATTGGAGGGCTCGAAGAATTGAACCACAAAAAGTCCAAAAGAAGAAGGGATGGCATAATAGGCCTATATCTTGGAGCCAAGGTCTTCATGCGTGCAACCAAAAAGTATCCAACTTTCGTGATATTTGCAGCACCAATTGACACCTCGAAAAAAAAATTCATGGAGGCATTGCCACATCAATATCAAGATTACAATGATGTTTTTGAGAAGAAGAATGCAGAACTCTCACCGGAGCATCGACCCCATGATTGTGCTATAGAGCTTCAGGAGGGATCCCAACCCTTGGCCCAATATACAAGCTATCTCAAGATGAATTGGTAGAATTACGTAAAAATATTGATGAGAATATTGCTAAGGGGTTCATACGACATTCAAAGTCCCCAGCAGAAGCTCCAATACTCTTTGTAAAAAAGAAGGACGGAACTCTCCGGATGTGCGTAGATTATAGGGGCCTGAACAAGATCACCGTCAAGAATCGCTATCCCCTTCCCTTGATCCCAGAGCTTCTTGAGCGCCTTGGCAAGGCAAGAATATTTACAAAAATAGACCTTCATGGTGCTTACAACCTAGTCACAATCAAAGAAGTGATGAATGGAAGACAACCGTTCTAACAAGGTATGGCCACTTTGAATATACCGTCATGCCATTTGGTCTCACAAATGCCCCAATAGTTTTCCAGCATTTAATGAACGATATCTTTTGAGAGTATTTGGATTATTTTGTGGTAATATACTTGGATGATATCTTGATTCTTTCCAAGGATCAAGAAGAGCATGAGCACCATGTATGATTAGTGCTTGAAAAGCTTCGTGCATCAGGGTTATATGCAAAGTTGGAGAAGTGCTCTTTTCATTAATCTAAGGTGGAATTTCTTAGTTATGTTATCTCTGGAAAGGGAATCTCCATGGATCCAAAGAAGGTTCAAACCATCCTTGATTGGGAGACACCCACCTCAGTAAGAGATGTTCAATGCTTCCTTGGATTTGCAAATTTCTATTGTATCTTTATTTAGGGATACTCCAAGGTGGTTACAACACTCACAAGGTTGGCAGTCCATAATAAGTTTGTCTGGGACTCAGAGGTCGCGAAAGCTTTTCAGACTCTCAAGCAAGCTTTCATGACCACAACCATTCTAATTCATGCAGATCCTACAAAGCCTTTCATCCTAGAAACAAACGCTTCAGATTTTTTCCTTGGCGCTATTCTATCCCAAGTAGGAGAGGATGGTTGAGTACATCCAGTGACTTTTCATTCCCTCAAGTTCTCAGCTGCAGAAATAAATTATGAAATCCATGACAAAGAGCTCTTAGCAATCATCGACTCCTTTGACACTTGGCATCACCTACTTGAAGGAGCTCCTGATAAGATCACTGTCTATACAGATCACAAGAATTTGGAATACTTCATGGCATCCCGCGTCTTGAATTATCACCAAGCTAAGTGGAGTGGTATCCTATCAAGGTTTGATTTTCTTATCTCTTATAGACTTGGCCGTCAACAAGGTAAGCCAGATGTCTTATCAAGAAGATCCTGCCTTGCACCTAGAACAGGCGACGCAGCATTTGATCAACAAGAGTCAGTGATTTTGAAACCTGAGCAGCTTAAGCTAAATGCCACCATGAGCCAAGCTCCTGAAGATTCTACTTTTCTTTCTAAGGTGAAGACGCAAATTTCCAAAGACCCACTTGCTCAAAATATTAAACAACAACTACAAGGACAAGAGGTTAATGAGGACTTTCAAGAAATTGATGGACTAATTTACTATAAGAGTCTTATCTATATTCTGTTAGGACCAACACGCTAGGAGGTACTTCAGCAACGGCATGATCTTCCATTAGCAGGGAATTTTGGGGTTAATAATAAGACAATTGAGCTTCTCTCCCGTGACTTTTGGTGGCCTTAAATGTGGAAGATTGTGACACTTGCAATAGATCAAAGGCCCCTCGTCATCGTCCTCATGGGTTACTCCATCCCTTGCCCATTCCAAGCAAACCATGGTCATCCATCTCCATGGGTTTCATTGTAGAGCTACCCTTTTCACAAGGATTTGACTCCATTTTAGTAGTCGTGGATCGGTTTACAAAAATGGCACACTTCATTCCAACCCCTTTGGTTTTTGTTCAACCTCCATTTCTTGTGGTCTTTATCTGCGCCGTCGACTTGCATGTCTGCATAAAGCCTTTCTTTTGCCTGTAGTAATTCCACTTTTATGAGAGGGTATGGTAGGGACTATTGGTGCCAGTGTGCATTGATTTGATTGTGAGTGAGTTGTGTCACATTGACGGAGTGAAGAACTCTCAACTCCCAATCCATTGCAACCTTCCACTGCTCATCCATCTCTTGTGTAATCTTTTCTTTCAGTGCATCTTCTTCAACCTTTGAGAGCTGGACCATGGGCACTGTGTCTTCATCTGTAATATTTACCTCATTAGGAAATTTCGGAGGTCATTTGGAGGGCCTTCTAAGAAAATGTATTTTTTGCACTCTCTCTCTAGAAAAAATGGCAAATAAAAGAGCTGGGTCTTTCATAGTAAAACTTCAAAAAGAGCTGGGTCTTCTGAACATTCATTCGTAGTGATTGAGGGATAATCCTCTTTTCAGTTTCATTGAATGAACAACGTCAATACGGAGGGAATGAGGCTAACATGGAGGGACGAATCCGCAACCGCTATTCACTTTCCATTAAACCTGCACATTTGGCTAATGGTGCACTCCTCAAATGGCACAAATGTTACCCAGAAACGAGCCAAATATCACCTTCACATTGATTTGGACAATGAGTACCAACCATTGATTAAGCGCAGTAAAACAAACACACATATACCTCCCGCCTCCATAGACACGCTCAGAGCTCAAGGAGCTAAACACATAGATATCTGGACGAGAGGCTCTCTCTACCCTAAGAATCCAATAACTAATGCGTCTCCACCGTTTGTCAATCCTACAAGCTTATTGACCTTTGCTGGTGATGGAGAAAAGGGCCTTCTGGGTTATGTAAATCACTTACAAGAGAAGCTGAAACTTACAAGAGCATTCTCCAAGCTCAACAATGTGAGATTGTTCTCCTTTCACATTTACATTCTACAGATCAGGTTACCATTTTGCAACATAAAACAGAGGTACAAGAACTGAAAGGAAAGGTGCGAAGTTGTCAAATGAAGGACACCATCTTGGGTGGTCGTATCCGAAAGAAGAAATTGCGCAATCTTGAAACATTGCAGGTTGCATCAGGAGGTCTCAAGAAAAGAATCCGAGCATTAAGGTGATGCTTCTTGGTTGGCTACATTGTCTTAGTTAAGTAATCTCTTTGTTTTTTCTTGTTATGCATTGTTTTCATGTGCCTAAATAGTGTTAGTGAAGCAAATTTTCTGTTATTTACTTATGCATTGTCTTCATGTAGAGATTCAATCTATCCTGACAAGGAAAACATTGACCCTAAAGCCAATATAGGAAAGAGATTGAAGCCACTTATAAGTAGAAGCCTGGCAGCAGATATAGTACATGACAAGAAGTTTAAGGTTCTACAAAGAAATGTAGTGGACCGCTTTATTTCAGAGAACTCAGTGCCTGCAAAAGAGATACAAGGCACACTTAATTCACTTGGTGTAAGCAAAAGAGGATATTCGGCTATCCAAAAGTCTGTCTCATCCATCTTTGTTAGGAAGGGTATAAAATCCAAACTTCTACCATCAGCCTCAAGTGTTTGGAAAGAGAGGCTTCAGCTTAACGAGGCACAGGGAGACTATCTTGGACAGTCCTTTCATATTAAAGCAACTTATAGTGGCCATGGAGCGAACATGGCATATGATGAGTTCAACAATATTTTTATGGACCTGCGGATACTACAGAAGAGAATGGTGGAGTTTTACAACATCACATTTGAAGAGTCACGCGGGCTATTACATTTTGTGTTAAAACTGGATGAGTGTGAGCTTGTTAAAGAGAAAAAGCTAGAGCGTGTTACTATTACTTTAATGAATAGAGCCCTCTCAAAGTGTCCCAGTGATGATCCTTTATATTTTAGTGTTCAATCAGAATCTAACATATGGTGGCTTGGTGCGTTTGAGGTAAGCAAGATTCTCAAGTAAGCTCAAATGTTCAGATCTACTTAAGTCTCATTTATTTTGTGTTGCAGGTAAAGAAAGAAGATCATGAGATTCTATATTGGGTGTTCCATCGAACTAATATTCCGGAGGTGATTGATCGACAGACTAACCAGGGAGAGGTACTACGTCTAGATGGAAGGGGAGACTTTCAAGTTCAGTGGCATCTTGCAGGTGACCTTAAAACATTAAAGTGCATGTATAATTGTGGAATGGGTGCAATGGCAAAGTCACCGTGTTTGTTCTGCATGGAGCCTGCAAAGGTCATGGACCCAAAGTGGTGGAGAAAAGATCCAACACGTCACATCGAGGATCCTGCTTTTCGACCCGTTTTGAAAATACCACTTGTGAATGTCCACATTTGTACAATGCATGCCCTTTGTAGAATTGTGGAGAAATTGGTCTACTTATACATTGGGTTTGCTTGGAAGATTAAGAACTCTGCAGAACGACAAGTAGCCCTACAGTGCTTAGAAATGGTACTGTCAGATATGGGGCTTCATGGTGGCAATGTGAAAATCCAGCGGGATGAAAAGAGATCAACTGCTGAGAAGGATGTCCCATGCAAACCATCCATCGGTGGGGTGAAGGCACGGAGGTTTTTATCTAAGCCCCAAGGTACAAGAGATCCAAAGCTAACAAAACATGGAAAAATATATAACACATCTTATGTTAGCAAGGTAGAGTATCAAAGCTGGAAAAAGCTACATATTGCAGTCAAAGACCACGAACCAACTACTCGTAACGCGAAGGCTGAGGTTTGGCGATCAATAGACATCCTATTTTTGATGTGCGACAAAGATGACTGGTCACAAGGTGATATGAACAAGTTCAAGGAAAATCTCAACCTTTTGAAAAAATCATTCAAGACAGCATGGACAGACACCCAGATTACTCACTACATGGTATTATAATGTATTTCTTTCTCTCTTATGTGCAAATATGTTACTGTAAAACATTCTAACTAATCTGTTTTCATATCAAGCACATCATCTTCAATCATTTGCCATATTTTATACAGAAGTATGGGAACCCGGCAATATGGAATACCCAAGGGATGGAAAAGTCTCATTACATGGCGAGAAATGCTTATTTCAGGCACACACGACATGGTGGCTCTCGAATCAAGGCTAACAGTTTGAGAGAACTATTTGAATGGTTCTATCGTAGAATCATTCATCGAATGCAGGCAAAAGAAGTCTTGGCAAATTCAGCAACAGCACAAGCCATCAGACATTTACAACAACAAAAAGCTAAAAGATCAATGGCATACAACAACTCCGGAGCTCGTGAAAGTCAACGAAGGTGGAGAGAGACAATGGTGTATGTGAATCACAAGTGGAGAAAGATACTCTGAGTGGGTGACATTGTACAAAATTTATGTAATACATGATCTGATACAATTGCTACTTGAAGTGTATCAAGATTTTGCAGGTTCAATTTTGTTTTTTGGCACGTCACCCTTGTAACGAATCATGAGATGTTTGCCATACTCTAAAAGTTCATCTGGGTTTTGTCTACCAAGAGCT